>NW_006159791.1:746666-757495 GCF_000334495.1 Tupaia belangeri chinensis
GGGGATCTGCAGCTGTGACTTATCCTCGGGCATCTGGCTTCCCTAAGAATGGTAGAGTAGTTCCTGTTCTTCCCTCAGGTAATGCAGGGCTGGTAACCATCATCTTCTCACTGTCCATAGGTAGAGAAAATGCTTCTATACAGTATATTTCTCAATTGGTTTAAGACAGCTCAAGATTCTTTCTGTTGCTTATGTTTGTAAGTTCGCCCCGGAGGGAGGGGGAGGGCCCCCCCCTCCCTCCCCGCGCAGGGCCCGGGGAGGCCCGCGCAGGACCCGCCACCCAGCAGCCATTTTACCCAATATTCTTGAATTGCAGTCTTTTGAGTGCAGCCTCTCACAAGGTCAGGTATGGAATTTTTCCATTGCGGTGTCACGTCGACTCTCCAAGTGTTGGATTTTAGAGCATTTTGGAGTTCAGATTTTCTGACAAGGGATGCTCAGCCTTTGACAGCAATGCTTATATTTATTCTCATGACTATGTACACGTTGCTACTAAGAGATTTATGGGGGAACTTGAAAAAGTTCACGGAAAATTTAGAATTAAAGTAAGTATTTTGGTGCAAGAAAGTTTAAAGCCATACTATTTTTTAAAGAATTATTTATTTAATTTTTATTTATCACAATTATTTATTAATTTGATCAGAGAGAGGGAAAGTGAGAAAGCAAGGCTCCAGGTCCAGAACTCAAACCACAGCTGTGTGGGAGTCTAGCATCTTAACTACTGTACCACCTGCCAACACCCGTGCTATTTTTTAAATTTTATTTATTTAATTTTATTTGCTATTATTATTATTACTATTTTGATTCACCAAAGAGAGAGAGGGTAAGTGAGAAAGCAAGCTACCAGCTCTGGGATTTGACCATATGGGAGTCCAGCGCCTTAACCACCATGTCACCTACTGCCCACCCATGCTAAATTTTAATAGTATGCATTTTCCGTGAACTTTTTGAAATGTTTTATATATCATTATATTGGTAATTCCAACAACAATCTTGTGAAATATATACTTATATTAATGAGAGAGAGATTTTTGACATGGTGAGAAAGGTATTCTCGAGAGAGAGGGTCTCACCAGCTTACCTCAGTCTGTCTCAGTCTCTCAGAGAGCTGGGACCATGGTGCATGCCACAGCACCCTGCCTGTTACAGAGTGGGACAGGAATTGAACTCAGGCCTCCCATGTGGCCTCAGCTTCCAAGTATCAGTGCCCATCCACTCATACCACTGGGGCTAAGCAGGTAGATACTTTTATAATACTCGTGTATTTAAGAAAACAGAATCTAAGACAAAAAATAAATAGCTCATTGTTCATCAGTTAGAATCTGATGGAACCAGAAACTCAGGGCTTATTTATTTTCTTTTTATTTTAAAAATTGTGCTGTGCAGTACATGTCACTCTGGTTTTGTAATTATAGCTGCTTACAGGCCAACCCTTCCCACGGTGACTCCTACCTTCCTAGAACTTTCCTCTTGGAAGTCACAGTAAGTTCTAGACGTAACTCTGCCTGGAAGATCTGCAATATTCTCCCACGTTCCAAGAATCCTTCTGGAGACCCTAATGTGCTGTTAAATTGAAATCAGTGAGTTTTCTTACAGTATCTAAGAGACGGCAGAGGGTCAGGTAAACTGTCTGGGGTTAGGAGTCAGAAAACCGGAGAGTCAGCCATGGTTCAGACACTAAATTGTTACATTACCATGGCCTCAGCTCCATGTCTTTAGAGATAAAAGGGCCAGTTTGGGGGCCAGCAGGAGGCATGGTGGTTAAGGGTACTGGACTCCCACGTGGCCGACTACAGTTCAAGTCCTGGACCTGGCGGCTTACTTTCTCTCTTTCTCTCTCTCTCTCTCTCTCACACACACACACACACACACAATGTCCCTCTCTGGTCAAATTTAAATAAATAAATAAATAAAGTTAAATAAAATAATTCTTTTAAGAAAAAAGGGCCTATTCCCTCAGTTGGGAAGAAATAATGGATGCAAACATGTTTCCTGACTCTTAAAAAATATATGTAAAGACCTAAGATTCAGTGACTTCCCTTCCACTTTGTGAATAAAAGCATGATTGATGTCCTCTCAATGGAGGGCAATTTGGCAATATTTATCAAAAGCATTAAAAATATACATTACTGTTTTATCTGTAATTCAAGTTTTTTTAAAGAATTATTTTATTAACTTTATTTATTTTTATTTGACCAGAGAGGGACAGAGTGAGAGAGAGTGAGAAAACAAGTTGCCAGGTACAGAACTCGAACCAAGGTCGACCATGTGGGAGTCCAGCACCCTTAACCACCACGGCCTGTGCCTCATGTTTCAAAACAATCTCAAATCCATGCTAAAAAAAAAAAAAAGATGAACAATCTTAATGTCCAACAATAGGCAACTATATAGATGACTATGCTACTATCATATAATGGAATTTGACACAGTTATTTTAAGTGTCTTGAAAAAGAATATCTAATCATATAGGAAGATGGTTCATGATAAATTGTGTGTGTGCATGTGTGGTGTTTTCTTTAGAAGGGGTCTGTATTGTGATCCTCCTGCCTTTCCTCCCAAAGAGCCAGAACTTCAGGCACACACCACTACACCTGGCTTTTAGGATAAGCCAGGAATCGAAACCAAGGCCCACCATGTGGCTTTAGCTCACCAAGTGGCAATGTCCAGCATGCACCACCATGGCTGGGTTCAATAAAGTAAGTTTTTGTTGTTGTTGTGTTGCTTTGTGTGCGAGTGTGTGTGTGTGTGTGTTTTGGAGAGGTTTCTGCTATAGAGTGCATGTGCTCACCAGAAAGATAGAGAGAGACAGAAAGTGAGAAATCACCCCCCAGGGGGGATGGCCACACCATAATCCCTTCTTCTCCATTCTCTTCTGGGGATCTTGGGCACGCACGCACACGCGCCCGGTGTGAGTTTAAGCCACCGGGTCCAGAACTCAAACTGCAGTCGACTACATGGGAGTCCAGCGACATAGCTATTAAGCCAACTGCTAGTCCCCCAATAAATTAAGTTTTTAAAAAGATAAAATTTGCAGTAAGTTTAGACTTTTTGCAAATAAATATAAGAATGTAGGACCAGCATTTGGCGTAATGGCTATGTCGCTGGTCTCCCATGTAGTCAAGTATGGTTTGAGTCCCAGACCTGGTGGCTTAACCTCCTGCTGGTCCTGTGTGTGCATGCCCAAGATCCCAAGAGGAGAAGGGATTGTGGCGTGATCATCCCCTCCCCTGGGTGGGGGGGGTGATTTCTCACTTTATGTCTCTCTGTCTCTCTGTCCCTCTGTCTTTCTGGTGAGCGCATGCACCCTCTAGCAAAAAACTCTCAAAAAAATATATATATAAGAATGTGTGACATATAGGTGCTCCATACATGTTATTATTGTCATTATTGTTATATAATGAAAGAATGATAGGTTAGCATAGCGTTAATGGAGACTATCATCAAATGGGAGAACTATGGCCTTCTTATCTTCTGATTATCTACAGTGAATACCTATTCTTTTCATTTTTAAAGAATTATTTATTTATTTAATTCCTTTTTTCCCCCCTTTTAACCACATAAAGAGAGAGAAAGGGAGCGAGAGAAAAAGAAAGTGAGAAAGCAAGTCACCCAGTCCAGGATTCAAACCACAGACAGCCATGTGGGATTCCAGCACCTTTAACCACCATGTCACCTGTCAGCCCCGCCATCTATTCTTTTCATGATAAGAAAAACAAAAATTATGAGAAGTGGTTCTGTAATTTTTTGTTTGTTTATTTTATTTCTTGAGAGAGATAACCACCCCCAACAGGGCACCATGCCAGTCAACCCCACCTCCAGCCTTCCCAGCCAGCCAGGATCATGGCGGCACCGAGCTGTGAGCTTCCATATGGATCCAGCATCATTTGAGCAGTTTGCTACCACTGGGCCAGCAAGCCAGCCAGTTCCGTAACATTTAAGCCAACCTCTGATAGGCACACAGCTTCTCCTCTCCACCCTCTAAATGACCTTTTCAACTAAGCATCCTCACCTGGCTGAGACCCTGTAGCAGAAAGTAATCTGCTCTGTGACAAGTGGTGAGAAACTCTTTTCCTCTGTCATGGAAAGAGGCAATCCTCAAAGAAGGAGAAATGCCAGGCACTGAGAGCAGACTTAGAAGAGTTGTTTTGGACCACAGGGGTCATCAAACAGTCATTTGAGCAGTACCCCTAGAAAGCTTCTCCCAGTAGAGACCAGATAAAGCCTACACTTGCCAGCAGGTGGCAGTATAAGACCATTTCTAGCTTCCCCAGCAATCAGCCTAGAGATCTTAAATGTTCTCAAACTACTGTCCAGAGAAAGGCAGCAAGAAAGTCCAGAATCCCAGTCCGTTGCTCTGTCCTGAGTCACGACACCATGGATCCTTGTACAAAGATTTTTAGATGGGCCACTCCATGGAGGAAGGAGCCTGGGAAAGCACCAAAAAGCTGAAGTCATCTTGGCATGTCTTCATCCTACATCTGCTTCCTTCCAGGGGTGGTTTCCACCAGCGAGTGTGGCTGTATGAGACAGGGTTACTGCTGCTCCACTGCTCCTGGCTGTTCTGGTTGTCTCCTGCTTGCCCTGAATACAGTGGGCCTAAAGCATCCTCTGAATGTCAAACTATTTTCTTAAGACTGATTCCAGGGACCAGCAGTTAGCGTAATGGCTATGTCTCTGGACTCCCATGTAGTCAACCGCGGTTCAAATCCCAGACCTGGTGGCTTAAACTCACACCAGGTGTGTGTGTGTGCCCAAGATCCCGAAAGGAGAACGCAGGAGAAGGTATTGCGGCATGGCCATCCCCCTGGGGGGTGATTTCTCGCTTTCTGTTTCTCTGTCTCTCTGTCTGGCGAGCGCACACGCCCTATAGCCAAAACCTCTAAAAAAAAAAAAGACCACAGTGCCAGCTCCATGACATGGTAGTTAATGCAGCTGGATTCTGCATGGCTGACTGCTCGGCTGTAGACGCTGGGAAACATGCTGGGCATGTGAGCATCCTTGTCCAAAGTCACAGAAGGACAAGGAGAGATAAATGCGGAAGGGAGTAACCCCCCATGGGGGAGCTTTCTCACTTTCCCTCTTTGGGTATCAATTCCCCTGCCAAATGCTGCCCCATCTCTTGGCTGGTGTTTACAGCAAATCTCTTACAATTGGTAGTCTTTTTTTTTTTTTTTTTAATTTGCTAGAGGATGTATGGGTTCACGAGAGAGCGAAAGCGAGAGAGAGAGAGAACTTCCTATAGGAGGTGGTCATGATTCAATTCCTCTCCTTCATTTCTACTTTCAGGATTTTGAACACACATACACACGTGCGTTTTGTGTTTTCCAAACCCCTGGGTCCAGGACTCGAACCATGCAAAACTGGCCATGTTAGGTTCACCCACCTTAACTATCACATTACAGGCTTCACCCCAACCCCCACCCAGCTGTCTTAAGCCAGTTCCTATCCGACCCACTGTGTTCATCACAGCAAGGGAAACACTGACCGTCATGTTGCTAAGTCCAGTGAGGGGCTCATTCTCGGGCCTTGTCCTAGCTGACCCATAGATAGCATTTGACACAAGTGGTCACGCCCTCAAACCTGAAGCACTTTTTTTCACATGCTTTTACACTCACCTGAGGTACTCTCCTATCTCAGTGCAAGCGCTCTTCCCAGCTCCCGTGTATCTTTCTCTTCTTCCCAGTCCTCAGGAGTGTCTCAGATTTAGTCTCTAGTTCTCTCAGACTCCAGACTTCTTTGTCTAACTGTCTGTTTGATGTATCCTCTTGGACGTCTGGTGGGAACTGTAAACAAAATGGTCAAAAACCGAACTCCTCTTAGTTTTCCCACTTCCA
Source organism: Tupaia belangeri chinensis (assembly GCF_000334495.1). NCBI lineage: Eukaryota > Metazoa > Chordata > Mammalia > Scandentia > Tupaiidae > Tupaia > Tupaia belangeri. Next base: position 752,501 of record NW_006159791.1, read on the forward strand.
CTCTCCAAATTGCTCCTCGGCTGATGTTAACTCTGTCCTTTGTGGGCAGGCAAGATCCTTGAAGTCTCTCTTGACCCTTCTTTTTCCTGCCTCCCATCCAGTCGTTCAGGAAATCATGTTCAGTCGACCTCCAGATATATCCGGTCTCTAACCACCTCCTCCCATGTCCGTTTATACCACCTGACTGAGCCACCATCACCTCGTGCTGGATTGCTGCAAAAGCCCCTACAGCTCTCCTTCTACTCTTGCCTCAACCGTATTCAGTACTCTCAACTGTGGAGTCTTGAATGATCCTTTTTAAAAATTCTATATCCAGGGAACCAGCAGGTGGCGTGGTGGTTAAGATGCTGGACACTCCCACGTGGCCAACCACAGTTCAAGTCCCAGACCTGGTGGCTTGCTTTCTCACTTTCCCTCTCTTTCTGTGTGTCTCTCTCTCTGGTCAAATTTTAAAAAATGAGTGAATAAATAAAATGAAATTAATATTTTTTAAAATTCTATATCTGGGATATATAAAGAACTCTTACACCTCAACAACAAAAAAGACAAATTACTGCATTAAGAAGTGAGTTAATGGAACCAGCAGGTGGCATGGTGGTTAAGGCCCTGGACACTCCCACATGGCCGACCATAGTTCTGGTCCTGGACCTGTTGGCTTGCTTTCTCACTTTCCCTCTCTCTCTCTCTCTCTCTGTGTCTCTCTCTGGTCAAATTAAAATGAGTGAATGAATAAATAAATAAATCTTTAAAAAATCAATTATCACTAAAAAAAAGAGTGAGTTAATGACTTGCATTGACACTTCTCTAAAAAAGGAATAAAGGGCAGCAGATAAATATGTGAAAAGATGCTCCACGTCCTTCGTCAGTAGGGAAATACAAATCAAACCATAATTAGATACCATTTCAAAATGACTAGGACAGCAATTAAAAAAAAAAAAAAAAGAATGAGTCAGCCCAGTAGCCTAGTGATTAAGGGAGTTGGAGGCCACTTGGTGACCACAGTTCAAATTCCGACCCAGAAGCTTGAAAACCACACTGGTTGTATGTGTGTGCACATGCCCCAAATCCCAACAGGATGGCGAAAGGAAGAAGGGAAAGCACCCTACTGAGGGCGCTTTCTTCCTCTCCTTTCTCCGCCTCACTCCAGCGAGTGCACCTAGCCTCTGGCAGATACAACAAACAATGGTGGGGATATGGAGAAACTGGAACTCCCCTGCATGGCTGGTAGGAACATGAAATGATGCAGCCGGAGTCAGACGGTGGTGCAGCCTCGCTGCTCTCAGGCTGACCCATAGGAAGGTCCCAGCTTCTTGTTGGGAGACCTCCTGAACACGTCAGGCATGATTCAGGGCTGGCTGAGGCTGGCCATCTCTCCAGGGGTGGATTGTGAATTAAGACCCTGTTGAGGGACCAGCAGGTGGTACGGTGGTGAAGGCGCTGGACACTCCCAGATGGCTGACCACTGTTCAAGTCCCAGACCTAGTGGCTTCCTTTCTCACTGCCCCTCCGTGTCTCTCTCTGCCGAATAATAAGCAAATGAACAAATAAAATTAAATAATTCTTAAAAAAAGAAAAGAAAAGAAAAGAAAAACACCCTGTTGCAGGCAGAGTGCCCACACTCTCTCTCATGGAAGAAATACATAAATAAATTTTAAATAAATAAATAAATGGTGAGACTGCTGTGAAGCTGTTTGACAGTTCCTCAAAAAGTTCAATGTAGAATCACCGTATGACCCAGCAAATTCCTTCCTGGGGTAAATCCACAGAGAACTGAAACAGGTACTCCAATAGCGTCTGTGCACAAATGTCCAAGCAGACCAACTCACAACAGCCAAAAAGTGAGGGAAAAAACAAATATCCATCCACAGACGAATGAATGAGTAAAACACGATACATCAAACACCAGAATAGTCTTCAGTCATAGAAAGGATCGAAGGGTCCAGCTTCAGTGGCTCAGTCAACAGCATACTGGACCATGAGCCAGAAGTTGCCGGCCATGGTTCGGGTGCCTGGCTGCGTGGGCCTGAAAACATACCGGGTGCGTGTGCCAGGATCCTGGCAGGCTGGAGGGCAGGAGGGTGAGCACGTGACCACACTCCGTAGAGGTGTGGCTTTCTCTTCCACTCTACCATGAACTGGGGGGGTGGGAGGGAGTGAGTGCATGCATGGTATAGGTGGATGGATTGCACAAACTGCTGAGTGTGAAAAGCTAGACACAAGGCCACATGTGGCGTGCAATACTCAGAATAGGTAAATGCACAGAGGCAGACAACAAACTGGTGGTTGCCAGGCACTGGGCTGAGAGGAAACGGAGAGAGACTGCTTAGCGGGCACAGGGTTTTCTCTTGTGGTTATGGAACTAGGTGAAGGCAGTGGGTACACAGCATCGTGCACTTTAAAACGGTGAGTTCTATGCTAGTGAATTTCACCTAAAAACCTAAATGAATAAAAGGCATGTCCTTTTGTTCAACAACTTGCAAGAGTACCCCAAATGACAAGGAGTAAAAGGCAAAGTCCTTTCCAGGGCCCACAAGGCCCCAGCTGACCTGCTGTCACCTCCTCCCTCCTCTCCTGCTACTGTCCCCCTCCCTTGCTCCACTCCACTTGGGCTACCCTGACTCCCTGCTGTCCCTCCGGCCTGCCTGGCCTGCTCCCTTCAGCTGCTCCCTCTGCCCTGAACGACTTTCTACAATATCTTCAGTTCTACTGTCTTCCTCATCTCCTCCACATCTTCATTCAAATCTCTCTCTGAAGACGCTACCTAAAACTTTGCCTGTCACCTGAGTCTCTTCACCTGCTTTTCCTTCTGTTTGCTCATAGCACTTGCCACCTACTGATCTACTGCCATATTTAGTTACCGTGTGTTTATTTTCCCTCTGCTGGAACGTAGATTTTTTTCTGATAAAGTTCCTAACATAGTGCCTGCAACAGAGTAGATCTGAACAAATATTTATTAAGTCAGTTGTGGAGGAACCAGCAGATGACATAATGGTTATGTCGCTAGACTCCCACGTAGTCAACCACAGTTCAAGTCCTGGACCCGGTGGTTTAAAAGACCTGCAGGGTGTGTGTAAGTGCGTGCCCAGGATCCTAAGATGAGAATGTGGCATGGCCATCCCCCCTGAGGGGTGATTTCTCACTTTCTGTCTCTCTGTATCTGTCTCTCTGGTGAGTGAGGGGCCCTATAGCAAAAATATCTCTCTCTAATATATATGTTGCTTTGGAGTTTGTTCTCCAATACTTCATGGTTAATGAATTAGAACTCCCACAAGTTTGTAGAACCATAATAATTATCTTTATTTTTGGATTCCTTTTTCTGGTGGTAGCATTGTGAAAATTATCTTGAAAAGGTTCTTGGTTCTTTAACTCTAGAGGAAAACACCTGTTTTTGGAAGAATCATGAACTATTGTTTCTGTGACTGAAAAAAGGACTTCTTTGTCCAATAAAGATGCCCCCTCTATCATGTTCATTTTATAAATAGACACATATGCACATAGTTTTGACATATGGACACATTAATCCCCCCCCCCCATGCCCCACAGGTCCAGCCCTCTCTGATTTTCTCTCTGATGCTGTGACTTCAACTGACAGCAGCTCTCATCTTGCATGATTACTTTAATTCCCCAATCTCCCAGAGAGCCCACTCATCTCTCCGGCTGTAACTTAGCACCTCTGTCATCCGGAGACCTAGGTTCGGCCCACCACCATATCCCTCGGCTGTTTCAATATTACAACGCCCGCCGCCTCCCTGTAGCAACGGCTAAACCACCCATCTTCCCCCAGAGTGGAAGCTCACCACTTCACACTTGCTCGCTTTGGTCTATGGGCTCAGAGCCTGGGCAGTAACAGATGCTCAGTTAGTTTTTCTTGGGGACGTGAAAAGGCGGAGGGAGACGTTTTCTAACCAGAGTGCCTTGTTAGAGGCTTGGAGGTCTCTGACCTAGTGGCAGATTCCGAGGACCTTTTGAAGGAGCCTTGATCATCTCTCTGTCAGATAAGCACACTGGAAAGTCAGAGCAACAAGGGCTCCTCCGGCTGCAGGCTCAGTGGCTGAGCTGGCGCCCAAGGCTAAACCGGACTATGGGGCCAGCAGGTGGCATGGCGGTTAAGAGGCCGGACTCCCACATGGCCAGTAGAAGTTCCAGCCCCAGGCTAGGTGGCTGGGAAATCACTCCTGGCACATGTGCGTGCCCCAAATACTGAGGAGGATGGAGGAGGGATTGCAGGGCCATCCCCATGGCGAGGACTACCTCTCACTTTACCTCTCTTTGACTCGGTCTCTCCCTGGCGAGCACGTGCCTTATGAAAAAAACTTAAACAAACAAACCTGGACAATCTTTCCACTAAAGCATGATTTTTGAGGGGCAGGGTGTGGGAAGTCCCTACCTTTGCAGCAGCTTAACCTCCTGGAGTCTTTACAAACCCCCTGGGAGATAATAATGTTGGGTTCCGCTGGATTCCCGGGGCGTAGACTGTTTTTCAGCCTCCAGCCCCCATTGCCCCGGGTTGCCCTGTGCCTCCCCTGAACATGCCCGGTATGAGTAAGCGTCCCTCTGGAGTCCCCAGGTCCCAGTTAGAATCCGCTCCAAGCCTACAGCTTGTGACCTTGGTCCAGGAACGCAAACCCCGGGCTCTGTTTCTGGAAAGTGGGTATCTAGTGTCACCAACCCGATGGGACTGCGGAGGCATGGACTCTGGTCGGGGAGAGAAAGTGCCTGGCCTCAGTTTTGGCAAGCCTCAATTGTGTGTCTCAACACAGCGTTGGCGAGTTGCAGGAATCTGGGGGAAAGTGTACAGAAATGGGAGACAGGATCCCTGGCTTCTAGCCCTCCCTCACCCGCCGGGTCACCTTGACCAACCCCCCTACCCTCTCTGTGACTCGGTCGGGGCCTGAAAAGTGACAGAGGTTCTTCTGGCGATGTCCCTCCGGCTGGTGACATTCTAAGATTCCAAGAGCGAATGAACTCGGTGGGGGTGGGGGTGGGGGGTAGAGG
>NW_006159791.1:758185-758584 GCF_000334495.1 Tupaia belangeri chinensis
TGGGGGTGGGGGCGAGAGGGGAGGAGGGAGGCGGGCGAGCGGGATTGGCCTCTGTGCGCCACGTGTCCCGCCAGGAGCCCAAGGCGGTCCTCCCGGTCCGCCCCTGCGCTGCGGCTGCTGCTGCTCGGCTAACGGGCTCCAACCCAGCGGGCTCTGTCTGCTCGTCCGCGCGTCTGTCGGTAACAGGAGGCCTCCGCCTCGCGGTGAGTGGGTGGAGGCCGCAGGGGAGTCGCTTCAGGAGCCCGCCCTCGCCAGGGCGGCAGGGACGCGGGGACCAGCAATAAACGCACAGTCACTGTGCTCGGTGCCCCCCGCCGGGCTCCGGGTAGGGGCGCGGGCGGGCTAGGTGTGGCGGGGAGCGGGAAGGGCTGGGCAGGGTAACCCGAGTGTCACCGGCTA
>NW_006159791.1:758782-762906 GCF_000334495.1 Tupaia belangeri chinensis
AGGGGGGGCAGTAGGGGGGCGGGGCTGCGGGGACTGAGGCAGGGCGAGCTGCTGGTCCTGCCGGTCATACTTGGGGAGGGAGGGGTTCTGAATAGATTTTAAAAGCCCGGGGTTGGGGACAGTTGGAATCCGGTCTAAGAAGCCGCAAGGAAGGGTGTGGTCGAGGCCAAAGACCCAGCTCTGGCCATCCTTGAGCGCAGGGCCTTCAGGTGGCTCCGGGAATACTAGCTGGGGAGTGAAATCGGCTGAATCTGAACCTCAGCTCCACCACAGCTTCCAGTGTAACCTTGAGCCAGTGGCTTTCCCTCTCTGGGCCTTGATTTCCTTATCAGTCTGGAGCTGATAAATGCACCTTTCCGAGGAAACAGTGGCTGTGGAAATGGGTTTATTTGTTCGCTCCAAGGAAGCATTACAAGTTCGGCACTCTCGATTACAGGTTTGGGAAGCCTGGTGCCACCTTTGCAGACCCTTCAAGGGAAAGGAGAAGGGAGAGGGAGTCCTAAGAGGACTAGTCTAACCAGGATTTCCTCCCTCCCCCTCCTTTTCTTTCTACTCTGGTGGGTCTTACTGGACAATTCCAAATTTGGAGATAAGTCTCTGGGGTTTGTGAATGGCCTCTGGTTTCCCCCAAGAGCCTACTCTTTTCCCTCCAAGACACCTCCTTCCCCAGAACAAAAAAAAACACATTGCTGGCCAGATTGAGGCAGACAGGATATCCTGACCTGCTTAGCTCTTCAAGGTGAATGACCGCCCCAGTTTCAGCCTCTGTCAACCCTGACCTTCTAACTGGCAGGCCCGGGCTATGCAGAGGGCACTAACCTGGGACGCAGTGGAAAGTGGGATTTCAGTTCTGGGTGTGCTGGGGGCACTTGAGCAAACCCCTTTCCTCTCTGGGCCTTTGGTGCCATCTGTGGCAAAGTCTGCTGATCCAGCTACCAGTAACAGTGCTGGCATCAAGGACTCAGCTGTTCTAAGATTTAGGATTCTGGGAGTTGGGTGGGGCTGGGGAGGAGAGAGGGAGGGAGGCAGAGGCCTCCCCCCCTCTGCAGCTGTGACAGTCACTCCATCTTCCTTTGCCTTCTACTCTTTGTCCCCAAGGCGCGGTCTGCAGGGATACAGAAATATTTGCAGATCTTGGGTAAGGGCCCCAGCTGTTGCTAGGGCAGAGTGTAGATGTGAGCCTGCCGAGGGGAAGGCTGCCTGAGGGGAAGGCTGCCCGGGGAGTCCAGCCTGGCGTCTGGGGCTGATTCCTGGGACGGGGTGGGGAGACTGCAGTGCTGGGCAGCTGCCAGGATCTGGAACATCTGCACTGCAGCAGGCTCCAGCCCTAGTCCCAGCGTTTGTCCAGCCACTGACCCGCTGGGTGCTCAGGGCTCACCTCCTACCCTCTGGGCCTTAGTTCCTTCCTCTTTAGAGGGATAGGGCATGGCCAGGGCACCCAGCAGGTAAAAGGGGTGGGGTCTCAATGGTGCTTCTTGCTACACTATTCTTGTATTTTCTGGGGTGACTTAGAGGAGTGGCCAGCCTCACCCCTGACCCCAGCCTCTTCAAGACACTTCCTGGGTGGAGACAAAGCACAGGATGTGGTTTCTACCCTGATTCCTGAGCACGCACACCACCCCTCTACTCCTGCCAGTTGGGGATGGGGTGTCTTTGTATAATAGCCTTCCTGCCTTGGAAGTCGCTGCATTCCTATTTTCTCTGCTCCTGGGGTTGAGAAGCCTTCTGAGACTGGCTGTGGAGGAATAACTGCATGGGTTGAACCTCAGATCCTTCATCTGTAAAACTGGGATGAAACTGATACCTTTGTGAGGTTGGGAGGTGGCAGATGCGAAAGTGCTTTGTAAACTGTGGAGTGCATTAACAAGAAGCTACCCTGCTGCTACTATAATCTCAGAAGGGTGTGGTCGTGGAGAAGGCAGGCTACCTGAGCCTCAGGTTCCTCTTCTGTGACACCGGGGTTCTGAGGCTCCTTAAACAATAACAATACAACAGCAACCGCTGTTATTTATTGAGCCCTTACAACGTGCCGACTGAACCCTCGATACCCTGGATGCTGTTGTGATGTCCATTTTGCAGAGGTGGAAAGTTTGGGTCTCAAAAGTTTAAGGAAGAAATGATAATTCAGACCTTTCCAGGGTGCTTTCTGTGTCCCAGGTCCCCTTCCAAGCACTTGACTTGTCTTATGTCTGTGCCCCGTCTCCGTAACTCCTATGTGGTAGTTTTACATATGAAATGGGCACAGAGAGGTTACATACTTGTCCAGGCCACACAGCTACTAAATAGCACATTTAGGCTTCAGTCTCAAGCAGTCTGGCACCAGCCTCTGTATGAGACTGCCATCTCTCACAAAAGCATCCTGAGCAGGATTCAAACCCAGTCCAGACTAATTCCAGTCCTGGGGCAGTCAGGTGATCTCCTGGGGCTTCGCCCAGCCCAGGATCAATGGGTCAGGAGAGCAAAAGAAACTGCTCTCTAAGAAACCTAAGTGCCTGAACTGGGGGGTGTGCCCAGGCAGAGGTCCAGGAAGGGCATTTACTCTGGCTTCTTTGGATGGAGGCTCCTGGAGGGTAACGATGCTGGTCCCGGGTGTCTTCCTGCAGGCTTAGGGAGAAGCCTTCAGGAACGGGAAAGGAAAGGCCCTACATTTATAGGCCAGGGTTCTCCAAAGTGGGGTGGACATATCCCAGGAAGCCCTGGAGCTCTGATGATCTTCCAGGGTACAGGAAGGGGCTGTTAGACCTCTTATTCTATCTACTTTTATCATGATAAGCAGAGTTTTCTTTTCTTCTGTTATTGGTGGTATATAGTATTTAAAAAAAAAAAAAAATTGCAGGCTGCCCTGACCCAAGCCAGTTTCATGGGGAGCAGAAATCTTTTCTATTTCGGGACCAGCAGTTAGCGTAATGGCTATGTCGCTGGACTCCCACGGAGTCGGCAGGCTGCCCTGACCCAAGCCAGTTTCATGGGGAGCAGAAATCTTTTCTATTTCGGGACCAGCAGTTAGCGTAATGGCTATGTCGCTGGACTCCCACGTAGTCGACCACGGTTCATGTCCCCGGACCTGGTGGCTTAAAACTCATGCCAGGCGCATGTGCATGAGTACCCAAGATCCCGAGAGTATAATGGAGGAGAAGGGATTGCGGTGTGGCCATCCCCCCTGGGGGGTGATTTCTCACTTGCTGTCTCTCTGTCTGGCGAGCGCACGCGCCCTATCACAAAAACCTCTTAAAAAAAAAAAGAAATCTTTTCAATTTCATTTTCATCTCTCTCCCCAGCTTCTATCAATGGGCCTCATTTGCAAGAAGTGCTCAATAAGTTTTTAAAAGTGGACTTGTGCTTAATCACTAATGTTTTTTATGTCATTGAGCAACATACGTAACCTCTCAAGTTATCCCCTCTCCTGGTCATAGCATAAAGAGTTTGAAAACCCTGAGGCTAGTTTTGACTCTTCAAAACTCACAGTCACTCCAGAGAGCATGAAAGCCACTTGGTGCATTTCACTCAATAACCCTTAAGAGCCATGCCCCGGGCTACGGCGTGCAGCAAACAAGCATGCACAATAAATTTCAAAAAAGAATGATACCATGACTCACAGAAACATAAAAATGATCATGAGCTAAAAATCGTGTGCTATTTGTGGATCGATCATCGAACTGCGCAGATGTTACAAGTAACTGGAAAGAAAAATGCACTAAGAAGCAAAACTGGTTCCTCCACCTGTGGGGGAAGGAAGTCCATTGGACCTGTACCTGGATGGGACAGAATGAGCAGTATCAGAATTACTTCGCATGACGGTCAACTGCCTACAGCCTCCTGAGCTGTAAAGTAGCTCATCGACCGTGAAATACAAGAATCAGATAACCTGGGGGCAATTCCTTTCTTTCTTTCTTTCTTTTTTTTTAAAAAAATATTTATTTAATTTTATTTATTGTTTTGAATTTTGCTATATAGGACACTTGTCGAAGTACAGATTTTTCTCCTATAATAAATACCCGGAAGCAAACAGCCTCCACCTATGTAATAGAGAGCTGATAAATCCACAGTGGTTGACCTAAGCCAGTTAAGTAGAGATGGTTTCAGAGCGCTGTGAGGATGCGAAGCAAGGAGAAATTACTGCTGGC
>NW_006159791.1:762937-772785 GCF_000334495.1 Tupaia belangeri chinensis
AGAAGAGGTGGCATTTGAATTGTTTCCTGTATGTTAAGAATCACCTAGGAAAGTTTTTTTTTTGAAAATTACCAAAACCCAGGCCTGACCCCAAAACAGTTGAATCAGAATCTCTGAGGGTTGGTTTTGTGCTTTGGTAATTTTTTAAAACTTCCCCAGATTGAATTAAGGAAGCCAGAATTGAGAAGCAATAGTCTAGATTCTAGAAGGCTGTATAGAAAATGCTGGTGGAAGACATTCCTGGTCTGGGGGAGCGAGGGTATTGTGCCGGGTGGAGAGGAGTGAGAGGAGGGCAGATAAGTCAAGAAGGATGACCAAGGGCCTCGACGACAGCTAAGGGAGCTGGCTTTGAAGGGCATCATTGGAGACTTGTGAGCGAGGAGTGATGTGACTCATGAAATAGTCCACGGCCATTCCTCTGAGGTAGAGGTCTCAGTGGAGTTTTTTGTTTGTTTTTATAAGATCTTCCAGGCTTTCTTTTCATTTCTTTTTTTCTTTTAAGTTTATTTTATTTCTTTAAAAAGAGAGAGAGCACACATGAGAGCGGCATCCTCCAAAGGTCTTGCACACAGTCATCTCCTTTCCCTGCCCTCCCAGCTGCTCAGAACCTAGAGTGCACATGCCAGCATGTTTCAGTCAACCCGGGATCCAAGCCCGTGGTCAACCATGTGGCCTCCAGCACTGCAGGTCAGTGTGCTACCGCTTATGCCACCAAGGCTGGGCGCCAGGTTACCTCCTGATTTTTCTGAAATTGCTCTCCCCCCACGTCTGATTTTTCACCCCCTTCACTCATCTCAAAAGTGCATTCTGGTCCTCTAAAGTCACAGGCTACCTCCCAAGGGCAGAAATGCTTTCTCTTAAATTGATGCTACTGTTCTTCCTGGCTTTCTCCCTTCTCCCTTCATTCCATTGATTCCAAGTTTTTGTGTATGTCTGTCAACTTGGACCGCTAATGTGTGCTGGAGCATACATATATATATGTTTTCTATACATACATATTTACATATATATGTGTCTATAACAAGCATTGCACATGGAACATAAATGGACAAGATAAAGACAAGTAGAAAGTTGTGATGTTCTCTCAGGCCTAGTGGACAATCTACCCAGCGCCCCACCATGGGAAACCACTGCCCCAGCAATGCTGATTGTGATGACAGGGCCCCATTGATTCAACCTTTACTCTGTACCTGGCCATGCTGAGTATTTTACGTGCTTTACTTCATTGACTGTTCACTAAAGTCTTATGAGATTGTGGGGCTAGCAGGTGGCATGGTGGTTAAGGCACTGGATTCCCACATAGTTGACCACAGTTTGAGTCCTGGATCTGCTGGCTGGCTTTCTCATTTTCCCTTTCTCTCTTTGTCTCTCTCTGGTGAGCACATGTGCCTTATAGCAAATTAACATAATAATAATAATAATAATAATAAATTCTAAAGAAACAACCCCCACCAACCTTATGAGCTTATTATTTCAGAGTTAAAGAAACTGAAGCAGAGAGGAATTACATTACTCACCCAAGGTCTTTAGCTAAGATTTTGCAGTGTCAGGATTTGAACTCAGGTCTGTACTACAAGGTCTGTCTTTGTTACAGTGCCACACTGCCTCCATAGGAAATGTGTGCACTTACAATCGCTGCCATTGTTGAGCCTTTGCATGTGCCAAGCACTGTGCTGAGTGCTCTTCATCTGTTACTACATTTTTTTTGAGAGGTTTTTGCTATAGGTCACGTGCACTCACCAGAAAGAGAGAGAGAGAGACAGAAAGTGAGAAATCACCCCCCAGGGGGTTGGCCATGCCGCAATCTTAGTATGTGTAGTTTTTTCTGTATACATTTTGTGGATGTGGAAACAGAGTCAGCCTAAGCATCTTGTCTTAGTCAGAACTTGATGGAGACAACTGTTCCTCAAAGCCACGCCTTGGCATCACTTGGACAACACCCTCCCTTTGTCCAGCTCCCAGTGGTTGAGCAGTGGCGAGCTGTTCCTCCTAGAGTGTGCCCTGAGCTCTCAAAGGGGAAGGAAGGCAATGTGTTTGCAGCCTAAGGACTAAGAGGGTGGCCACAGCAGCACAGAGCCAGCCAGGTGACTCTGCCCTCCAGTAGCTTTCTGGAATAATCAGCTACGATGAGCTCTCACGATACCCCGGGTCAGAACAGATGCAGGGTTCCCAGGAGGACAGAGGTATCTGTGTTGCCTGTACCTGCTTGCCAGTCTTGAGCAGTGATTTCAACCAAGAGATTCTGCCTTTACTGTTCTGGGGTGAGACCTGGCCTTTCCTAGGTGATTCTTACATGCATGAGGTTGAGAACCACCATCCTCAGCTGGATTGAAATGCTGCTTCTTCTAGAAAGCAAGGAGAGGGGCCAGCAGTTAGCATAATGGCTATGTCGCTGGACTCCCATGTAGTCAACCGTGGTTCGAGTCCTGGACCCAGTGACTTAAACTCACGCCGGGCGCGTGTGTGTGCATGCCCAAGATCCTGAGAGGAGAATGGAGAAGATGGAGAAGGGATTGCGGCGTGGCCATCCCCCCTTTCCTAGGTGATTCTTACATGCATGAGGTTGAGAACCACCATCCTCAGCTGGATTGAAATGCTGCTTCTTCTAGAAAGCAAGGAGAGGGGCCAGCAGTTAGCATAATGGCTATGTCGCTGGACTCCCATGTAGTCAACCGTGGTTCGAGTCCTGGACCCAGTGACTTAAACTCACGCCGGGCGCGTGTGTGTGCATGCCCAAGATCCTGAGAGGAGAATGGAGAAGATGGAGAAGGGATTGCGGCGTGGCCATCCCCCCTGGGGGGGGGTGATTTCTCGCTTTCTGTCTCTCTGTCTCTCTCTCTCTGTCTGGCAAGCGCACGCACCCTATAGCAAAAACCTCTTAAAAAAAAAAAAAAGAAAAGAAAAGAAAGCAAGGAGAAATTTCTCCTTGCTTTGAATCCCCACGGGGTTCACTGCCACCTGGCTGCCTTGGTGTTGTGGAGATGTTATTCATCCTTCTTAGTAGATGGAGGCTGTTCACCTTGATCCATACTTCAAAGGAAGACCCTCCAGGTTATCTGATTCTAGTATTTCATATTTGATGAGCAGTTTTCCAGCTCAGTACATTGTGGGTAGCTGATAGTAAAACAAAGTAAATCTAATACGTGCTCATTCTGTCCTATCCAGGTAGGGGTCCAATGGACCGCCTTCTCCCTCAGGTGGAAAAACCAGTTTTTCTTCTAATTGCATATCCCTTTCAATATAAAGTACTTTCAACCAGGGATTTTCACAACAAAGTATCAGTACAAGAGGGGCAGACCAAGAGGGGCAGATCGGGTGGGTAGGTCATGGTATTTCTCCCTCCCCTTATTCCCCTGCCTGATATATAAAAGTTATACCCACTATGGCTCTTCCCAGAGGGGGTGATAGATATCGGTGTTCCCATTATAGAGATGAAGAAATAGGACCAAGGAGGAGACCTGGCTTGTGTGAGGTCACATAGAACAAACAGGAGCCAGAACCTTGGATTTTTTTCCTGTGGGCCCTTCCCAGTGTCGCATTGCAGCCAGGCCTGAAACTGCAGAACCTGTTAGGACCCTGGACTGGGGAACAAAGTGTTGTTCCTGGCAAGTTACCTTCCTTCCCTGAGCTTCCTTTATTTACCCCCTCTAGAAAATAAGGGGCTTGGAGTGAAGATCATTAAGGGCCTTTCTAGATTCAAACACATTGGCTACATGACATTCAGCCAACCTGAGAAGTAGGATGTGGGTTGTCCTGGAAGGGATTAGAGGCCCTCTTTTTTAAAAAGAAATATTTATTTATATATTTGTTGTGACTTTCAAGCCACTGGGTCCAGGACTTGAACTGCAGGCAGCCATGTAGGAATCCAGCACCTTTAACCACTACACAACCTGCCAGCCTGTCTCCCCACTTGCTGGCCCCCCAGGTCCATCTTTTTTTTTTTTTTTTTTTTAAAGAGAGATTTTTGCTATAGGATGCGCGCACTCACCAGAGAAAGACAGAAAGCAAGGTATCACTCCCCAGAGTGGGTGAGCACACCGCAGTCCCTTCTCCATTCTTTTCTTGGGATTTTGGGCATGCATGCACCTACGCCCTGTTCTACTATGTAGGAGTCCAGAGATGTAACATCATGCATCTGCTGGTCCCCCAGAGAGCCTCTTAAAGACAGGGTAAATGGCATGTCCATGATTAGCTTGGGGGTTTCCCTGAAGTCTCAGGAAGGGCTGCTAGAATCTGCAGGGAGACTGGCTCTTTGAACTACAATCTGAACACCTACTGCTGGAAGAAAAGCTTGCTTTCCACGTACGCAAAACATGTACTCACGTAAGGCGCACGGAAACTGCTTTAAGAGCTGAGAGAGTATTTTCCCAAAGCCTTGGAGGCCTCTCCTCTGTGCCTTCTCTCGCTGGAAAGGGACTCTCATCCAGATAGGCCTGGGCTGCAGCCAGCACCTGAAGTTTCCAGCAACAAGGCCAAAAGAGAACTCTTCAAGGCTGGAGGCGCAGGTGACAGGCCTCTGGCCTCCCTCCCTTTTTGTCAGCTGACTTCCTGGGCCTCATTCAGCCCTCCTTTCTCTGCTAGCCTTGGGGTTCCCTTGCCCTCTGCCCCCATTGTCCTGCAGGCTTGGGGAAACCCAGAGCTGGCTTCCAGCCTGATCGTGTGGTAGAAGTGTGTGTCTTCCCCGCTCCACAGGGGTGGGGGAGCCCCCGCAGTTTCCATTTCCTGGGGAGAGCTGCACATTTGTACTGAGAGGCCCCTGGTTGCTAGGGAAACAGCTGGGTTTCCTCCAGCTGAGCTGAGCTGAGCAGCAGTTGCAGACAGATTGTCTCTGCCCTTTATGCCCAGCCCCACCTGATGACTGCCGTTTGCAGTTTGGTGCACACCTGGACAAACTGGCCAAAGCCCCTGCCCCACCACCTGCTGGCCCCTAGAGGCCCTCTTTTCTTTCTTTCTTTCTTTTTTTTTTTTTAAAGAGAGATTTTTGCCATAGGCCACGTGCACTGGCCAGAGAGACCGAAACGGAAAGGGAGAAATCACCCCTGACAGGGGATTGCCATGCTACAATCCCTTCTCCTCATTCTCCCCTTAGGATTTTGGGCACATACACACATGCACCTAGTGTGAATTTGAAGCCTTCAGATCTGGGACCGAACCTCGGTCGACTTCATGGGAGTCCAGTGACATAACCGTTACGCCATCTGCTGGCCCCCAGTTACATTACTTTTTTCACTTCTGTTTTAGGTAATTAACCTTTGTTCCATATTCTTGCACTACAGACCCTGTCTCCCAACACCCCTGCCCTTTTTTCCTTATCCACTTTTTTTTTAGTTTTATAATTTCTTATTTTTATTCAGTTGTCCATCGTTGTGGGACATAATGTGTTTTTTTTCAACACGTGAGCAGTATGTGATAATCAAATCAAGACACTACCATGTTAACCACCTTCCACAAAGAACTTTATGTTGTGTGCCCTTGACTTTTATTCTAATTTTGTGTGTGTGTATATATATGTGTGTATATATGTATGTACATACACATGTGTGTATGTATATATACATACATGTACATATGAACATATATACACATGTGTGTATAACATGTGTGTATATATACATATATACACATATATAATAGTCGTGGGGAAAGTCATGATGTGTTTTTCTGTGCTAAAATGTGTCATGACTTTCTTGGCGACTGTGTGTGTGTGTGTGTGTGTGTGTGTGTGTTTAGCAATGCCCTTTTTTTTTTGCTCTGTTGTGGTGTGCCAGCCCATTACCTATTTGCCTTGTTTGCATACATTCTTGTGTCAGCTGTCCTTATTCAATGCCAGTGAGATCATGTGACCTTTTTGTTCAGATCCCCGCCCCCGTCAGTGGTGCTGTCCCATTAAAAAAAAATACTCAATCTTTAAAGTGGCCTCAGGCACTGGCTACCTGAGCCCGTGTCCTACCGATCTCCTCCCACTCACAGCTGCCACATCAGCTACCTCCAGCTCGGGGCTGTTCTTGCTGTCCCAGGTGTGGTCCTGAGGCTTGCGACCACTCTACCTCTGAGGTGTACCCCTGTCACTCTCCTGCCAATCCTTGTCTTTTCTCCTTAGCTCTGATCACGGCCTGATCCCATTACAGCATACGCTCCAGAAAAGCAGAGTTTAGAAGATCTTATTTCCCCCGTGTCCTCAGTGCTTAGAGCAGTGCCCACCTCCAAAGAGATGGTAACTGTTTACCGACTGCTAAGGAAGGGGAGTCCTTTGGACATTCACAGCAGGTGGGGAAGCCCCTTGAGTTGTGGGAGGCCAAAATATGCCACCATCAAATAATATCCTTCTTTGGCATATTTCAAGATGACTATTTAGAGGGGATATAGACACAGAATTAGCGTTAAAAAGAAAAGTCTGGGCTGGCCCTGTGGCCTGGTGGTTAAGGCAGCCAGATTCCAATGACCGACTGTACAGCAAATCTTGCTCCAGCAGCTGAAAAGACATGCCGGGCACGTGAGTGTGTGCTCAAAATTCCAGTCCATGGAGCATGGAGAAGAGACTGGCATGACCATGCCCCATTGTGAGGTGCTTTCTCTCTCTCAGCCTCTCTCTCTCTCTCTCTGTGTCTCTCTCTCTCAGGTGTGCACATGCCCTTTGGCAATTAAAGAAAAGAAGTTGTTTTTTTTTTTTTGTCTGTAAAGTAAGCAGATGATGCCAGCAGGCTTTTGGGGGTGCTGCTCCTTACCTGCCTAGGCATAGGATATACTTTGCATCTTTTCCCACTCCTCCTTTTGTAGAGGAACCCCGAAATTATAAGGCCTAAAACCTTCGGTCACCCGGCCCTTCTTTGAGTTTCATATTTTGTATGGCTCTCATTTATAATTGCACATAATAAATTATTGAATGCTTCTCTCCTGCCTCCTATTAATTTGATTGTCAGTTTTTACTTAAAAAAATAATAATAATAATCAAACCTTTACAGGGAAGGGAGGCAATTAAAGCTTCCCTACGAGTCTTATCCTTTGCAGAGTGAGAAGCCCTGGGTTCCCTCTGAAGGCATTTTGGTGACTTAGACAGAGGACACACGGGGTGCAGGTAATATGGACTCTGGATTCTGGGAGCTGCTGAATTCAGTCCTAAGCTGTGTAACCCGGGCTTGTATATGGTGATGTCCCAGCCTCTTCTATGGACAGGGAGACGCTGATGCCTGCAAGGTTGCCGTGAGAGTTAGGTGAAAGAAAGCTAGCTGCGGCAAGTGCCCTGCATGGCCTGGAGGAGTCAGGTGGTCGTGGTCATGACCTCCCTTTTGGGAAGTGCCTTTCCCATCCATCTAGTCTAGCCATTGTCCTCCGAAAGGCTCCCAGAAGCTGGAGGTAACTGGAAAACAACAGGGAGAGAAAACGGAGGGGAAGAAGAGAAAGGAGCAGAGTGTGGGGGGATCTCACCGGCTCTCGTTCTTCTCCACAGTGGTTTCTGCTGCAGAACCTGAGACCATGGCCAAACCAGCACAGGTAAGGAGCCTCTCTGTCCAGCAAGTTGTGTTCTGCCTTCCCTGGGCCTGGGGTCCTCTTGGAGTCACTAGGCCTCCTGTGAGAACTTTGCTTGTTCCTGCTACAAGTCACAGCTCTGTCAGTGTAAGCCACCAACGACAACACTCAACATTCGAAACAGAAAAGGATGTGTGCTGGCCCACACACCTAAGAAGCCCAGGGCTTCAGGTCTGGTTGGATCCAGGGGCCCAAATACTATGTGAGGCTCTTGCCTCCATGAGCTGGGCTTCTCTGGATGGCTTCATTCTCTTGGGTAAGTTCATCTTTACCTTGGCATGCTGGCCTCCAGCAGCTTCAGGCTTCCATTCCGCCATTTTGGCAACCAGGAGAAAACAATGTGACTTATTTCCAATGATTTCAGAAGAAGTACCAGGCCTGGATAATGTGCTCTCTCTTGGGGTCAGGAGGAGAATTATTTCCACTTGAACGGCATGGCCCAAGAGTGGTCTCCCAGGAAAGGAAATGGACACTGGGGAAGCAGAGAAGGAATAGGGGATCTTCTCTGCTCTGGAGATGGAAATATTGCCTGTCACACCCTTTGGGATTATAGGACACTCAAACCTCAGTCCTTCTGGCTGGCTGACCACTCTCCTAGGGTTGGGGAAGGTGGAATTTGAAGCATGTTAGAGCTCTTCCTCCTGTGTGGCTAAGACAGGGCTCTGGCTAGGGTCAGCTGGAGTCACTCCATGCCAGGGCTTCCTGACAGTGATCCCTGAAAGCCAGCCTTAGAGAAAGAGGTGTGGTCAGTGCCATGATGGACTAGAAGGGGAGAGTGAAACCGAGGAGGCCTGGCTTGGCACTTTTGTCCCTTGCTCCAACCTCAGAACTCCTGACTGCAGAACACGGATGCTGGAGCGGTAAGTTCTTCACTTCCTTTGGGCCTTGTTTCCCCATACGAGGTGGTTGAACTCAGTGATCACTAAACTTCATCCCTGACCTTATGACTTGCCCCCCAGGGATCCAGAGCCTGACTAGCATCCATCGTTTGGGAAGAGCACAGTGTGTTATTTGGTATAGAATCGGTACCCTCAAAAGGTCCCAGCCATGGCCTCCTGTCAGCCACTGAGGAGTTCACTTTGCACAAGCAGCCTCTGACCAGAAGGAGAGAGTGTTAGTGGTTTTGGCAAAAATTCAAGGCAGAACTTTTGCTGTTCCCCATTTCCTATATGTGGTCATTCCAGAGCTACTTCCTGACAGGCACTTCAACTGCAGGGTCCCAGATGGGCCAAGTGGACAGGTCAGGCCCTGGGAGATCAGAGGGCCCAGGACAAATGTTCAAACCCCTGGTCCTGTGTGTAGGTTATGCCATCTACTGCCTCCAAGGATTAGCACTCCAGCTCTGTTCCTAGGGCCTCAGCAGTACATGCACACATACATACATACACACAAATACATGTGCACATACACAGCAAACTGTTCACCCTCTTCCCTGGGCCAATCACCCCTGTCCCTCCCACTGAGATAGTTGTGCTGTTCTCTATATCTCCTTCCAGAAGAGGGAACTTGAAGCCCAAGGACATGAAGAAACAGTGTGTTAACCATAGAAGGTCTCAGGAGACGGGCTCTGTGGCTTCGGTTTCACGGGGACATTCTGGGTTTAAACACAAGGATGAGCGAGCCTAAGAGCACTTCAGGGCAGCGAGCTTGTACCTGAGACTCCAGAAGCTGTGGAGTTGGAGGCCCGGCCGGGTCAGGTCTAGTCAAGGTTGCTCTCAGCTGGAGCCTTGGCTAAGCAATGGCCTCCCTCTGCTCCTGAGAGGTGATCATGTCTCCTTCTTGGTCATGGGGACTAAGAAGACACTGGGTAGGGCCCTAAGACAGAGCCCCAATGCCCGGGCTGCTCACCAGCTGGCAGCAGGACCTATTGAATATTTCAGGGTGGAAAGTCCCTTCTCTGCTGCCCCCTCCCTTGATCCGAGGTGCCTGGGGCCAGAAACTTGTCAGCAGAGGTGTGACAGGAGTCATGGAGAGGTGGGCGAGGAGAAGGGGGACTGCATAGGTGGCACTTGGAGTTGCGAAATTCACGAAGTGGGCATGAAAATGATGAATGATGGAAACCCAGGTCTGGATGACTAGAGGGGCTGCCTCTGTATCTCTAAGCAAGACCAGTGCGAAGCCCCTACCCAGACTTCTAGTGGCCGTGACCCTCTGGAACCTCAGGATGACTAATCTGGCCAACAGCCACTTGTAAGATTTTATTACCCATGAACAGAGAACTACCTAGGAGACCAGCCTTGCAGCTCACCAAACTTGTCTCTAAATGAGCTTTTTTTTTTTTTTTTTTTTGAGGTTTTTTCTATAGGGGGCATGTGCGCACC
>NW_006159791.1:773342-786595 GCF_000334495.1 Tupaia belangeri chinensis
TGTGCTAAAGGAGTTTTTTTTTTTTTTTTTTTTTGAGAGGTTTTCACTATAGGGCGCATGCGCTCACCAGAAAGACACAGAGAGACAGAGAGAGATGGAGAGACAGAAAGCGAGAAATCACTCCCCCAGGGGGATGGCCACGTCGCAATCCCTTCTCTTCTATTCTCCTCTCGGGATCTTGGGCACGTGCACACACACACGCTCGGCATGAGTTTAAGCCACTGGGTCCGGGACTTGAACCACAGTCGACTACATTGGAGTCCAGCGACATAGCCGTTACACCAACTGCTGGTGCCAATATTTTTTTTAAGTCTTTTATTTCTCTCGTGATACAGAGAGAGAGGTAGAGAGAGGTATTGACTGGATCTCATCATGCTGTGATCCTTCCTCAGCCTCTTAGCCAACCAGGAACCCGGATGCACCCGGTGTGTTCAGGTCAACCCAGGATCTGAACCTGAGATCTGAACCCAGGCCTCCCATTGGCTCCAGCATCACACAACAGCACTTTATCACTTGCACCATCATGGCTGGGCCTCTGACCCCATTTTCAAGGCTATAAATAGGCTGCAGTGCTGTCCAACCAGGGGACCCTAAGTAACTTTCGTACACAGACACTCCTGTTTTCAGGGCAGCAAAGGCCGCCCTTCCCTAGTTTTTATTATTCTTCAATTAGACAAGAGAGAGCGAGCGAGAGATAAAGCAAGCTGCCAGGTCCGAGACTTGAACTGTGGTCAGCCATGTGGGAGTCTGGCACGCCAACCACCACGCCACCTGCCAGCCCCTCAGCCAAGTGTTTTGAACCCTTTCCCTGTCCTGTGGGAGGTGGTGCAGGACTGAGACAGATGCGGGAGAAAAGCAACAATGGATCAAGGCAACGAGTTAGCCCACAAAGGCCCTATCCAGACCCTAAGGACCTGGCCACTAGCAGTGCATTCAGAGCTTCTTATGCCAACACTTGTCCCAGGAGGTCCCAGCACTGGAAAACACTCTGCTAGGAATCTGGGGTAGGAAAGGGCTCCTCTACTGCCTTCCCCTCTTACAGATCCCCTCTCAGAGCCAAGGCTGACAGGGCTGACTTTATTCATCTGTTCAACCCAGTCTCAGTTACCAAGCTCCTTCCAGTCTCTATGTGGAGCCTGGGCGAGGTGCTGGGGACTCAGTTATTCCTCTTATGCAGTTATCCAGCGTATTCATGGCAGGCCCTGTCCACCGTGGAGCCCAGAATCAAGAGCGAGGCTGAACTAAAGGGTCTTGGAAGACCTCTCAGTCCTCTTGGTCTCCATCCATCTAGAAACTAATACCGTTCACTCTGCCTTTCTAATATTGCTGGCTTGAAGGTTCCAGAGAGAAAGTCAAAAGGGTTTGGAAGTGAAACTGCCATGGGACACCAGTTGTAGTGTCTTCTTGTTCTTCTGTCACATGACAGTCACCTGAGTTCCTCCCTTGGTCACTGTTTGTGCAGTGGCCAAGATGGGTCTGGTACCTGCCCTCTGGGTGTCTGGTTCACACTGCCTGCCTGGGGTGGACAGATCAGCAGAAATTTCTCGGCTCCAGCAGTGAGGTCTGAAGTAGCCCAGGGGAGCTCCGGTGGTGAAGCCACCACCCTGTGCTCACTGAGCTTCCCGCATGGCACGCTGGTCTGGGTATTTGGCATGGATTACTCTTTTCCTCTCTGTCCAGGGATGTGATCAGGTTGCAGGAGATTCACAGGTGGCGAGAAGAGGGCTGCGTCCCTTTCTGGTCACCCGCCCTGTCAGAACTTTAAATAGCAACACTGCACCCACTCACGAATACCTCAGAGGAGCCAGCCCCTGCAGACGTAAACCAAAGAGCGTCCAGATGGCTGGCCGGGGCCCACTCTGCCTGTCCACTTCTCACTCCTTTAAGGCACAGTCTACTGGGGCCATCCCACCCCGACTCCCGGCTCCTCCCTCATCCCTGCACGGAATCGCCTACGCCGTTTCCCTGCGTTTCCTTGTTATTGGCCGGGTATTGATTACAAGCTTTATGGTCTGTGTGCTGGCACTTTCAAGAGCTCATGAAAGTCAGATTGGGTCATTTTGCTCCCTGAATCCTCAGCCTTTGGCTCAGGCATGGCACAGATGAAGTGCCTTGTGACCATGCTGTGTGCTCAGAGACCTGCTGTGGCATCCTCCACCCCCGCAGCTAGGCTGCTCTCGTGTGGCTGACCCACGTCTGACTTCTCTGTGAACCCGCCCCATTGTGCATTCAGGTTAGGTTCGATGTCTAAGATCCCCTGGCTCCCTCCTTCCCCCCGAAAACCAGGCCAGCTTGTCCTCAGGTGACAATTCACAGCTTGGTTTACTGGGCCCTTGAGGGGCAGCACCTTATCTTGACTTCGAACCTGAGTGTGGCTCTGGGCCCCCCTAGCAGCCGCAAGGTTTCTGGAGCTGGAGAGCTGGGGAGGGTTTAGGTCCTCTGCCACCTTCTGCAAGTAGCTTTCTTTCTTTGGACTTTGCTTCTTCCTCTTGGTAGTAGAGACAGCCTAAGAGGCTCATAAAATTGTAAAGGGCTACTGCTCCTCTTGCAGGAATCATTTGCATGCCCCCCACACACATAGACACTCAACCAGGTTTGTTTGTTTATTTGGTTTTTAAGAATTATTTATTTAATTTTATTTGTTATTATTATTCTTCAATTAGACCAGAGAGAGAGAGAGAGAGAGAGAGAAAGCAAGCTGCCAGGTCCGAGACTTGAACTGTGGTCAGCCATGTGGGAGTCTGGCATGCCACCCACCATGCCACCTGCCAGCCCCTCAGCCAAGTGTTTTGAAGGGGGGCAGGACTGTGGACGGGGCCAGGCCATCTTCCTGCCGCAGCAGGTCGTGTAGGAGAAGCATCTTTCCCAGGGTTTCTGTAGCCAGCGCTCAATTTTACAGGGGAAGGGAGTTCAGCCTGGACCAGGGTTAGGGTCTGACCTGAGGTTGGGGCTGGAAGTGCAGGCCAAGGTCAAGGTCAGTAACTCACCCTCTGCTTTTCTCTCCATAGGGTGCCAAGTACCGGGGCTCCATTCACGACTTCCCCGACTTTGACCCCAGCCAGGATGCCGAGGCGTTGTACACTGCCATGAAGGGCTTCGGTGGGTGCCGGGCCACTGAGAGTGGGTCTTGCCAACAGTCAGACTCACTGCAGGTTGTGGGGGGAGAGTCCCCAAAGGTGGGCACGGCCCAGAGCCCTTCTGGTGGGCAGGTGGGGAGGATATGAGACGGTGAAATGCACTTATTCTTATTTTTCTTTATTTTTATCTCTTTATTTTTTCTCTTCTTATTATTTTTATAATTTTATAATAAAATATTTCAGGCCAGCAGATAGGTATAAAGAATAACGAGGCATCACCTACAGGTCTGCTGCCCAGCTGGAGAAGCAGCTTCATTAGTGTAGTTGGTAGTTTCTCCCTCCTCTCCCTGCCTGTCCTTGGGCTATACCTGGGTTTTCCAAGCCAGGCTCATTGGGAGACCTTGGGCCAGACCTCGCCCTTCTCTGAGCCTCAGTTTTATTATTCATGCAGTGAGGATTTAGAGCAGAAGCCCTCTGAGATCAGTCGTAATGTGAGCTGTGACGCCTTTCATTGGCAACCTAACAGGTCCCCATCGACCCTCCACCCAGACCACTCTACCTCATGAGCAAATGACTTATGCCAAGGACTACAAGAAGTTGCTAGGCCTATGTCCAAGAGAGGAAGCAGTCCCAGTGGGCTTCCTGGAGGCAGACTAAGTAGGGTGACAGCTGCCCTCCCCTTTTCCAGGTAGTGACAAGGAGGCCATCCTTGAGCTAATCACCTCCCGGAGCAACAAGCAGAGGCAGGAGATCTGCCAGAGCTACAAGTCCCTCTATGGCAAGGTAACCATGGCACTTGGAGGGCAGGTGGGTGGGGGCGAAGAGTGCTTTCATTCACCAGCATGTCTGTTCCTGAGTAGTGTATTCCAGGTAGGCCTCTGTGCGGACACTTCTGCCCTCGATAACTTCACCTTGTCCTTTTCCTTCCTTCCAGCCCATCATCTGTCAGCCTCATGCCCATCTAGGGCACCTGCTGCTGCTGGGCTCTGTGTGAGCTGTCAGGGCTAGGCTGGTGAATAAGACCTGAGGTGTCCAGTCTGTGGACTCCCAGTTAGTGGGGCAGACACTCAGGAACAAGGAAACAGACAGTGGTGGGCAGGGGCACGGTGCAGACTTGAACCTGCACAGCCATTGCTCGCTCGTGGCTTTGGGCAAGTTACCTGATGTCTGGAAGTCTGTTTCTTAGGGCTGACACTAGCGCATCTCCCCAAGAGTGACAAGTCAGTGAGATTCCTTAGCCCAGTGCCTGTTGGGGTTAGTGCTCAGGAAATGCAGTTTCCATCATGGTAACTACTCGTCTTTTTCCCTTTTGTCTCCTGCTTTTCCCCACCCCCAGGACCTCATTGCTGACCTGAAGTATGAACTGACAGGGAAGTTCGAACGGCTCATTGTGGGCCTGATGAGGCCGCTTGCCTATTGTGATGCCAAAGAAATTAAAGATGCTATCTCAGTAAGAATTTGTGGGCCTGTGTGTGTGTGTTGGGGGTGAGAGTTGGCTGATGAGAAGATTCCAGATTCAGCAACAAGCCATGAGTGAGCCCCACACCCCCACCCCCAAGCAGATGTGCCCTGCTTCAGGAGGTAGCTTGCCTAAACCCTATACCAGAGGAGCATTCCAGTTTCCTCCAGATAGGCAGATGTGGCCAGATGTCAGTGCAAAGCAAATCAATGAAAGGGGCTTTTAGCCCAAATTCTAGGTCAGCAGGGTAAGACCAGCCCACAGTGGCTTGAGAAAGCATCCTAGAAGGTAAGAGGATTTGGTACATAGGAATGCAAAGGCTATTCCAGGCTGGGACAATGGCAGGAGAAGTTAGAGCAGTATGTTTAGGACACAGAGTAGTTCAGTCTGGTTGAGGTAGAGGGGTAACTTCTAGGAAGAAAAGAGAGTACATAGCACTTTACAGTTTATAAAGTGCTGTGAGCTTTGCCTCTGATAAGCTATTGGGTTGTCGAAAAAGCCATAACATATTTTTCTATGCAAGATGTGGCCAGATGTCAGTGCAAAGCAAATCAATGAAAGGGGCTTTTAGCCCAAATTCTAGGTCAGCAGGGTAAGACCAGCCCACAGTGGCTTGAGAAAGCATCCTAGAAGGTAAGAGGATTTGGTACATAGGAATGCAAAGGCTATTCCAGGCTGGGACAATGGCAGGAGAAGTTAGAGCAGTATGTTTAGGACACAGAGTAGTTCAGTCTGGTTGAGGTAGAGGGGTAACTTCTAGGAAGAAAAGAGAGTACATAGCACTTTACAGTTTATAAAGTGCTGTGAGCTTTGCCTCTGATAAGCTATTGGGTTGTCGAAAAAGCCATAACATATTTTTCTATGCAAAAATGCATCATGACTTTTCAGACAATCCAACATTAAGCATGAATTCCTTCCTTGAATTGATGTGATTAGTAATGTGACAGATCATTACCTTCTGCATTTCCCTGTGAATTTGGTGGAACAACTAGTGTCTACGCCATTTTGCAGTTGAGAAAACTGAGGCCTGAGAATTGTTAATGAGAAGTCACAAAGCAAGTTGCTGGCAGAGGCAGGACTGGAGTCCATGTCTTTTGAATCTCAGGGCACCAGCTCTCAATCATTGCCTAAGAGTGTCATGGGTGCACTACATGCTAAAAGTTTCATAACTCTAGCCACTCCAAGATCCCAACCTGTGGCTAATGGCCTTCCATCCCAGCCCTCGTCTCATGTGCTTCTCCTTCTGTTCTCCCAGGGCATCGGCACTGATGAGAAGTGCCTCATTGAGATCTTGGCTTCCCGGACCAATGAGCAGATCCACCAGCTGGTGGCAGCATACAAAGATGGTGAGATGGGCAGGAGGGGCCATTTGGGATTTTTTTAGGTACAAAATGAGGATGGCACAAGGGTGCGGACTGAGACTCCATCCTGTACCTTCTTTCCCCCTTCCTTCTGATACCTCTGTCTGTCTATCCATCTATTCAATGAGTGATGAGTTCCAGATGCCAAGTTCTTGGGATATAGTGGTGGATAAAACCAATGTAGTCCCTGACTCCTAGAGTTTATAGACTAATGAGGTAAGGAAGGAGACAGATAAGGTAAACAGATAAGCACAGTGGTAACACAATGTAGTTAAATGTAATAAAGGAAATTAATAAAATATAGGAATTAAGACTTTCATTAGGCTGGACTTACTTCTAACAGGTCAAGGAGCACCTGACCTCGGAGGAAACAAGGAGCCAATTGTATAAAGATGAACTTTCCAACAGAAGAAACAGCAGTCCAAAGACCCTGCAGCAGAAATGAGCTGGTAGCAAGTATGAAGTTAGCAAGGCAGGGGACAAGGAGGCTCACACAGGAGTTTGTAGGCCAAGGGAGAGCTGAGGTTTTATTCTGAGTCTGTGATTGGATATGGGTTTTTAAGACCAATCAGTCTAGATTAGAGAGGGCATAAAAGCAGAAGCAGAGAGAATTGCTAGAAAGTTGTGACCACTGTCTAGGTGAGAAACAATGATGTACATGGTAGGATAGTACAGCTGGGGATAGAAATAGATATCATTTCATCATGTCAGGGTCAGTACCAAGAACTATGAAAATACACACTGGGTCTTACTATAACTGTTGTGTAGATTGAGTTTGGGGACTTGTAACAAATACCAGATCATTTTGTGGATAGTGCCAACTTTAATCCTAGATCTTCAGGGTCTCTGGGAATGGGACTAGCACTTGTGTCCTTCTTGCAGCCTATGAACGAGACCTGGAATCTGACATCATCGGTGACACCTCTGGCCACTTCCAGAAGATGCTCATAGTCCTGCTCCAGGTTGGTCCACATTGGGGCCCTAAAATCCTCCCTAGAGTTCTTTGTCCTGGTGAAGACCTGAAGGCACCTTTTTCCCTGCTTCTCCAGATTGGGTGGCCTGTGAGGGCCTTCTCAGATGTAAAGTCCCTTTCTTATGCTGTACCTTCCTTATTCTCTCTCCACCATAATTATTACCTGTTTTATCCTCTAGAAGTTGAGATAGTTTTTATCTGGCTCACCTGGATATAGAACCTGGGTATGGCCCAGAGAGCTGGTCTGATTGCTCTGGTTTTCACAGGCAGGTGTGCCTGGTGACCCGCATTTACCTTGGCACACTCCTCTGTCCCACCCAGGGGTATCCGCTCCTGTGACCCCCACTTCCTCTCTCCACATGCACCCTCCCCTCATCTCTGGGCCTCCCTCCTGCCATTTCTTCTTCATCCATGACACATGCTGAGGACATGACCAGGAACGGGCATTTCAGGGGCTGCCTGCATCACATCTTCCACCTCAAAACCTTGCTGCCTCCCCCCAACGCACTTAAACGAGTATGAAAAGATTAGTTAGAGGCTACAAACAGGGCCTTCACTGAATTCAACCTCCCAAAGTTTGATTTTCTTTCTTTTTTCCCACTGTGTAGGAAAAAAATAGAGCAAGTTTGAGTTAGTTGCTAATATGTAAAAATAGTGAGATTCTGCTTACAAACCAGATTTCTATACAGTTTGCTCTAGTTTAAAACTCTGGCAACAGCAGACCTTCATTCTGCATGACTACATGGTCTGGAGAGCATGTTTCCCCTGCCCATTTCACCACAAACTCTATCTGCCTGGCCTTATGGGAATCTCTGTGACCACAGGCGCATGGGAACAGGCTCAGTGTCTCCAGCACCATTCCATGGACCACACTGTTGTGAAGCTTTATATATAAGCCACTGCTTTGTCCCCTCTCAACACTCCTCTCTTGCCCCCCACCCCCCCTTGACACCAGTTCCTCCCAATTCTCCTCCCATACCATCGCAAGTCACAGCCCACATTGAATGACCAGGGAATTCTCAGGGGAAGCATCAAGAGTGGAAATTTATACCTTTGTCCCATTTTCAAAGCCACTTGTTCTGGAAAGGAAAGTCATGCCCTCAGATTGTGCAGGTAAAGGTGTTAACTCTTTGGGCCGACCCCATGGTGCAGCAGTTAGGCCCTATGCAGAGAGAACCAGATCCCATGTAGCTGACCACAGTTCAAATCCCGGTCACTGCAGTTTAAAAGTCACACCAGGCACCTGTGTACAAGTCCAGGATCCTGTCAGGATTGGAGAAATGCAGGGAAAAAGGATTGCAGTGTGACCAGGCCCCACTGGAGGGTTTTTGTTTTCTTTCTCTCTCTCTCTCTCTCTCTCAATGCATGTGCCCCCTGCAAAAAAAAAAGGGGGGGGGGAATGGAAAAAGATGTTATATACTCAACCTCTTACAAGTGAACTGTAACATGACACAGACTGTAAGAGTTTCAGCTTTGTCTTACTCTCAGTCCCAAAGAGAGCCCAGGGCATTTGAGAACCTGAAGTACCTAATCCACGGGGGAGAGAGAGAGTAGCATGGGCCGGCTGAGCTACTTCACACCTCAGGTCCAGCACAGCCTGCCCTATTCCTCTGAGTGTCTTCCTGTTTGTCACCCTCCTCTCTCAGATGGGGCACAGGGCATGGGCAGACCAATAGAAACACCAATAGGATTTGGTACCCTTGTAGCTTGTGAGCTCAGACCTCAGAACTCAAGTCCCAAATCCTCTCGTTGGTGAATACTTTGGTTAAGATCTGGACCCTCTAATGGAACACAAATGTGCAGACCCTTTATACCCTTGAGTCATTGTCTCGGGGATACTGTGGGCAGTGGAAGGACCTTGCTTCTCCTTGGGACTCTCTTATTTGGTCCCAGTCCTGAAGATGAAGGGAGAGGTCAGCAGGAGGGACCCTGTGATTCCCCCACAAAACAGATACTGTAGTCTTTAGAATTATTTATTTAATTTTATTTATTCATTCATTTATTTTAATTTGACTAGAGAAGGAAAGTCAGAAGGCAAGCCACCAGGTCTAGGACTCGAACCATGGTTGGCCATGTGGGAGTGTCCAACGCCTTTAACACTATACCACCTGCTGGTTCCCCAGATACTGTAGTCTTGATCTATGGCAGCTTTTTTTCCTAAAGATTTATTTATTTAAGTTTATTTATCATCTTTTTTTTTTTTTTTTTTTTTTTTCCAGAGATTTTTTTTGACCAGAGAGAGAGTTAGGGAAAGTGAGAAAGCAAGCCACCAGGTCCAGACCTCGAACCACAGTCAGCCATGTGGGAGTCCAGAGCATTAACCACCACACTACCTGCTGGCTCCTTGATCTGTGGCAGTTGTCAGCCAATGCCCCCCCCCACGTCCCCACCCGTGGTACTCTGGGCTGCCAGGGTTTCCCCTTCTCTTCCATCTCCACCCCTGGCACCCAGGCCTTCCTCCTGGCTCTGTGGTGTCTGAAACACATATCCTCATCGTACCCAGGGAACCAGGGAGGAGGATGACGTGGTGAGCGAGGACTTGGTCCAGCAAGATGTCCAGGTGAGCAAGCACCTGTGGGAGTCCCTGGGGCATGGCAGGGGAGCCTTGAGAGAGGGGAAAAGTTGAGCACCATGGGAAGGGCTGGAGGTGAAGTCATTTGCATCAAAACCAGAGATTACTGATTTACCATCATTGACACAGTGTTTTATTGAAGAAAAGATTTATGTTATCTTTCAGATATGTAACATATGTAAAGTTGGTGAGATATATTTTGGCGTTTCATAATTCATGTATTCATCTCATTATCTCACATTTCTTGAAGTAAAGCACCTACTATGTGCTAAGCACTCTGTCAAACAGAGTAGGATTCAATAACGGACAAAATCAGACGGTACTTGAAGAGATAGACAGGCAAGGAGACTTCAGAAAGTTCATACATATTATGAAAAAACTATGCATGGATTTCAAAATATTTTGCACCAAAATAAACTCATACTTTAATTCCATCTTCTGTAACTCTTTAAAGTGCTCTTGTATTAATCATGCAAATACTTTCTCAGTCAATAAGCTGTAACGAGCCCCCACTGTGTGCTAGTAACATGACAGGGGCAGATGTAGAGACTGCTAAAACATAGTCCCTGTCCATGAGGAGCCCAGCCAGTCATGGGGAGACAGATATAGAGAGAAGTCATTAACGTATGGATCAAAGTCAGGAAGAAGCAGAAAGCTAGAAGAGCCTAGAAGAGGGAGGGAGGTGAAGAGCACTCAGCGTGGGGCATCAGGAAGTGCTTTGGGGCAGAAAACAAAAACAAATTTGGATATTTAATCTAGCCCTAGAAGAGTGAGTAATAGTTTCCCCAGAAAGAAGGAAAGGAAGGTCCACGCAAAGGTCCAGGCCACAGCTTCCTGGCTTGTTCAGGGATCGGGCGGCAAGCAGTTCCGAGATGCTTGGCCAGGGAGTGTGACTCCTGAGGCTTCCTCTTCCAGTCAAGTGCCACCTCCTCTGCTTTAGGACCTGTACGAGGCGGGGGAACTGAAATGGGGAACTGATGAAGCTCAATTCATTTACATCTTGGGAAATCGCAGCAAGCAACATCTTCGGTTGGGTAAGCTCCAGAGCAGACACTCAGTGACCTCTGCACCAGGAATTTCTCTTTTCCTACTAGTGGAGCACAATGGCTATTTCTTCTCCAACTTTAAACCCCAGTCCCGCTTATATAAGCTGGTGGCGTGTATAGTCCCTCACCAGGGTCATGAAAGGATGCTCATCCCTTCCCTCGAGTACTTGTCCTGTCTGCCTGTTAGAGAAGGATGTATAGTACCCCTGTCCTCATCCCTCATGTATGCGGCAAGTTCACATGGTGGCTGGTGATGGCCCGACCTCCTGGCCACCTCCCCAAGCCCCAGCCGCAGCTTCATGTCGGACAGTGAGGCCCCAGCCACTGTGTCCTCCCCCTTTCCAGTCTCTGTTTTAGCGTCACCAGGGCGCTCTCACACCTTCCTGTCTCTCTGTTTGACTCAGTGTTTGACGAGTATCTGAAGACCACAGGGAAGCCGATCGAAGCCAGCATCCGAGGGGAGCTGTCTGGGGACTTCGAGAAGCTAATGCTGGCTGTGGGTATGTCCTGGTGTGGCATTTCCAGGGACTCTGAGGGACTCTGGGCTGCTGGCCCAGGACTGAGAGGTCAGGAATGGGAAAGGGGAATGAAATGGTGGCATGGGGAAGCAGAAAACCTACGGCCAAGGATTCTGAAGGTTTAGCCAGGGCAGCTTGACTGAGACCTGGGAAGAGAAGGGAGTCAAGCCTCAGGTACTCCCTCCCCCTCCCTTCTCAGAGTGGTAGGGGGGAAAGAGCACCGAACTTGGGGTCCATGTAAAAATGGTCATGACCGCAGACTTCTGAGGCACGGCCACCACGTGCCAGGCACTGCACCGTGTTTGATCTTTAAAAAAGGGCCAGGAACATGCCGGTCATTCTGTTTATTTACTAGAGGAAAAAATGAATCTCATAGAGTTTGAGTCACTTGCTGAGGGGTCTTCTGGACTGAATTGGGGGGTTACCGTGCACGCCAGGGATGCCAGGAGCTGACCAGTCAGTGGTGGAGTCAAGATCCTAACCCAGGGCTTCTCTGAAATTTTCTGTTGACTTGAAAGCCACATACCCTCAAGGGGCCTCGGTTTCCTCATCTGTTCAGTGGGGGACAGGGAGAATGGGCTGCCTGACCCCAGAGGCCATCACAGGTCTGACATTGCAATGGGGTAGGTTGTGTGTTTGTACCTGCAGGGGAGAGCTGTAGTCAGGCTTCATGCGCCCTCCCAGAGCTGTCTCCCACCAGCCCTGTTGCATGCGGCCGGGTGTAGCCCGCTCTGCCAGTGGGATCCTTTCTGGTGGGTAGTTGAATCTAGAGAAATATTTTTTCTACCTCTACCCCAGACTCTGCCCACAACCTAGCCCTGTTTCCTGCGAAACCCGAAAGGACTAGAGAGATGAACTGCTCAGATTCCAACAGTCTCATTTCCTGGTTCCTTTATCCCCTGAGTTTGAGCTACTGTCAGAGCCACACTTCTGCTTGTATTTGAACTAGGTGGCCCCCAAGGAACAGAAATAAAGAAGCAGTCGGGCTATCCCATCCCCTCCCAGAATAACCATGCCTCTTCCTCTCACAGTGAAATGTATCCGGAGCACCCCGGAGTATTTTGCCGAAAGGCTCTTCAAGGCCATGAAGGTACAAAGTGGGGTTGATGTGAACAAGGGGAGGAGAGGGGTCTCTGCCCACCCCACAGGACTCCTTGGCAAGTCCTTGGTGTTCGCTGGTTGAAAAGGATCCTTGGGGATAGACTCTGACCCTGGTGATGTCTTTCTGTCCCGGGCGCTTCAGAGCCTGGCGTGCTGCCCAGGCAGATCCTCCCCACCTGCATCCCTGCTCTGACCAGAAGATTGATGGGGTCCAGCGACAGTTTGCACCTGATCCATCCAGCCAATTGGGCTGGCAGCTCACATTTAAAAGAAAAATGGAACCAGCAGATGGCATAATGGCTACGTCACTAGACTCTCATGTGGGTGACTACAGTTTGAGTCCCAGACCCAGTGGTTTAAGTTCACACCAGGTGCATGTGTGTGTATGTGTGCCCAAAATCCCAAGAGAAGAGTGGAGGAGAAGAGATTATGGCATGGCCATCCCTTCTGGGGGATGATTTCGCACCTTCTCTGTCTGCCCCGTTTGTTTGTTTGTTTGTTTGTTTTATATTATTATCATTATTTTTTAATTTGATCAGAGAGAGACAGGAGAGAGAGGGAAAGGGAAAAAGCAAGCCACCAGGTCTGGGACTTGAACTGCAGTCAACCATGTGGGAGTCCAGCACTTTAACCACCATACCACCTACTGGCCCCCCTTTGTTCTTAATTTTAACATTTTATTACAAAATTAGTGTCTTCAACTAAGCTGGGGACTATTAGCATGCCAGTCTCCATCAAGTCCCTATTTGTCTTCCAGGGCCTGGGGACGCGGGACAACACCCTGATCCGCATCATGGTCTCCCGCAGTGAGCTGGACATGCTTGACATCCGGGAGATCTTCCGGACCAAGTACGAAAAGTCCCTCTACAGCATGATTAAGGTGAGCGGAGCTGAGGTGGGGTAAGCCGGGGCCAGGGAGCTTCCTGCCAAGACAGAGAGTCCCTATTTGTCTTCCAGGGCCTGGGGACGCGGGACAACACCCTGATCCGCATCATGGTCTCCCGCAGTGAGCTGGACATGCTTGACATCCGGGAGATCTTCCGGACCAAGTACGAAAAGTCCCTCTACAGCATGATTAAGGTGAGCGGAGCTGAGGTGGGGTAAGCCGGGGCCAGGGAGCTTCCTGCCAAGACAGAGGCTTTGGGG
>NW_006159791.1:786912-795253 GCF_000334495.1 Tupaia belangeri chinensis
AATGTGGGAGTCTATTGAGAATTTCAGGAGCCCTTGCCTTGTGGCACGTTTGAGGAATTTAAGGAAATTTAACAGAAAAGCAAGTGTCAAGGGGTGCTTGTGAGAGGTGAGGCTAACGGGAAGGCAGGGAGTGGATCATGAAAGCCAAGCAATTTGACTTAAAGACAGGACTGTCCCAAGGGCAATGAAAGGTATGTATGTTCATGTGTCTGGAAGAAGAGAGGCCATTGAAGAACATATGAGAAAATAAACTGGGGACACTTTGACCCTGGCCATTTGATTGGTGATGACTCTGGGGTGTCTAGTCCATTAGGCTTTGTCAGGAGACAGCTGTAAAGTTGGTCCCTCCTCCTTTTTTTTTAAATGAGTGGAATAAAGCTATTTGGAGGTAACAAGGAAAAAAATCCAAGTTGTGTTCCCCGAAGATGTTTCCAAAGAAGAATTTTATTCAGTATTATAAGTGAAATGTTCCATGGGAAAATAAATTCCAAAAGCACTAGAATTTGCTAGACCAGTTTCATCACCTCAGAGGTTCTCATAGCCTGTATTTTGAATTTAATTTTAGAATCCCAAGAGGGATATAGAATATACCATTTATATCAATATATGCATCTCTCAAATGGATATTTGCTTGACTTTTTGCATGTCCCAATGTTTTTATTTGTGAAGCCTCATTATC
Source organism: Tupaia belangeri chinensis (assembly GCF_000334495.1). Classification (NCBI taxonomy): domain Eukaryota; kingdom Metazoa; phylum Chordata; class Mammalia; order Scandentia; family Tupaiidae; genus Tupaia; species Tupaia belangeri. The sequence goes on from NW_006159791.1 coordinate 787,592, forward strand.
ATGGAGTATTTCACTTGAAAGGACTGGGCTGGGGACTAGCTGCGGACGTAGCGTGCTGGCCATCTTGCTCTGGCTTAGGAGAGCAGCTGGCATCTCTTCTCAAGTCCACGTTCAGTGAAGTCATTTTGGTAGCTTGACTTTGTCTATTGTTGGAAGCATTTACACCGCAGAAATTGGCACATGCTACGTATCAGGGCTTTCTGTTTTGTTTAACTCCCCCCCACCCCGAGACCCAGCTGTTAAGTATTTGCCAGAACACAACTGTTCGGTGGTCTTAGCCACCTCCAGACAGGAGGAGAGTCAGGGCTGCTGTGGGTAATTGTGCAGTCGTCCCCTATCTGGGCTGCACAGAACCTTCTCCCGCTGACAGGAGCCAAGGTCCTGGTGAGAGCTAACCTTGCTTCCTTTCTTATTGTCCAGAATGACACCTCTGGCGAGTACAAGAAAGCTCTGCTGAAGCTTTGTGGGGGAGATGATGAGTAAGTGACTTCTTGGCCCTGGATGGGAGGGAGTGGCCTCAGTGGCAGGACAGGACTCTCCTAGCTCATCCTAAAGGATGGATTGGATGAGCCAGGGATCCTCTGAGCCAGGAGCATCACACAGAGGCAAGGTGGCCTTTGCCCATATCTGTTGTGCTTGTGGGTCTTGTATGTTCATGTGTGTGTCCGAATGCAAGTGCGGGCTCCTGTGTAGAGATGCACATGCCCCTGTGGACCTGGACAATCTTTCTGGGATGAGAACATGAGAGTCTGAGCCCAGCTACTTTAGGGCTGCTGCACGGTGTCATCAGCTGTTAAATGGGGAGAATGCAAACCCTGATCCTGCCTGCTCACTGACTCGGCATGTCATGTCTGTATTAAGTACCCTCTGTGTGTGAGCACTGTGTCGAAGCACCTGGTGACACATACTGCTCAGAAGGGCACACAGACCGTCATGGGGCAGGGCTGTGATGGTGGAGAAATAAATGTAAGAAGTACATGTAGGTGCACCAACCCAGGCCAGGGAAAGCTTGTTGGAGATCATGGACTTGAAACCCAAAGAGAAAAGTAGGAGGAGGGAGGAGCTGGGCGAAGAGAGGACCTGGGGAAGCTTTTTGGTGGAGGAAATCTCCTACAGAAAGGCCTGGATGAGCAAAACCAGCCTGGCTCATTTATATGACTGAAGTTGCCCTCTCACGGTGCACAGGCCTCCTCCTGGAATATTAAAGTGGGGCAGGACTTGACCCGAGACTGTGTTCTAGAAGGAGATTTATGGGTGTTCTGATTTTCTTTCTCTGGGGCTTATAAACACTCAGTTAAGGAGGGGATTCGGGATCCTCCTGTTCACCTTCGATCACTGCCATAGGGGCTCATGCAGCTTAGCAGAAATGTGCTGAGCACCTGATATATTCACATGCTTGGCAGCAGGTGTAGGAGTGATGCAGCCATAACCCTCTCCTTGGCCTGTTTGTGAGGGACACATGGACAGAAGTCATTCAAATGATAAGGAAGGACTGGAGAAATCCTACCCTGCTTGGGCCCTTGAGGTTGGAAAGGCTGCTGGAAAGAGCCAGTATTGCAGAGGGTCTGGAGAAGGCAGAGGTGCTTAGAAATGGAAGCAGGGCTCTGGTGTATGGTGGGATGACACACAGGCTGGAGAGAAGGGAAAGCCAGACAGGGGTGTGTGTGTGTGTGCATGCGCGTGTGCGTTGTGTGTGTGGAACATTGTCCATGATGACATTCCCTCCATCCTCTCCCCGACCCCCTCCATTCCAGTGCTGCTGGCCAGTTCTTCCCGGAAGCAGCGCAGGTGGCCTATCAGATGTGGGAACTTAGTGCAGTGGCCCGAGTAGAGGTCAGACCCTCCCCGCCTCCTGCTTGACCTCGTGACCACAAGCTTCCACTCTTCTGTGTGCACCTTCTTGCTGCTCTGGTTGGCACCAGCTGCCCCCTGGCGGCCAACTCGAGATGTAGACTGTCACTCTAAGGCTTCCTTTGCTCCCTTGGTGTGATGAGTTGGTGGGTGGCACGCCAGTGGGGCATCTGATTCCTGCATTAGTGTCTAACATGCTGGGACGTGTTCCGGCCCACTAACTACTAACAGAGCTTGCTAAAATGGAGACCTGGCAGGTTCCACGGAGGGGCTCTCCCATCCAGGATCCAATATTTGGGATTTGAAGGCATGAACAGGTGGGCACCCAGGTGCATTCAGGGATATCTTCCTGAGCACTCTCAGACCCAGGGTCCACTAAAGACCAGAATGAAAGGTTTCACAGAATTACTGACAGATCACCCTAGGGGCTGATAACGCTTGGTCCATACACAAAAAATTGGGGACCTTAGGCTTTCTCTGTTACTGGCTGTGCAACCTTCAGCATGCCCCAACCTCTCTCTGAGCCTCTATGTCTCCATCTTTGAAATAAGGGGTTTAGGCATGGCAATCTTGGTGACCTCTAAGGAAGACTCTTGAGCTCTGATGTCCCAGAACAGCGTTTCCCAAATTACAAGGCAGGAGCTATCATTGCAGATAATCTTAAGTTATATGAGAAATAAATTCAGTTTGGCAGGGACAAGGGGACTTCTGTGGCATTAAATAACGCCAAGCCACACTTAATGAGAAAGTTCCTCCTTTCCGACTTCATCTTCTCTGATTGTGTCAAAGGAAACACCTTGGTTTGATGCCAGTTCTGCAAAACTCGCTGATCTTTTCTTCTTCACGGAGAGCTGAGACAGCCAGCTCTAAGTTCAGCACTTTGACCAAGCAATGCTGTACTATTAGATTTATGGTATTTAACATATTTTTTAATGACATTGATCTTCATGGGTTAGCATCTGGTTATGACTCATGGTAATTCCTGATAGCAATATGAAATTATTTTCTTCCATTAAGTATGGATTCACAAGTATCTTTTGAGTGCCTATTATATATATATAGAGAGAGAGAGAGTGAGAGAGTTAGGCACTGTTGTAGGCCTTGGGCTCTGAGGGATTTATCAAAGAACAAAATATTAAGAAATAGGATAGAATTATAGAATTATAGAAAACCTTATGAAAGTCAGTAGTGACTGAAATTTGGGAAACTCTGCTCTGGTGTTTCAGAATGTTTCTGCTGCCTTTTTAATGGGGGTGGGGAGAACAGAGGGATGCTCTTTAAGAGGCAGGGAGGCCCCTGGATAGGCGGACACAAAAGTCAGCTGCTCGGCCTCTTCCCCCACCACCAGCCTTCACCTGCTTCCAGGCCCGGGTCCCTCTTTCTCTCAGCTCTGGGGCAGGGTCTATGCTATGCCTTCACCCTGCCTCTCTCCCCCAGGCTGCTTGGTTTGGGGCTCCACCCCTCGCATGCTCCTTTCTGGGCCTGGCCCCCTGGGGGGCCTCCTGACACCTGCTGAGTCTCTTTCTGCTTCTCACAGCTGAAGGGAACCGTGCGTTCAGCCGCAGACTTCAACCCTGACGCTGATGCCAAAGCCCTGCGGAAAGCCATGAAGGGACTTGGTAAGAGTGTGTGAAAGGGGCAGGGCTGGTCTCTGGCGTAACAGGCATGAGTCTGGGGGATGGGTAGGGAGAGGGGTCAGGCCTTAGACTGGTTTACAGCAAAAGAGGATTTTATTGAGAAGCCCCCCAGGCTCCCTCGTATAGGAAGGAAGATGTGAAGGTTTCGTAAGGACATGGTGGAAGCCCTTCCTGGAAGCCAAGGTGTCCCCCAGTCCCTTGGGTGTGGTATCCCGGTGTGGAAGAAAGTACTATGTCAGAAGACCTGGGTACGTGCCCTGGCTCTGCTACTGGCTCGCTGTGTAACTTGAGCAAGTCTTTCAGCTGCGCTGGGGTCTCAATTTTCCCACATGGGAAATAAGGGCCTGTGGACCCCATAACCCGAGCCCCACTTCTGGGGTGGGAGCACCCCCTGCTAGTCATCCCTTCAGGCCTGCAGTCGGCACCAGTGGGTGTGTAGGTAAAAGGTACTGCCCAGCCCCTAGCTGGGCCTGTGCTGGGGAAATCCCACCGGGTCGGATCCCCTGGGGTTAGGCTTCCATCGCCTTCCCTATCTGTCCGACAGCACTCACCTGGGCCCGTAAACCAGGGCCTTTGCCTTTTAGGCTTCGTCCCATTTTTCTCGGGGGAAGATACCTACTGAGCACATCTGGGACTGTAAGATGACAGGTGTAAAAATGCCTTGAAAGATGCAGCCCCGTCCCACGTCTGAGGTTGGTGGCATAACCCTGAGAGGCAGGAAGTGTCCTAATGCCTTCTAGTCGACCTGGTGTTAGAGGGACTGGAGGCCCGGTCTTCAGGCAGTCGAGAGAAAGGACATAGGGACACTAAGAGGATTTAAAGTGTCAGGGTTGGAAGGATCCCTGAGTAACTGCTACAGCCTCTTCCTGTTACAGGTATGGAAACCAAGTCCGAGAAAGGGAAAGGGACTCGCCCAAGGTAGACAGGTCTAGGGCTAGAACTCAGGCCCTGCCTCCCAACCCAGTGCTTTCTACTCTCCTAGTTCAGCAGAAATCTTAGTGCTGGTTTTTTCTCAACCAGTGACTGACCAAGGAAGGGCAGGGTGGAATCCCGGAGAGTTAGTGTTTGAGTCAGGGACGGAGTGCCTGCAGGGGCTTCTACCCTGACAATGATTGGGGGGACCATCAGTGGAGAGGCTTGGGGAGCCTGAGCCACAGGCCCCCTTCTGAGGCATGTGGCTCTGGTGACTCAGGAACCGACGAAGACACCATCATTGATATCATCACACACCGCAGCAACGCCCAGCGGCAGCAGATCCGGCAGACCTTCAAGTCGCACTTTGGCCGGGTAAGGGCCTCCTCTGCGTCTCGAGCCCCAAATCCACCAGAGCCCTGCCTGGCCCCAGCCACTTCCCCTGAGGAGCTTGCTGGCCTCGTCGGTACCAGCTCTATGCAGTGGGAAAAGCCTTGTGGCCACACGATCTCAGACTGCCTGCAGCATTCGGATTGGGCCGCCCCTAGACAGGTCTCTACATTCCCCTGTGCCTTGGATAAGTGCTGTGAGAGATGGCTCAGCGGAATCAGAGGCTCAGCACAGGCCAGGACGGGACTGACAGTTGCTTGCGTGCAGTGCTTTGAGCATCTGGCAGTTCCTCTGCACAGAGAGCCGGCTGCAAGGCCTCGGAGCTGGGTGTCAGTGTTATTCCAACTTGGTGGCATTTGACTTAGGCTGGTGAATTTCCCCTGGGATGGAACTGGTGTCCTTAGGCACTGACCCCTTTCCCTCCCTGTCTCCTGCTTCCAAAGAGAGTGGGTCTTCCTCTTGGTTGTTTCCCCACCCTCTTTGACGTCGTTTAAGTGATAAGGTCAACATCAGAAAAGACAAACACAGATTCCCATCATCCCCCACACACAGCCCCTGTTTTCTCATTCTATATCTCCTCCCCGACCTGGTCATGAGAGGCAAGTGTAATGTTGGCCTGACCTTGGCTCTGCCCTTTGCAGGACTTAATGGCTGACCTGAAGTCTGAGATCTCTGGAGACCTGGCAAGATTGATTCTGGGGCTCATGATGCCCCCAGCCCATTATGATGCCAAGCAGCTGAAGAAGGCCATGGAGGTATAGCATGGGCACCAAAGGGATGGAGTCCAGTCTGTGCCTTTTGGGACAGGGATGTTGGCTCCTATAACTGACAAGTGCAGGACTAGGTCTTGTTTTAGCAGTGGCTGAATCCAGGACTCCAGTAATGTCACATGGGCTCTTGGCTCTGTTCTTTCCATGGTGCATCTCTCTTAGGCCACCTTTCTCCCCATTCTTTCAGCCAATAGCACCAGTAGACAGAGAGCATCTTTATCCCAGGAGTTCCAAGTTTGGCATTCTCTCTGGTTGATCCAACTTGAGTCACATGCTCAGTAATCAAAGAGCCAGAGAGGTCCCATGTGTAGCTGGGGAGAGCAGGATGGATCTGGATGGAAAACAGCAGCCAGAGTCTGTATTCTGATCCAGCCCTGCCACTATTCACTATGTGTGGTGGGCCAGTACTTACACCTTCTGTGCCTTTGTGCCTTCAACTGTGAAATGGAAACAGTCACTTCTGCCATTCAAACTGGGATGGGACACAGAGCATTGTTGACTCTGAAGACCCAACGTTGAAATTAGCCAGTAAGTGGATTATGTCTCAGCTCAGATGTTACTGGATCTACTTTGCTACCCAAAACACCAATTGTGCTTGCAGTCACTCTTATTAAGAGTATATGGTGATGTGGCAATTAAGAACACTAGACTCGGGACCAGCAGTTGGTGTAGTGGCTATGTTGCTGGACTCTCATCTAGTCAAACCATGGTTCAAGTCCCAGACCCGGTGGCTTAAACTCACAATGGGCTCACGTGCATGCCCAAGATCCTGAGAGGAGAATGGAGAAAAAGGGATTACGGTGTGGCTACCCCCTCTGGTGGATTATTTCTCACTTTCTGTCTCTCTGTCTCTCTTCTGGTGAGCACACATGCCCTATAGTAAAAACCTCTCCCAAAAAAAAGTACTAGACTCCCACATGGCCTACTGTTATTCAAGTTCCAGACCTGGCAACTTGCTTTCTCACTTTCCCTTCTCTCTCTCTCTTTCTCTCTCTCTCTCTCTTTCTCTAGTCAAATTTAAAAAATAATAATAAATAAAAATAATTAAATAGTTCTTTAAATTATAAAAAAGAGAGTATGTGTTAACTACCCTGGGCTAAGTATATTAGCTCAATTAGCTGTCTTATCAAGACACATAGTAAGGCTCTTATTTTGTTCCATTTTACAGACAGAGAAGCTGAAGCTTGGAGGTGAAGTTACTTGGCTAGGATCATAGGGCTATGAAGTAGCAGCGCTGGGATTCAGACCATCTGTCTGACGCAAAGCATGTTGATGACCACATGAAACCACTAGGGCTTTTGGCCTCTTGAGGATTAAGAGGATAACAGCAAAAACAAATGAGAGGACATTAAAAACAACTTGTAGACAAAGCAAATTGAGATTATTATTCTTTTAAAATTCTTAAGTAGTGGAACAGCCAGTGGCACGGTGGTTAAAGCAGCGGGATCCCACATGACTGAGGACCTGGTGGCATAGAAATCACGCTGGGCATGTGTGATTACATGCCCACACCCCTAGAGGAAAACAGAGAAGGGACTGTGGCGTGGTCATCCCTGCTGTGGGATGATTTCTCACCCCTCCCCCCACTCTGGTGAGCTTGCACACCCTATAGCAAATTAAATAAATAAATAAAGTAAAAAATAACCCTAAATTAAAAGCAAATTATATAAAACATAGATTTTGGAAATAGAAGAGAACAATGAGCTGACCTGATCCAGGCTTTCCAATCTCCATTTACAAATGGGAAACTGTGGGAGGCTCAGAGAGCCAGCGACTTAGGGGAAGGGTGGGGCCAGACTCAGGGTCCCAGAACTCTCTTGGGTCTCTCACCATATGTCTGCTTTGGATAAATAGACTATTGAGACCCTCGTTCAGGGCCCATCTCCTTCAGGTCAGAGAATCCAGGGAGCAGGTGACCGCTGGGCAGTGACCTTTGTGAAGGCAGAGAGCATGTCTCCTCTTGCCTTGGTGTGTGTGTGGTCGCAGTCCCAGCGTCTTGCACAGGGATTGGCCGATAGCAGGTGCTCGACAGATACTCGAATGCGTAACTCAGTAGGTCAGTCAGTTGACCTTGTCTGCCCTTTCCTCTCCCCAGCCCCCCC
>NW_006159791.1:795265-826170 GCF_000334495.1 Tupaia belangeri chinensis
ACCCTGGAGCAGCAGGTCCCCAGCCTGCCTCAGTCCAGGGGACCTAGTGACTCAGTCCATGTGTTTGCTCCTCTAGTCCAAATATGAGTGAGTGTAGCAGGTTTTATCTGAAAACTTTTTCTTTTTCTCTGATGAACTCCTATATGTTCAGTGTGAAAACTTGAAACATATTGACAGAGAAAAAAAAAAAAAACTAAGAATCCTCTATGATTTCTCACTTCTCCAGAGACCATACCCACATTAAGCCCTACGATACATATGCAGATCCTTTTGTCCTTTTATATACTTATGTGTAAATACTTACATTCAGATATATGTGTATAGGTGGGTTTTTTTTTTAATAATACACACATACATGTATCTTTTATTTTTATTTATCTATTTTTTTTTTGGGCCCAAAGCCACTCTCATGGAAGGTTCTGGAAAAAAAATTTTTTTTGAGAGATTTTTGCCTTGGGCACATGTACTCACCAGAGAGAGAGAAAGAAACAGAGACAGTGAGGGGAAAAGTGAGAAATTACCTTCCAGGAGGGATGGCCACACTGCAATCTTTTTTCTATTCTCCTCCCAAGATCTTAGTCACACATGCACAGTGCCTGGAGTGATTTTCAAGCCACCAGGTCTGGGATTCAAACCACGTTCGGTCATGTGACAGTCCAGTGATGTAACCACTGTGGCACCTGTTGGTCCTGGTTGTGGAAATTTCAACTGTCTGGCATGGACCCTGATTGTACCAGGGTCTCTGGTCTGGGGTCCTACTGGAGGTGCAGGCAGCTAGGAAGGCGTGGCCTGAGCTTTGCCCCCTAAGGGATTTATTGGAGCAAATGCCTCCTTGACCTGGGTCCCTGAGCCTCTGCAAGGCGTCAGGACTGGCTAAGATGGTCTTTGTCTTGAATCCTAGGGAGCTGGCACAGATGAAAAGGCTCTTATTGAAATCCTGGCCACTCGGACCAATGCTGAAATCCGGGCCATCAACGAGGCCTATAAGGAGGGTGAGTATGGGAGGCCTGGGCCCAGCATGCTAGGAAGCAAAGAGAAAACAGGTCCCCCGGCTTCTGACTGCAGCCCACAGCAATGTGTAGTCTCCTTTCTCAGTCCAGGTCTGGGAGGTTTTGATAAATACATTCGGTGTGCCCAGCCCTGTGGGGAAAGGCCAAGGCCTCTCAGGAGAACAAAGGCCTGGAGGTGGAGAGAGTTTGGCTGGAAGTGGAAGGGAGCACCCAGCTGACTAGAGAGCCAGAGGGCGACTTTCTGGGTGTGAGGTCTGTGTGATTGCACTGGGTCCCACCCTCGGAGGCCCACATTTGGCTTCATGCTTGGCCTGATTGCTGTCTTGAAATTCTTAATTTTTTTCTTAATTCTTAATTTTTCAACGAGCAGCCCTGCCTTTGCATTTTGAAGAACGTTGAGTACAGGTCAAAAGTGTTTAAATGTGAGCAGCTTTCAAACAGTGGAACGTATGACGAGGGGAGTGGCATGGTCAGAGCTGCGCTTTTGTGTCTAGCCACTGCCGTGTAGGAGAGAGTGTAGAAGAGAAAGCAGACGAGGAGCTTTTTTCGGGACTGTTAAATGGTGGAGTCAAGGTGCAGTGAGCCCTCGACTGGGACACAGCAGAGAGCATAGAGAGGAGGGACGGAGAGATGGGAATGCTTGTCGTCCTACAAAATCAGCAGGAGGATGGCTGAAAGTCCCCAAGAACCAACTGCAAACACCATCCCCAACGCCCCCTGCCAGCACTGGCTGACTCAAGCGTGAACTCTTAGGACTCCTCCTTCCACCAAATTCCTGCCTGGCAGCTGCCCACAGCCCCTTTCTCTGTCTCAGACTATCACAAGTCCTTGGAGGATGCTCTGAGCTCGGACACATCTGGCCACTTCCGGAGGATCCTCATTTCTCTGGCCACGGTGAGTGATTCGTGGGCCCCAGGCCTGCTTTCCCTGCTGGAGACCTGGGAGAAGGAGGGTGACTGAATAGAAGGAACAGGGGTGTTAGCAGCCCACCTCTGATGAAGGCTTGATGAAGACGGGGTGTCTCTCCTCTTGCCTCTCCAGGGTCCCACTGCTGACCCCTATTGTTCACCTTTCAAAGCTGGCCTGGTGCCACCGTCTCCGGGCAGTGTGACCCTCAGCTCACAGGACAAAGCCACATGGGTGGCCCCCTCCCACGTTGTTCCCTGGGAGCTTCTTTCACTGCCTTTTGAATCCTCATACGCTAAGTCTGGGGGCCCAGACTCAGTTACTGCACGCTCACTGCATGTCAGGCTTCGCGCTACGTACCTCAGGAATGCTCGTGTTTAATGACCCTGACAGCTCGCCCTATGAGGTCAGAGTTGCTGTTCCATGCTACAGGTGAGGAAGAGGGTTCGAGAAGTGCAGTGACTGAGCGAGATCTGTGGTGGCCAAGGAACAGAGATGGGTGGATCTTTGGGGACTTACCTCTTGCTGCTCCTGCTGCAGGGAAACCGTGAGGAGGGAGGAGAAGACCGGGACCAGGCCCGGGAAGATGCCCAGGTGAGACTCCCCAGCTCACTCCAGCTGACCTCTGCTGGGTGTCCCTGAGACGCCATTCCACTGTCTGTCCATGCCAGGCCCCAGCTGACTAGGAGTGAGAAAAGCTCGTGGCAGTGGCATGGCTAGTTTGATTGGCTGACACTTAGATTCGGCCCTTCCACGCTTATAAGCGAGGCTCTGAGGACTTTTGGAATGGATTTGGAAATGTGCTGATCTTTCTGGCATTTCCTATCTAAATAGTCAAATCCTCATAACTAGAAAGGACTTACAGATTATCTAGGTCAAACTCCTCATGTTATAGTGGGAAAACAGGTCCAAAGAGGCCAAGTGACTTCTGAAAGTCACACAGCCCATCAGCGGCCCAGGTGGAAATGACCTAAAGGGAGCAGCTCTGGGAGCTTGCTGGGAAGGAGACCTGTGTGCTAGAGGCCTTAGGGTTATTATTCCTGAAAGCCAAGGTTGAAGGGCATGTCCTAGAGACGCCTCGAAAGTAAGTCCTCAAGACTTTGCTCTGCTCACTGTTGTGTTCAAAGGCACTCCATCAACACTCAGTTCTATTTACCAAGTGAATGAGGGGCGGGGTTCTCTGGACTCCATTGGCTGCTCTGCATCTGCCCTGCTCCTGAGGCTGGTGAGCTTGAGTTCTGGCAATGGCTTCTTACAGAGGCTGGGCAACACCAAGAGCATTTTCTCTGAGGGTTCCCATGGCTGGATAGTCCCTGACCTCCTGCACTCTCCCTGCTGGCCTGGTCCTTGATCCCAGAACCCACTGGCATGGCCCAGGTCCAGGGCTCAATGTCCTGTGGTTGGGCACAGACACCATAGACTGCGATCCCTGTCCTTTACAGTAGGTGGGTTGGAAAGAGTGCTCATGGTTGGGTGGTTAGTGCCACTGCTTTACTGTTCCACTTTCCACCACTAGAGGCGTGGTGGTTACCACAGCAGCAGAGCTAGAAAACCCCTTGCCTGTAACCTGACAGTCACAAAATTGTCACAATGAGAAAGGATATTATACATTGAGCATGATGCTTAGACTCTTCTAGTATAGGATATCCTAGAATACAATAGTAACCTGTACTTACGCTGTCCCAACTTTATACTGGAGGAAAGTGAAGCTTTGTACCTATCCAAGGGTATCGTTTCTAGGTAGCAATGGTTTCATTTGAACGCAGGCTTGCCTGATTCCAAAGTCTACACTTAATACCTTTTAATATCCTCCAGGACTCAGTAGAGCCATTTCCCCTGCAGCTTCCCAGTCGGGCCACCACTGCCCAGACCTTGCTTTGAGATGACAGGTGTCAGAAACTGCAGGGTACTGCAGCTACATTGTGGACCTGTGTGTAGGGGCTAGCCTGGGAACCCAGCCAGACATGGGGTAGCTTGCCAAGGCCATAGTCTCTCACTCACCCCAGAAATGTTTATTCAATATTACTATGAGCATCCTCAATGTGCTGTGGAGGATTATGATCTTGTATCTTACCCCAAAATTCATTTTCCAGGAAAGCTCTGCCTGGTGCCTGGTCTGTCTATGAGGCTAGGCTTCTGTTTGCCACTGGCAGGGAGGCAATGGCGGGCAACGCTGGCTTCTGCTTTGCAGGAAGGAAGGGGAGAGAGAGAACCCGGGCGGAAACAACTCGGCCCCTTGGCCAGAGCCCTGCCTGACTCAGCTGCTTCTCTGGGTGTAGGAGGCTAGACCCTGATCTTAGCGCAAACACAGTGTCTGTTCTTCTTGATGTTTTGGTTACAGTGTATGTATTTATTTCTTCCATGAGAAAGAGAGAGACAGAAAGAGAGATAGGCACTCCCAGTAGGGTCTTCATACCCTGATCCACCCTTGTCTCAGTCAGTCCAGATCACAGGCACACGCATGTGCATCTAGCATGCTCAGGGAGGTCCTGGGTTCGGGTCCTGTGTGGGTCCAGTTATGTCACTGCTAACAATATTTTGTTTCACAAGCAATCTATAAATTGATCTTCAGTAAGAAGAGCATGCAAAAAAAAATAATAATAACCTAATAGAAATGGCCATTGTTGATGTTTTGGCATGTCTTAGTCTAATATATAAAAATGGATTCCTGATTTATAACATTAAAAATTAATATTTGGGGGACCAGCAGTTAGCATAATGGCTATGTCGCTGGACTCCCACGTAGTTGACCGTGGGTTGCGTCCCGGACCCAGTGGCTTAAATTTATGCCAGGCGCATGTGCGTGAGTGCCCAAGATCCCAAGAGGAGAATGGAGGAGAGGGGATTGCGGCGTGACCATCCCCCCTGGGGGGTGATTTTTCGCTTTCTGTCTCTATGTCTCTGTCTGTCTGGCAAGTGCATGCACCCTATAGCGAAAACCTCTCCCCCCCCAAAAAAAAATTAAAATTTTGTAAATATTGCATTTAAAAAAAGAAGAAAACAGCATTCAGTGGTGTTCTAATCCGTTCTGTTGCTAATAACAGAAAATTCCTGAGTGGATAGTTTATAAGCGCACTGAGTGGATAGTTTATAAGAGCAGAGGTCTCTTTAGCTTAGGTGGCGTGGTGGTTAAGGGCGCTGGACTCCCACATGGCCAACTGTGGTTCCAGTCTTGGACCTGGCGACTTTCTCTCTCTCTCTCCCTCTCCCTCTCCTTTTCTCTCCCTCCCTCCTCCCCTGTCTGGTCAAATTTAAAAATGAATAAATAAATAAATACAGTTAAATAAAGTAATTCTTTAAAAAAAAAAAATAAGCAAGCAAACAAGCAGAGCATGTTGGGAGCAGAGCAGAGTATGTTTCTGTCTGTCTCTGTTCTGATCTCTCTCCCTCTCGTTAGAAACCTACCAGGACTCAATTGTGGGGCCAACCCTGATGCCTAATCACTTCCCAAAGGTTCCACTTTCAACACTGTAATTGAATTAGGTCTCTTCTCTCTCACACTCTCATTTGCCAGAGGGCACATGTGCTCCTCAGAGAGAAAAAGAAAGTGAAAAAGAGTACTTTCCTGTGGGACATGGTCACACCCTTCTCTGCTTCTCCCTCCTCTCAGGATTTTGGGTACATACACACACACCCAGCATGGTTTCCAAGGCTTCTGGTTCAGGACTTGAACCCCACCATTGATCATGTGGGATCCAGACTCCTTAGTCATCAGGCTGGCCCTGGATTAAGTTTCTTCTTAATACCTTTAAAATACAACCAAATTCAAACACAAGAATTTGGGGGGACACATTCAAACCATTACAGATGGCTGTCTATTATACTATTCCATATCTGAGCTGTTACACATTAACCAGCCTCTTCCTAGTAGCCAACTCTCCTATCACGCTCAGGACTTAGCTTTTTTTTGTTTCTTTTTTCTTGGTTTTGTTTTGTTTTGTTTTGTTTTTGGGGGGGGCAAACCCCAGAGCACTGTGGTGAAGCACTGTGCTCTAGGATCCAGATCCCAGATGGCCAGCTTCAGTTCAAATCCTGGCCTAGGAGGCTTTAATACCTGCTGGGCATGTGTACCTGTGTGCCCCAATCCTGACAGGAAACAGGAATGGAGGAAAAAGGATTGCAGCCTGACCATGGCTCATGGAGGCGGGGTGGTTCTTTCTCTCTCCCTCAGTGTCTTTCTCTAGCAAGCACACATGCTCTCTGGCAATAAAATTAACTTCTAAGGGTGAAATGGGAATGCAAGAGCAAAACGCATGCAAAAATAGGTGTTTAATAGGCAGAGCCAGGATCATCCCCCCCCTTAGAAAGATAATATACTTGGCAGCTGTGGTGGTAGTCATTTCTAAAGCTGATTTATTTATTTATTTATTTACTTACTTACTTATTTTTGTGGGGAAGAGATTTTTTTGCTATAGGGCACGTGCGCTCGCCAGAAAGACAGAGTGAGACAGAGAGACAGAAAGCGAGAAATCACCCCCCAGGGGGATGGCCACGCCACAATCCCTTCTCCTCCATTCTCTTCTCGGGATCTTGGGCATGCGCACACATGCGCCTGGTGTGAGTTTAAGCCACCGGGTCCGAAACTCAAACCGCAGTTGACCACATGGGAGTCCAGCAACATAGCCATTACACTAACTGCTGGCCCTGTCTAAAGCTGATTTATTTTAAAAGACAGAGAGAGAGGGTTGAGAACCCCAACAGGGTCTTGTCATGTTGCAATCCTCTTCCCAGCCGTCCAGCCAGCCAGGATCGTGGGTGTTCCCATAGGTGTGCTGACATGTTCAGGCTGACCCAGCACCAGCCTCTGGCCCTCCCGCAGGGCTCCAGCACCATGCAAGGGCACCCTACCATCTGTGACACCACAGTTGCACCAGTGCTTGGCAGTTTTTGTGTGCTGACTTGTCACTGCTCCTTCCAGTCTCACACTCTGGCTGTCTAGAACACCCTTGAGCTCTTGGCAGTCTGGTCTGTCATCCCAGGGAGAACACATGGCCACATCCACCTGTCAGCCCTGTCCCGCCTTTCACGCTCTGTGTTCCAGTCTGAACAATGAATAAGCAATCTAATTACTAAAGCTCCACAGTGAATTGTTAGATGATCAACCACCAGATTTTAAAAATAGAATAGCTTTATTGAACTATAATTCATATACCATACTGTATGACCCATTGAAAGTGAACGACAATTCAGTAGTTTTTAATATATTCACAGACTTGTGTGACCATTGTAGTTTAATTTTATTTTACTGATTTTTTATTTTTGTTTATTTGTTTAGTTTTGCTCTAGGGCACATGCACATACCAGAGAAAGAGAGAGAGAGAGAAAGTAAGAAATCACCCTTCAGAGGTTATGGCCACACTACAGTTCCTTCTCCTTTGTTCTCCTTTTAAGATTTTGGGCAGGCACACGCACGTGCCTGGCATGTTTTTCAGGCCACTAGGTCCAAGACTCAAACTATGCAGTCAAACGCATGGGATCCAGCAGCCTTAACCTCTGCAACACCTCCTAGCCTATATTTCACTGATTACTTTTAAAAAATCATTTATACTGGGACCAGCAGATGGCATAATGGTTATATCACTGGACTCCCACATAGTCGACCACAGCTTGAATCCCAGACCCGGCAGCTTCAACTCACGCTGCGCATGGGTACATGCTGAGTCCCAGACCCGGCAGCTTCAACTCATGCCGCGCATGGGTACATGTGTGCTCAAAGAGGAGAATGGAGAAGAGATTGCGGATGTGGCCATCCCTCCTAGGGAGTGATTTTTTGCCATTTGTCTCTCTGTCTCTTCAGCAAGAACATGCACCCTATAGCAAAATTCTCTCCCTCTAAAAAAATAACAGTTTATACATGTACTCATTTATTTTTTATTTTGACGGGGCCTCACTGTGTCTCAATCCTCCTGTGCCCTCCCAGTTAGCCAGGATTATAGACACGTACTACCTGTTTAGGTTGGACCAGGAATTGAACCTGGGCCTCCTTTGTGGCTACAGACTCCAGATAGTAGCATCTTAGCAGTGTGTATCCCCATGGCTGAGCCACCACAAGTCATTTTAAAATATTACCTGCCCCCCCACACACATACACAAAGCCCTGTACACATTAGCAGTAATTTATCTCCTCCTAGCTCCCCAGCCCTGGGCGACCACAGCCCTACTTTCTGGCTCTAAGGAGTTCCTAATCCAGATATTTGATGTAAGCAGAATTATACCATAGGTGGCCTTTGTGACTGTCTTCTTTCACTTAGACACATGTCAAGTGCGCCATTCCTTTTCCTTGTCAAATGATATTCCATTATACAGATAAACTGCATTCCATTTATCCATTCGTCAACTGATGACATTTGGGTTGTGTTGTGTCCACTTTTGACCATTGTGAATAACGCAGCTATGAGCATTGCATGCACATTTTCATGTGCATATATGTCTTCATTTCTCTTGAATATAAACTTAGGAATAGAATCACTGAGTCCTAAGATAACTCTAGTTCACCTTTTGAAGAATTTCCCTGATTAATTTTTGCACAAAGTAGTTAGATTAATAAGAAAAAGTTTACGAAGTTAAGTGTTATTTTAGTGCCCACCACATTTTTTATACAACAATTATCGTCTTAAAGATGCTTGGGGGAAAAAAATATGACTGGGTTCTCTAATCTGAATAAATGAGAATATTTGGCACTCTAGTTTCTTTTTTATTTAATTTTTTAAAAAATTTCCCTCTCTTTTTAAAATTAATACTAGGGTTTCCTTAGCATAAGTTTTTTTGTTTTTTTTTTAATTTGCCACAGGGCACATGTATTCGCTAGAGAGCGGGACAGAGAGAGAGAGCGAGACAGTGAGAAAGCACCCCCATAGGAGATGGTCATGCCGCAATCCCATCTCCTCGTTTTCTCCTCTCGGGATTTAGGTCATGTACCAGTGTGTTTCTCAAGCCAAGACTTGACCTATGCAGTCAGCCATGTGGGATCCAGCAACTTAACTGCCAGCTGGTCCTCAATTTCTTTTTTATACAAATACATATATCATAAAATTTGCCGCATCAGTCATTTTTCAGTGAACAGTTCCAGGCATTAAGTACATTCGCCTTGTTGCACAACCATCACTGCCATCCACTGCCAGAACTGTTCATTTTGCGAAACGGAAACTGTACCCCTTAAACAGTAACTCCCATTCCCTCCCTCACCCCCACCCCGCCCATCACCGTTCTACTTTCTGTTTCCGTGAATCTGACCACTCTAGTTACTTCGTGTTGGTGCAATCAGACAGCAATGTTTGTCCTTTCGTGACGGGCTTAACTTAGCATAATGTCATCAAGGTCCAGCTAGGTTGTTTTTAACACAGAAAAGTATGTGTTAAACTAAGACAAAAACAAAAACAGTTCGTAATTTTAGTAGCCCAGATAGCTTCTATTCAACACTTACATTAAAAAATGAAATCATATATATGCATATTGGGGCCAGCAGGTGGTGTGGTGGTGGTGAAGGCACTGGACTCCCACATGGGCAACCACAGTTCGAGCCCCAGACCCAATGGTATGAAAGTCCCGTGGGCCACCTGTGTGTGCGTGCCCAAAATCCCTAGAGGAGAATGGAGGAAGGGATTGCAGCATGGCCATCCCCTCTGGGGGGTGATTTCTCACATTCCCTCTCTCAGTCCCTTTCCATCAAGCACACTTGCCCTGTGGCGAAAACCTTGTTGCATGTTGAAGAAATACAACGTAAACATCAACTTTTAGAGAGAATCAAAGAAAATGCAAAAGCTTTCCCCACAGTCCCCCTCCTCAGAGGTCACTGCTGTTAGTAATATTTTGACAGTTTCTTAGGACTTTCCCAGTAAGTACAAGTGAAGGAGTGTTTGTTTTCTAGATAAAAGGGCGCCATTATATACAATATGCTGTAAGTTTACATTTTTACTTAGTTGAAATGGTAACTTGTATCTGTACTGTAGGTCAGTCTTATTTTATTTAACTTTATTGATTTATTTTAAGATTTTGACCAGAGAGAGACAGAGTAAGAGAGAGAGAGGGAAAGTGAGAAAGCAAGCTGCCTTGTCGAGACTTGAACTGGACAAGGCAGCTCCCTTAACCACCATGCCACCTGCCCATTCATCTTATTCTTTTTAAAAAGCCAGGTGCAATATTACTGTTGATTGGATAAATTGTAGCCTATTTAACAGGTCTGGTTTCCAGTTTTTCTGTTATAAAGAATGCTACAGTTGGGGCAGCCGGTGGTGTAGTGGTTAAGGTGCTGGACTCCCACATGGACAACTGTAGTTGGAATTCCAGACCTGGAGGCTTGAGAAAAAAAAAAAGAACTCTTGCTACAATGAATATCTACGTTATATCACAGAAAACTTTTGCCTGTTTATCTGTAGGCAGATTCCTGTTATCTGTAGACAGTAAGAATAATTACTTGATCAAATGACATGTGCATTTAATTTTGGATAAATGTTGCCAACTTAGTCCATGAAAAGGTTTTGAAAGCATGAGGCATTTGTGAAGTTTATGGAGGATGGCTACAATCTAGCTAATAGGATAAAGTGGTCAGCAGAGTTTCAGGAGAAAAGCAAAGGCAAAGCAGTCTGAGTACAGGTAAGGGCTTAGTCGCTCTAAGTCACAGCTACTCGCCCTACAGAAGAGTCCTAACCAGAGTTTTCTGCCCGATAATGCGGTGACCAAGCTTAACCTTTGTAGAGTACTCCCACCTATGCTTGGCTGTGCGTCCCAGGTGAGCTGCCCCCCGTGGGTCCCATCTGCCTTGCCTTTCCCATCTGTAACGTGAGGGGCTAAATGCCATGTGTCCTAACCCTTCCAGCTCCAAATGTGCTCAAGCGTGCAGAGAGCTGCAACTTCCTCCCAGTTTTCTCAGTGGCTCTGCGGGGAAGCCATGGGGCTTCTTTTTCCCAGACCAGCAGGTAGACACTGGGAGTCTGCTCTGGGTTACTGGGTACAAGGGATCGAGTCCCCACAGCTGTGTAAACACATTTTTAGATATTCCCAGGCTATCCCCAGGTCGAGCTCTAGCCTGAAAGGTCAGAGAGAAGTATTCTCCCCTCGCCCCGTGTCCCTTGCACCCCCAGAGCCCCCTGCTGTGGACTTCCTCTGACTCTCGCCTTCCCTCTCTCCCCTCTCTCCCCCCCCGGCTCTCAGGTGGCTGCTGAGATCTTGGTGAGTGTCTCGTTCGTTGTGTGACTTGAATGGCCTCTGGGACGGAGCTGAGCGGGCAGAACTGGGCAGCGTCTGGGGAGCTTGCTCCGCAGCTTCTCTCTCTCCCCTTCAGAGTGCCTTAAGGGCCCTGCTGGGCAAGAAGTGGGCCAGGCGCATGTTCCCTAGACCTTAGCCACTCGTCTCGTGCAAGATTTATGCTACATACCCACCGGTTATTGATAGTTTTCTACAAATCGACTCATTTTTTTAACCTAAAATAAGGGATTTAAAAGGGAACTTGATATCAGTGTGAATAGAACTAGTGGCAGGCTAGAAGGTAACTATGGAAACGGTATGTAGTGTGTTGGAATGTTTGTTCCTTGGGGAACACGGGCTAGGCCATTTGTCCTTGTACACACGCACATAGACATTCCGCAGAGGGGCTTCCAGGGAGGTTGAAGGACAGAAGGAGAACTCCAGGCCTCCCTGTGCCCAGGATTTCTTGGCCTTCCCATAGCCCCAGTCCCCTGGCCCTGAGGCCAGGTGGACGTGTCCAGCGCTAAGCCCATCTGTGTCAGTCCACAGGGTCCTTGGGAACTGGAGAGGGGGGTGTGGAGGGATCATGCTTGAGGCTGAGGAAGGATGGGGGTGCCGATCTCAGCCCCCGTAGAGGGCCGGATCATCCCCCTCCTGCATATCTCAGCCAAGGCAAAGATAGGAAAGGGGGTAATAACCGCTTGAGGCTGAGGAAGGATGGGGGTGCCGATCTCAGCCCCCGTAGAGGGCCGGATCATCCCCCTCCTGCCTGTCTCAGCCATGCAAAGATAGGAAAGGGAGTAATAACCATGGCTTTCTCATGTCTCCCCTCCCAAATCCTTGTCCTACCTTGGGCCCGCAGGAAATAGCAGACACGCCCAGCGGAGACAAAACTTCCTTGGAGACACGTTTCATGACGATCCTGTGCACGCGTAGCTATCCGCACCTCCGGAGAGGTGAGGCCTCACTCCCTCCCCTTCCCCACTTAGCAGGAAGGTCCCCAGATCTGATGAGAGCAAACAGCTGCCCACCCACCTCCTGCTGGCCCAGCAGTAGAGTATCGTGGCTGGTGGAATGGGGAGCCCTGGGTTCTAGACCTGGCTCTACCGCTGACATGTTGCTCAGCCTCAGGCTGATTCCCTGCATCTCCGTAGGGAAGGTGGGATGCCCGGAGTAAGGGGTGGCAAGAGGATTTCACCGCGACAGCTAACTCGGATGGGTTGGTAGTAGCAGCCTAGAATGCCGTGTTGAGAGCGATTCTGAGGTTCGGTGTCATGATCTATTGGTGATTCCTGGCAGGAACAAGGCGGTGGGTGGTGGTGATGGCACAAGACCACACGTATGTCTTTTCACAGGCTGCCACACACACCGGGCACACCTGTGTGCCATGTCCACCAGACATTTCTGTTTTGCGTGCATTTGCCTGGCACTTTTAAATACTCAAGGCGTTGTTAGCGTAGCAGCTAAGTGAACGGACCAGATTGCCTTGATTCGAGTCCCCCACTTACCAGCCAGGTAACTTTGGGCAGTTTACCTAATCCTGGTGGCTAAATGCCCTGATGTGGGAATTAGGATCTTCACCTTGCCATCCATGATTACTGGGAAGATCCACAGCACATGTCAGGCACTCACCAACGTGCCTGGACTTCAGGAAGTGCCTCCTCAGTGCTTCTCACGTATAGTGGCCTCTAGCCCACCTTGACACAAGAAGAAGAAGAGCCTCAAAAGGGGGGTGGGGTTCACCCAAGGTCCCTCAGGGGTGAGTGTGACTACAACCCCCTTTCCTTTCACTCCCCAGCCGGGGTTCCTAGAATTTGTCCAAGGCTCTGGGCCCATTGGCTAGGCCCGGAGGCCTTCTGACTTGGCTCCGAGCCCACGGCAGCCTTGTGGTCAGACCCTGCCCAGTGCATTTAGATCTGGGCTGTGGCCATACCTGCTGCCCTCCCCACTTTCCCAGGCACAGCCTGGTGAAGCTTGGTGGGATTGGGGAGAGGTGACCTTTCTCCTCCCTCCTTGAAGTGACACTCCTCCCCCAACCTTGGGGTTCTCTTGGGGCCAGTCTTCCAGGAGTTCATCAAAATGACCAACTATGACGTGGAGCACACCATCAAGAAGGAGATGTCTGGGGACGTCAGGGACGCGTTTGTGGCCATTGGTAATGGCGGGACCAAGGGGAGAGACTGTGGACGCTGGGTGCTGGGCCAGGTTCCCTGGAAGAGCATGGCCTCGGCAGCTTGCCAGGTTGTTAGTACCGGAGAGTAAGCACTACCACAAGCCACCACCAGGGGTCCTGCCCGATGAGTGATTGTTGGGGAGTATCTCAAGGGCTTGTCCCAGGCTGCCAGACAGGGTGAGAAAACAGCTGTCCCTGGAGAAGGACCAGGGAGATGGGGGCAAGAGAGGGGGTCAGTATCCTGTACAACTAGGATGTGAGTACATCACACACACAACATACACACCCACACACCCACATACCCTAGACAACAGTGCACAGGTACCCACTAGCCCCATGTATGTAAGGTTCTCACACGTAACACAGACCACTACAGACATAGTACACACCCTTTCCTATTTCCACCATCCGGTCCTTTTAGTTACTATCTTATTTACTTATTTATATTTATATTTATATATATTTGCTGTAGGGCATATGCGAGTACTCACCAGAGAAAGAAAGTGAAAGATCATCTTCCAGTGGGGGTGGCCATGTGAAAATCCCTTCTCTTGCATTCTCATCTTGAGATTTGGGGCATGTACACACACGCATGGCATGTTTTCAAGCCTCTGGGTCTGGGATTCAAACTGTGCATTTAGCCATGTTAGTTCTAGTATCCTAAACACCATGTCATCTGCTTGGCCCAGTTATTCTCTTCTTTTTTTTTTTTTTAAGAAGTTTTTGCCATGGGCGCGTGTGTCCCCCAGAGAGAGAGAGAGAGAGAGAGACAGAGACAGTGAGAGAGAAAGTGAGATATCACCCCCCCCAGGGGTGATGGCTAGGCTGTAATCCTTTCTCCATTCTCCTCCTGGGATTTTGGGAATGCACACACATGCACCTGGTGTGATTTTCAAGCCACTGGGTCAAGGGCTTGAACTGCAGTCAGCCATGTGAGAGTCCAGTGATGTAACCACTACACAAGTTGCTGGCCCCCAATTATTCTCTTCTTTACCTGGGTTCTTGACTTTAAAAAAGTCCTTCCCTTTCAGATCTCCATTTGTCCAAGCATACACATGGATGAGTAGACATGAGCAAGGCTCAAACCTGTTGTTTTTATTAGTATTATTCATTAGTTGTATACTATTTCATTCTCTATAAAATGTATTGCATCAATGCATAATTTTAAAATATCGTACCAGGTGTCAATGGAAGGTTTTCACATAATTTCATCAAGTATAAAATGCATCTTGATTTCAAAGGTGCCGAAATATGTGTTGTCTCCCAGGAGCAGCAGCTGGAAGGTGGTGTCACCTAGTGGTTGGTGGCATGAAAGCTGCTAACTGTGGAATCCCTGTTCTGCCCTTTCCCAGCTGTGTGTCTGGAGCCTTGAAATCAGGCAGCTGCTAGGGGCTGGGTGGGTGCCACTGGCAGGCATTGTCTGAGTGTGCCATGGCAGCAAGGCTGGGTGGGCACTCAGCCTTGGGGATTGGCATGGTGCTTTAAATTCTACCAATGAACAGTCATTCTTTGGAGCAGCATTTCTCTAAATCAGAATTTCCCAGACATTACGCCACATCAGAGTAAAGTGGCCGACCATCCTAGTGTACGTGGGGCTTTCAGTGCTGAAACTGGGACTGTCCCACGCAATCGGGACAAGTTGGGCACCCTCCTCGAGTTTCCGATTCAGCACATCTGGGGTGGGACATGAAAATGAACCTTTATAACAAGTTCCCAAATGATGCTGTTGTTGCTCCAGGAACCCTACTGTGAGAACCACTGCTCCACATGGCTCTAGACTCTGAGTCTGGGCGGAGCCTATGTCCTGAGGTATAAGCACACTCTCAGGTGATTTCAGTGCACTTGAAAGTTTGAGGCCCTCTGCCTTGGGTTCATGAGGGGTTAATTCCCTTCGAATCCTCTGCTAATCTTGGTTAGCTGTAAGCACCTTAGCAGGAAGTGAGAGGCAACCCAATGAGAGCAGGCTTAGGGAGGAGCTATAGGAGGAGGCCCTGGGAAGGCAGGGAGGCTCCCCCCCACCCCCGAACAAGAGCCTGGGGTTGGGGTTGGCAGTGATCTGCAGGGGAGGAGAGACGGGGGCCCAGGGTCTGGATACACAGCCTCTCACTGAGTGCCTGCATCATTCTCTTCCTCCCTCCAGTTCAAAGTGTCAAGAACAAGCCTCTCTTCTTCGCCGACAAACTGTACAAATCCATGAAGGTAAGCAGCCTTGTTTCTTTGTTTCCACCCTTCCAGCACTGACTTTGTATGTGCGTGCACATGCACGCGTGTATACACACACACACACACACAAACACACACACACAGCTGCACTGTCCCAGATTTCTGGCAGCTGCCTTCTCTCATTGGATAGTTATCAGCATCAGCTCTCATCTGGCTCTAGGACAACTGAGGGGACATTTCACAGTGTTCAGACACATTTTTGGCTGTCATGTTTAGGGTGTTCCTGCTGGCATCTAGAGATGCTGTTAGACACCCTCCAGGTCCCTCTGGCCACCCTCTCATCCCAGACACAGGCTCATCTGCTGACAGGGCCTAGGCAGGCTGTTGAGGGGTGGAGGGGTGGCAGCAGCCTGAGATGCTAGCAGCCGGGAGTCCCCAATCATGATGGCTATTTATTGGGCGCTCACCCTGTACCAAGCCCTGGCCAAGAGGGCGACTCCCCTGACCTCAGCTGACCCCCTGGTATCGTGTGAGGTCACGGTAGTAATGTCATAGTAATAGAGGAGGAAACAGACCTGGGTAGGTGAAAACCTTGCCCACGTTTACATGGCTCCCGTGTGGCCGGACTGGGACCTAGAACCTAGCTCTGACTCCTAAGCTGGCGTTCCTACCTCTTGGGGGCAGGGGAAGGCTCTCTGCTCACACACCCCATGCCCTGTGCCTGCTCCCTGGGCCCTGTATTAATTTCCCAGGGCTGCTGTTACAAATTTCCGACAAACTGGGTGACAGAAACTTATTCTCTCACTTCTGGAAGCCAGAAGTCCAACGTCAAGGTGTCAGAGGGCTTGGTTCCTTCTGGAGACTCTGAGGGAGAAAGTGTCCCAGGCCTCTCCGCTAGCTTCTGGTGGCTGCTGCAAACCCTCGGTGTTTCTCGGCCAGTGGATGCATTTCCAGTCTCTGCCTTCATTCAGCATGGCCTTCTCTGTCTGTAGGTCTGTGTCTCCACTCCACTTCTATAAAGACACTAATTCAGTATGGCGTCACCTTAACTAATTACACGTGCCCAGGCCCCATTTCCAAATTAGGTCACACCGAAGTTCCAGGTAGAGCACTTAGGGAGAACACTGTTCAGCACTGTTCAGTAGGCCTTCATTATCTTAACCGGCCAGTCCCAGGCCCAGGGCAGTTGTGGTCAAGACTGTTTGTGGAAGACAGGCAAAATATCCCACTCTGGTTTTGCCCAGTTCATCTCTCTTCTTGCTCTGCATTGTCCTCTTGCTTGTCCCCACCAGGGTGCTGGCACTGACGAGAAGACCCTCACTAGGATCATGATCTCCCGGAGCGAGATCGACCTGCTCAACATCCGGCGGGAATTCATCGAGAAATACGACAAGTCTCTCCACCAAACCATTGAGGTAAGGGGAGGGCCTAGACATCAGTGAGGAAGAAGAGTGGGTGTCAGATCCTTAACTATGATGGTTAGGCGCTAGACTCTCATATGGTCTATTGCAGTTCGAGTCCTGGACCCTGTGGCTTGAAACTCATGCTAGACGTACATGTGTGTATACCCAAAATTCCAAGGAAGAATGGAGAAAGGATTGTGGTGTGGTCATTCCCTCTGGGGTGGGGGGGGTGATTTCTCACTTTCCCTCTCACTGTCTCTGTCTTTTTAGCAAGCTCATATGCCCTATGACAAAAACCTTTAAAAAAAAGAGATAAAAGGCCTTTTTATTTCCCTGTTCTGTTCTGTTCTGTTCTCAGTGGATTAGAACAGCCAGGATATTTCTAGATGAAAGGCAAATACCTCATTGTTTATACCAAAATAAATTTCAGAAGAATCAAAGGTTTATAATTAAAGATTGGCAAATAAAACAAGAGCCCCCCCCTTTTTGTTGCTTTTTAAGAACAACTGTATTGAAGTATAATGAATAGATCATAAAGTCCAGCTGTTTTAGTAAATTTACTGAGTTGCACACCCATCACTCCCATCTGGTTTCCAAACTTTCCCGTCATCCCACTAAGATCTTACAGACCTGTTGACCTATTTCCACCCCTACCCACGGGCAACCATCAAGCTATTTCCATCTCTATAGACCTGCTCTTCAGGTATTCTGTCTAAAAGGAATCGTGTACTATGTGACTTTTGCACCTGACTTCTTTGACTTATGGAGCCCATTTTTTGGTCTTTGAGATTGGCTAAGAGCTTAGAGCTTAATGTCATTTATGCTTGATTGACAAGATCATGACCATTTCACAGGCAATCTTCCATAGACTTGGGCATGTAAATTGATAGCACATCTCTCAAGACTAATTTGGCAGTTTCAGAATTTTAAATGTGTACATTTCTTTACTTTGTCACTCTACTTGTAGGAATTTATCCTACAGACATAGCCATACCTGTTAACCAAAGACAGGTCAAAGAATATTTATGCCAACATTTTTTATAATAGCAAAAGATTGGGAACCCTCCATACAGAATCAATTAAATAAATTATGGTATATCCATGTGTGGAATACAATACAGCCATGAAAAAGCATGAGGAGTCCCCACTTAATTCTTTTAAATAAAAATAAACTCTATGTTAGAGTAAAGATAAATAAATAAAGAAAATAATTCTTTAAGAAAAACCTATTTAAATTTAAAAAATAAATAAAGGCATGAGGAGTCTCTATGTACTGATGTAGAATCTTCTCTAAGGCACAACTGTAAGGACAGAACCTAGAACAGGACATGTGATCATTTGTGTGGTAAAGAGCTGTATATATACATGTATTTGCATATGCACAGTTGCTGGAAAATCACATAAAAAGGAGTAACCATGGTTGCCTCTTCATTTAGGAAACTAGTGATCAAGGATGGGAGGGAAACTTTTATTGTAAAATCTTTCCTTTAATTTGGATTGTTTACAATGATAATACAGCAAAGGACAAAAACAAAAAGCTACCTAAAAAGTCATAAGATACTGTAAGATAGGAGTCCCTCCAAAAGACCTGTCCCATGTGGGAGAAAGTCCGTGTGCTCTGTCACACACACGATGCTGTCCCTAACACTCCAGCAGCGGCCTGGCAGTCAGTGCTCAGTATCGTTTGTTCAACTAACGCCTCACGTGATGCAATGGGCTGGGGTGAGGTGGGGTAGAAATGAGCAGAGAGTGCCAGGGGACCCAAGGGAGCTAGAATCTGCTCTGCTTTCCGAGCCAGAATGCTTCTTAGAGGAGGTGTACCCATACGAGGATTTGGGGGAGGGGAACGGTAGAAAGGAGGGAAGAGGACCAAGATGCTCCCAGCAGAAAGGGAGAAGTGAAGCTCCCGAGCTCTCCAGGGGTCAGATCACAAAGAGCCTTGAAGCCAGGCTGAGAGCTTGCACTTCTTCAAGGGCGACGGGAGCCACAGAAGGGACAGAATCGGGGAGGTCCCTCCGACCTTCTCCTAACAGCGATGTTGGTGATGAGAGAAGCCAAGGGAGACGTCGAGGCCGACCGGCAGCTGGGAGGAGGGGCATTGGGGCCAAAAGGATTGTTTTCACTCACTCTGCTCTCCCTCTGCCCCTGCCAGGGTGACACCTCTGGAGACTTCCTGAAGGCCTTGTTGGCTCTCTGTGGCGGCGATGACTAGGGCCACCAACATGGGAGGCACTTCTGCCAAGAATTGGTCAGCAGCACCAGCCACCATGACCAGGCCCGATTGTTCCAGCTCCAGAGACTAAGGAAGAGGCAGGGTGGGGGGAGGGCTTAGGGGTGGGCTCTTGTCTTCAAATGGGGCTCAGGAAAGGCCCCCACTCCCACGGGCCATTGAGGGCCCAGCACGGTCACTCCTGCTCACGGCTGAGCGGCTGAAGAACCATGGCCATAAATCCCGTCCACGTCCACACTCACTCCCACTCCCCGCTGTCTCAGGCCTTCCCAGCTTCCGTCCCTTGCCACAGCCTCTGCCCTGGTTTGGGCTTTGTCAAACCCAAAAACATACCGAGCCTCTAGAAAATGAGCATTGTGTGTGCTTTGAATGGTGGCGCGTGGGCATGGTGTCGGCTGTCCGTTAATGGGGAGCAGGGGAGAATAAACGCGATTGGGCAAACTGACCATCTACGCATCTCCATCTCCTATGCTGGAGGTTTGGAGGCAGGAAGCCTGGGTTTAGATTTCTATCTTCCACATCCTTGCTTTCTGACCTTCGGCCCATCCCTTTCCCTCTTCAAGTCTCTATTTTCTTATCTGCAAAATAAGAAGGTTGCATGAAAAAAATCTTGACTTCCCTTCTAACATCGACATCCAGTGCCTCCAGTTCATTCCCTGGACTCTTTTTCTCTCTTTAAAAAAGAAATAAAAAAGAGATGCATACATGTATTTCCACTGAAGCCCCGATTCCTACTTAGAACCTGCAGCCTGGATTTTTCTCACTGACTTGAGATTGTTGAATAGACCCAAGAGTGAGTTATGTCTTTGGATTCTTCCGGGGTGTGTCCTGGGAATCTGTAGGCGAGTCTGCACGTGCATCAAGCCCAGGAAGGCTGCCCAGCCCTGGTGTGGGTCTCAGGGCCCCTCTCCGCACTGCCTGACCCATTCTGTGTGCTCTTCATCCATCACAGCCAAACCCAAGCTTCCTCTTTTGAACTCCTCAAGGGCACCAGATGCGATGCCATCATGATCTGGGAAGGCCCATTCAAAGTTTCCACTTCATGAAGGTCACTGATAAGAAGCAGATTCAACTGCAGCGTCTCTGTCTTCCCTCCCCCAGCCCTGCTTCTGCTCCGTGACTTGGAGCTAAGCTTGTCTGGTGACCACAGCATACTGTGCCTGCTGGCAAGCGGGCTAGGCAGGCAGGTTACTGCAGGTCAGTGTGTGTTGATTGTAGCAGCTGAAAGACTGGCTGGGTCTGGTCCTGCCCTCCCTTGCTGTGTGCCCTCACTGGGGCCTCGGTTTCTCCATTTGTACTACAGCAAGGGTTGGATTCAGCAGTTGTTTTTGTTTTTGTTTATTTTGTTTTTGTTTTCCATGCACAAGGTACTGGGCTTCATTTAACCCTGGGTCCATGAAAACAAGCTGGCGCGGGGATCCAGGTGGGATGGAGCTAGCGGCCCGCAGTGCGCCAGGATCCACACTGCCCTGGAGTTGGGGATCTGGGGTCACTTACATTGGCCAAGCCCTGGTGGAACGAGGGCTCTGGAGCCAGCGCTCCCTAAGGAGTCCTGGGCTGGGAGGTGGCTCAGGGCCAGTTCCCATGTGCACACCCTCTTCCTCTTCTGTCTAAGCTTGTCCCATAGGCTCTCCAGAGCTACTTGTCCCATGAAGAATGTTATGGCAATGGGAACCAGCAGTTAGCGTAATGGCTATGTCGCTGGACTCCCACGTAGTCGACTGCGGTTCGCGTCCCGGACCCGGTGGCTTAAAACTCACGCTGGGAGCGTGTGCGTGCGTGCCCAAGATCCCGAGAGGAGAATGGAGGAGAAGGGATTGCGGAGTGACCATCCCCCCTGGGTGATGATTTCTCGCTTTCTGTCTCTGTCTCTCTCTGGCGAGCGCACGCGCCCTATAGTGAAAATCTCTCCAAAAAAAAAAAAAAATGGTTATTGCAAAATTGTCCTTGTACCAGTCTCTGTTAGAATACACGTGCTTCTGAAAATTTTTACTTAAGACTTCCTTGTAAAAGTTGACCATTTCTTCTGTATTCAGTGTCGCTCTCTGACCTGATTGGCTTCTCAGCCCCAGGCCTTTAGCTTTCAGCCTCCGGTGAACAAATTCTTCCTTTTCCTTACTAAAAGACTCTGGTTTGCCCAGAACTGTCGATTCCACCCTTGTGTTTCTTGTCTTAATTCTCCTAAGTTTTTGTTGCAGTGCTGATTCATTTTCAGGGATATAAAAATGGACAGGTCGAAGGTTTGAATATCTGGAGGTCCTATCCCATCATGGCAAGATTTTCTAGAAGGGCGGAATTGTGAGACCCAGCCCGGCCACACATCACCTCGCTCGTCACTCAGCACAGTGCTCCGGAGCAAGCTGCCGGCTGCAGCCCACGAAGGGCGGGCAGAGGCAGAGAGTAGGGAGAAGGGGCCCCCCCGCCGGCCTCAAGGCCGCCATGGCTTTTGGCCCACTCCATGGATTCAGTTTTAATGAGTCAGAAACTAAGAAAATTTACCTTGTCATATCTTTTCTTCGTTTCCTCCACCAGACTGTGAGCCTAATGCCTCCAGGGTCACCTGAGAGATTTTGGGGGTATTTTCCCCACTTCATTTAACTGTTAGAAAGAAAGTTAACAGATGAAATAGTTAAGAGCTCTGAAGTAAGACCTTTGTCACTAGCTTACTACAAACACATAATGTCTTGGAGTGCCAGTTTCTTTATCTGTAAAACAGGGCTCCTGGGGTCAGCATGTAGCAAGGTGCTTAAGGAGCTGGATTCACATATGACTGACGGTGGTTCAAGTCCCAAGACGGCAGTGTGACTATCATGCCAGGCCCATGTGCATGCATGCCCAAAATCCTGGGAGGAGAATGGAGAAGGAATTGCAGCGTAGCCATCCTCCCTGGGGAGTGATTTCTAACTTTCCTTCTCTGTCTTTTTCTTACTTTGTTTCTCTGTCTTTCTCTGGCACCCTATGACAAAACTCTTAAGTGGAAAAATCCTTAAAAAAAAAAAAAGTGCTTCTAATTCTATTTACGGTATAGCCTTGTGGGATTGAATGAGATGATGCGTGAATGCTGAGCACCGTGCCCGCCCGGCTTGGAGTCAGCTGTCATCGTTACTCCCAAACCAGGGTTAATCGTGGGTACTGAGAGGTGGATCCCACCGTGTTTTCTGAGCTTTGATTTCAAGAAGTCAGACAGCTCGGGAACCAGCAGTTAGTGTAATAGCTATGTCGCTGGACTCCCACGTAGTCGACTGCGGTTCGCGTCCCGGACCCGGTGGCTTAAACCTCACGCCAGGTGCGTGTGTGTGCGTGCCCAAGATCCCGAGAGGAGAATAGAGGAGAAGGGGTTGCAGCGTGACCAACCCCCCTGGGGGGTGATTTCTCGCTTTCTGTCTCTATATCTCTGTCTGTCTGGTGAGCGCACGTGCCCTATAGCGAAAATCTCTCCAAAAAATAAAAAAAGAAAGTCTATGTTTGTTGTAGAGGTAAGTGAGGAGGAGGCTAACAGAAAGGAAATAGCACGATAAAAGTCACGTCCTTCTAATATGCATTCAACAGATATAGTAAAAACCCCTCAAAAAAAAAAAAAAAAAAAAAGTCAGACAGCTGTAGATCACAGAGGCACCGAAGCCAAAAGGGAAAGTGCCCTTAAATTTGTGAAGAGGGAGAATGGGCGGGAGGTAGAATGGAAAGAGCCCTGGGATCCGTAGGAATACAAGTGAAAGGCTCTGTGAGGCTAGTGAGACGCAGAAGAGGAAGCCTAGCCACCCAAGAATGAGAAGAGCTAAAACAGCGCGCTTACACACACGGGATGTTGTTCCAGGGCCTCGACATGCATTTTCCATTTCGTTTTAACTGCGGTGGTTGCGTTCTGGAATTGGTCTGTAGTACAAGGGAAACACTGAGGGTTTGTAAGGTGAAGAAGCTGAGATAAGAAATGAGAGTTTGGGAGTTGGCAGGTGTTATGGTGGTTAACGTGCTGGAATCCCACATGACCAACTATGGTTCAAGTCCCAGATCTGGAGTCTTGCTTTCTCACTTTCCCTCTCTCTGTCTCTTGTCTGTCTCTTTCTGGTCAAGTTTAAATGAATTAATTAATTAAATAAATAATTTTTTAAAAAGAAATGAGCGTTTACATCCAATTATAGGACATTGAATGTCAGCATCTTCTTTATAGCCCAATAGAATCCTTCAGAGGTTTTTTGGGAGGGGAGGACAGGTCGCATCTGGCTGTGTATTTAAGAAAAACATGAAGGGGGACCAGCAGTTGGCGTAATGGCTATGTCACTGAACTCCCACATAGTCAACCACGGTTTGAGTCCCAGACCCAGTGGCTTAAACTTGTGTGCGTGCGTGCCCAAGATCCCAAGAGGAGAATGGAGTAGGAATGCAACATGGCCATTCCCCCTGGGAGGTGATCTCTCGCTTTCTGTCTCTGTTCTCTCTGTCTGGTGAGCACATGCGCCCTATAGCAAAACCTCTCCAAAAAGAAAGAAAAAGAAAAACATGAAGGAAGCATAGCTGGTTGGGAGGATACTATAACAATCCCAGCAGGACTCAGATACCTGAGGAAGGAGTAGCCACCATCTGAATCCTAGCACTCCGTCTACTCTTCATTCACTTGTGGAGCTTAGACTTGGCAAATGTCTCCTCTGTGCCACGCCCTGTTCTCAGTGCCAGAGATGAACCACCATGGCTTTAGTCCTTACAGAGCTTCTACAGATTGTCCCTCCTGCCAGCTTTCCAAACGACACTGCATGTTGCTTCTATGGCCAGCGTACTATGGGGAAAGGTAGAGGGGACTAAATTAAAACTAAAAGGAAAGAGAAAGCAGAAGCCCAAACCACTGCTGTCTCAAAATGGGAGAAAGGGGGGAGATGGCTGTGATGTTCTGAGTGTGGAAGGGGCCCTCAGAAAGTCTCACCTCTCTCTCTCAGTTACAGAAGAGACAACTGTCACTTCCATAGAGGAAACGACTGGCCCAAAGTCATGAAGCAAGTTAGCCAGACAGAGCTGGAGCTCTGCAGTCCTGGGCCTGGCCCAGGACTTTAATAAGCTCCCTCCCCTGTCTCCTACCTTTGTGTCATCGTCAGGGGTGGGCTTGAGGGCTAGAGCCACCCTGTCTCTAGCTCCTTTCTGCCCTTGAGCCATGCATTTTCCCTTTGGGGCAACCCCTTTCTAGAAGCTCTGGACTGGGATGAGCTAGCCTTGGTCTTTGAGACCCCAAGGACATATCGGATGGAAGTGGCCAGTTGGGAGGGGTTGCCCTTTTAACTGAAGCAGAGAGCAGCTACTTGGGAATTGTCATTCTCACACTTCCTGCCAATAGACAGCAGGACCTGTCAGCTATTTCAAGAACCTGGTATTTACTGTGTCCCAGCTTGGCTGAGAGCAGAGAGCTGCTGCCAGAGTGATCCCACTCAAAAAGCCTTACCTCAGGGCTAGCAGGTGGCATGGTGGTTGGAGCACTGGACTCCTACATGCTTGACAGAGCTTCTACAGATTGTCCCTCCTGCCAGCTTTCCAAACGACACTGCATGTTGCTTCTATGGCCAGCGTACTATGGGGAAAGGTAGAGGGGACTAAATTAAAACTAAAAGGAAAGAGAAAGCAGAAGCCCAAACCACTGCTGTCTCAAAATGGGAGAAAGGGGGGAGATGGCTGTGATGTTCTGAGTGTGGAAGGGGCCCTCAGAAAGTCTCACCTCTCTCTCTCAGTTACAGAAGAGACAACTGTCACTTCCATAGAGGAAACGACTGGCCCAAAGTCATGAAGCAAGTTAGCCAGACAGAGCTGGAGCTCTGCAGTCCTGGGCCTGGCCCAGGACTTTAATAAGCTCCCTCCCCTGTCTCCTACCTTTGTGTCATCGTCAGGGGTGGGCTTGAGGGCTAGAGCCACCCTGTCTCTAGCTCCTTTCTGCCCTTGAGCCATGCATTTTCCCTTTGGGGCAACCCCTTTCTAGAAGCTCTGGACTGGGATGAGCTAGCCTTGGTCTTTGAGACCCCAAGGACATATCGGATGGAAGTGGCCAGTGGGGAGGGGTTGCCCTTTTAACTGAAGCAGAGAGCAGCTACTTGGGAATTGTCATTCTCACACTTCCTGCCAATAGACAGCAGGACCTGTCAGCTATTTCAAGAACCTGGTATTTACTGTGTCCCAGCTTGGCTGAGAGCAGAGAGCTGCTGCCAGAGTGATCCCACTCAAAAAGCCTTACCTCAGGGCTAGCAGGTGGCATGGTGGTTGGAGCACTGGACTCCTACATGCTTGACCACAGTTCAAGTCCTAGACCTGGTGGTTTGACCATCACAATGGGCATATATGTGTGCATGCCCAGGATCCTGAGAAGAGAATGGAGGAGAAGGGACTGCAGCATAGCCATCCACCCTGGGGGGTGATTCCTCGCTTTCCCTCTCTCTGTCTCTGATGAGCTCATGTACCCTATGGCAAACATCTTAAGAACAAAGAACCTGGTTTCCCTAGCCATGACTTCCCCTGCAATGATGTAGAGGTGATTGCCTTCAATTTGCTAATGAGGAAACTGAGGCTCCAAGTGGTAAAACATTGTCTGAAGAGAGAGGCAGTCCTTCATGGGTTGACTAACTGGAAATGGTCTTAGAGAGGATCCCAACCACCCTCTTGCTTCGTAAGTTTGATGACGGAGACCCAGAGAGCAGAACTGTGACCGTGGGGTTGGCATTGGCTCTCCTGGTTTCGGACTCGGCTTTCTCTGCTGACACTTCCTCCTCTACCTCTCGATGGTGAAAGCCAGACAGCTGAGCACAGGAGGAAGAAGTGTCAAGTTGCCCAATCCAAGTTTCAGCACCAGAAGCGGTAAATGTGCGCCCTGACATGCCTCTCCGTTCCCCACCAGACCTTGGGTTTCCTAAGGAAGACTTTCCCGCTTTATGGTGGGAGCGAGGCAAGTGGGAAATTCTCATTGCATAACTCGGCCCTCTACTCAGAGGTTAGGTCTGCAGAGGCAGACCCGCATTCGAATCCCCATCAACCACTAGCAGGAGCTAAGTCACGTGGCCTCTCTACACCTTAATGACCTCACCTATAAAACAGCAATGACAAAGGGGTTTCCTTTTTTTTTTTTTTTTTGGAGAGATTTTTGCTATAGGGTGTGTGCGCTCACCAGAAAGACAGAGACAGAGAGACAGAAAGCGAGAAATCACCCCTCCCCAGGGGGTATTGGCCTTCTCCTCCATTCTCCTCTCAGGATCTTGGGCACGCACGCACACACGCCCAGCGTGAGTTTAAGCCCCAGGTCCGGGGCTCGAACCATGGTCGACTACATGGGAGTCCAGTGACATAGCCATTATGCTGGTCCCCAGGAATGACAAAGGTTTCAATCTCATAGGCTGTGAAGATTAAATAAGGCGAAGTGGGAATATCTCTAAGCATACCGTCCGGAAGACAGGAAGGATGCGATATCAGCTCTTCATTGTTAGAAACAGACAGGGTAACATTTTAGAGAAGAGTAAAGAGGCTCGAAGGGAGAAGTCTCTTTCAACAGTCTCTGTCAACTACTAAGTCCTGACAAGATGCCTCTTAGCCTCAGCTAAGTGGGGAAAGAAGATTTTTGGAAAAAATGTAGGGCTGGAGAATAGCACAACAGTTAACACAACTGGATCCATGTGAGAAGCTCCTGCGTGCAGCCCGGGGCCTCCTTGTACACACCTGTCAAGCAGGTACGTGTCTGTGATCAGGCTGGCTTAGTCTGGGCAGATCACAGCATGAAGACCCTGTTGGGGGTATCGCTCGCTCTCTCTCAAAAAAAAAAAAAGAAAAAGAAAAAGAAAGAAAGAAACTTAAAACAATTAACCAAGCACACAAGCAAGGGACACAGCTCAGAAGCCATAGGTTAACCCTGAGAGGGCTGTATAAGAATCCTTAGAAAGAGGGCATTTGAGAAGCAACTCTCAAGCTGGATGGAGATTTTAACAGAAATATTGGAAGAAGGAGAGTTCCAGGAAGAGGCAATGGCGGAAGCAAATGTGAGGCAGTCAGAAGTACTACAGGGCGGTGGGCAGTGCAGGGCAGGACACCCACGGTATGGAGACACCATCTGGGAAGATCCCAGGGAGTCCAGGCCAAAGAGTGTGACCTTTGTCCCCCAGGCGCTGGCTAGCTCCTGAGTGTGCTATGGCTGGGGAGATTAGATTAGGGATGTCTTTCAGAGAAGACAGTGTGGGGCTGGCAGTGGAGGACATGGGGCAGGAGCTGGACTTCTTGGTATGGAGTGATGAGGACATGAGCCAGGCAGAGGAAGCAGACACAGAGAAGAGACCGGGAATGCGAAAGCATGGAAGGACCCTAACCTGCCATGGAATAAGGGGGAGTGAGCAGATGTGAAGCCTGGTATATTACCTGGGAACCGGAAGCAGCAAGTGGTTGTAAAGGCAGGACAAGAGGCCAAGACCTCCTGGTGCAGACCATGCCACTGTCCTCCTCTCAGCTAGGCTAGGACTGATGAAGCCCTTAGCCAGAGACCTTTAGGAATGGGCCCATCCCCCAAGCCCAGCTGTTCTAAGAAGTTTCTAGGACGTGCATTTCCTTCCGTGGGATGGTCCCACCCCTTCCTCTCAGTCACCACTATCTGCCTGCAGTGCTATCTGCTACAGTTACACCCTCTCCCTGGCTACCTCATCAGAGGCCATGGACCTTGACCTGGGAGGGCCTGATGAAAAGGCAAGGAGGGTAGGAATCAGCATTTCCTTTCCCCAGCTTCTCACACACCTGGTGTCTGCTCCGAGCGCATAAATACTGCTTGCCACACACACCAAATTCCAAATCACTGCCAGCCAGACCCACAGCCACACACAGCCGGACACCCCAAATCAGGAACACACCGCTGGTGGTAGAAAGACACATCCCTGACTGGTAACGTAGCCACAGAAACACGCTGGTGACCACAGAGAGAAAGAAAACCTCTAGGCCCACAAATACACCACTGGCAACAACCAGAAACATGATCGTTGTCAGTATAGACACCACTGGTCACATGGGAACACCTTGCGCAGGTGCCCCAGCTTGCTCTCACACACTCCCTGGGACGTGGCCACACTCACACATTTGGCACAGCAGGCTTAGCGTGCCACACACAACTCCAGAAATCGGAGACCTGCCTGTTCCCGTGTCAGTTCTTCAGGAGGAGGAAAAACAGCCAGGCTCTATGGAGGGCAGACTTTAGGCCTAACTGCCCTGACCTAAGGGTCTGTGTAGCTATGTAGTGTCCTGCTCCGGGCAGACAAGACCAGCTCCCTGGAGAACCAGGCATTAGCAAGATCAAGTCTTGGGAAAAGCATGGAGTCCCCAGGGAAGACTTTCTGGAAATGCTGAAACTCAACATGAGTGACAGTTTAAAGAGGCAGGAGGGAGAAAGAGATTCTTCTTCCAACGCATCTATCCCATTCCACTTACTTTTCCAAGAGCATTCGAGAAGCTGGCAGTGGAGGGGTTAACTCTCAGCTACCAAATCCCCTGCCACCGTGGTGCCTTGAAATACCAGAGTGCTGGGGTTTGCCCAAGGTGAGTCAGGATCACTACCTTCCTGATGTCTTTCGGATGTTCCCAGGATAAAACTCCCCCTGTGAGTGAGAAGGAAACCCAAAATGAAACTGCGCTAGACTTCTCAGACTCAAGCCTCATCGCTGTCACCTTCAATGGCAGGAGCAGGAGTATCATCGCCTTCATCATCATTGTCCTGGCCTCTCCCGGAGGCCTGGTCTCCCTCAGGACGAGAACATGCTGCTTTCTCGGGCCATGCTCCTTCCCACTGAGCTGCAGACTCCCAGCTTCCCCACGTTGGGGGATGTTTTAGGGACAAACGACATCAGGCACACAAGGAACTTGTACAGTACTGGATACTCCAGGGATGGGCAGCCCCTTCCCCCTTCTCTGTCTTTCTCAGGGTCCTCTGTCCTCTTCTCCCTCTCCCGTCTTGGGGTCCAGGTTAATTGGAACACAGTATTTGCATAGACATGAGACCTCACCCAGGGAAATTCCCCCTGGTGACCAGGCTTCCTTTCTGAGGTCAGGCCACATCATCAGACACTGCTTCTTCCTCTCTGGCTTGCTCCAGCCTCCCGCTGGCTCACCCCCTGTCGTCTGGCAGGTGTGGATCCAGGCATACAAATTTAGTCCTGTGCTTTGACCCTGGATGCTGTGCACAAGGGTGAGGAGTTGGAGGCTGGGCTAGGGACCTGCAGCAAGAGAAGTGAGGTGACATATTCTTAAGGAATAGAGGAAAGGGCAGCAGGGAGGAGGTGGTCAGGAAGTCTGTATATACAATACTAGCTCCTCGGTCCCTGGACACTTGCCTTTCCCTCTCTGAGCCTCTGTTTCCCCGTCTGTCCGGTGAGAAGACTGGTCAAGATTATCCCTAAGCTTTGCTTCAGATCCGATGGACAAAGAAGCCACATCCTTTGACGACTCATCTTGCAACATTTGTTCTTGGATCCTCTCCCTTTGCCAAGAATCTTGCAACATACCACCCTGGGTCTGTTTCCTTGGAAAGCACGATTTTGCAAAATCTATTCCTGAAATCCATTTTTCAAACGCTGACAGAATTCCATGGACCTTCTCTCCTCCTGGTGACTTAGTCTGAGTTTTAATTTTTCCTTTCACATCCACCATAATGTTCTGCAACTCACAGAGACATAGGATAGAGTTCTCTTCTCTCCAGATTCAAAGATTTATTGTCTCCACAACCGAGGCTCTGGGGCTGAGAAGGCACTTTCCCTAGTACTAAAAGGGGGACAAGGAGGGGAATCACAGTGATCCAAGGTCAGTCCGTCATGGGACCACCTACATCCGAACAACTGTCAGAGGCAGCTCCTAGGGCAGAGGTCTCGACTTTGCTCCTCAGCATTACCTGGGAGTCATAGAATACCTTTGCCCAGCCCACATCCGAGAGGTTCTGATTTAATTAGCCTGCAGTGAGGGGAGTCACAGGGTGGGGAAGGTCAGGAAGCTTCCAGAGGAGCTACCTTCCAGTTGACACAGGAAGCAGAAGTAGGCATAGACCGGGTGAAAGCACAGTGAGGGCAGAGTGCGGCAGCCAGAGACCAAGGCCTGCATAAGGAACGCAAAAGGAGCTGAGAGCTAGCGCGTTTGAGGAACCAAACATCAACAGTTTTGGTGGGAGTGGAGTTGGGAAGGGAGGATCATAGAGGTCAAGTTATGGAGGGCTTTGTAGAAACTTGTCAGCCACAGATGGGCAGCCATCAGAAGGAGGTGGACCTGCCCTAGCCACGGTGACACACAGATAGTGCCACCACTTGCAAGGCCTGCATCCAACAGTCCAGGCGAAGGCCAACCTGAACCCATCAGCTGCCGCACGCACCTGTGAGCCTAGCCAGGTGGGAGGCTGGGCAGGAGGAGCACGACACAGCCAGACCCTGTCAGAACAATCTTCCCCTGCTCCAGCCTCCTCCTTCATAAAGGCAGGGGTGGGAGGGGAGAGGCAGATCTGACCTTTATCCAGGTGAGATCTGACTGACGAGGCAAGAAGGGGCCGTCTGTGACAGGTGACTGCCTACTCACGGGGAGGACATAATTGCTCTGGATGGGCTCATGGGCATCTAGAAATCTATGCTTACGTGACCATCTGGCTGCCAACCCTCAAAATGCAGTTAAGATGATCATTTTACTGGTTTTAGCAGAACTTTGAAAAGTCACGTATTTGATGCATAGACTTTGCAGAGAGGTAAAAACATACTTGGCACCTCGCACTAGCTGCTAGTTGGTAGCAGTGAGTTTTCTCAGCTGCCTATACAGGAGCAGGTAATTCTCCCCCCCCTTTTTTTTTTGGAAGGTTTTATGTTTTAGATGCTGTGCGC
>NW_006159791.1:826330-828342 GCF_000334495.1 Tupaia belangeri chinensis
TCAAGCGCGAGTAAATCCCCCCCCCCTTTTTGTTTGGAGAGGTTTATGCTATAGGATGCGTGCGCTCACCAAAAAGACACAGAGAGACAGAGAGTGAGAAATCACCCCCCGGGGGGATGGCCATGCCGCAATCCCTTCTCAGTTCTCCTCCATTCTCTTCTCGGGATCTTGGGCACGCATGCACATGCACCCAGCGTGAGTTTAAGCCACCGGGTCTGGGACTCGAACCGTGGTTGACTACATGGGAGTCCAGTGACATAGTCATTACTCCAACTCCTGG
Source organism: Tupaia belangeri chinensis (assembly GCF_000334495.1). Lineage (NCBI taxonomy): Eukaryota > Metazoa > Chordata > Mammalia > Scandentia > Tupaiidae > Tupaia > Tupaia belangeri. The sequence continues at coordinate 826,611 of NW_006159791.1, forward strand.
TCCCAGGTAATTCTCCCTTTGGATTTGGAAGAACCAGCTTGTGCTTTTCAAATGCTACTGAGCAGCAGGGTCACCACTGGGAGCTTATCAAAAATGCTGCCTTGGACCAACAGATAATGTGGAAGTTAAGGCACTGGATCTCACATGGCTAAGTGTGCAGTTTGAATCCCAGATCCAGTGGCTTGAAAAACACACCACTGTGGCACTTGAAAACCAGGCACGTGGGGATGTGTGTGCCCAAAAGCCCGAGAAGAGAGTAAAGGAGAAGGGATTGCAGTGCAGCCATCCCCCTGGGGGACTGAGGTTTCACTTTCCCTCTCTGTCTCTCTCCAGTGATGCACACACCCTATAGCAAACTATAAAATGCTGTCTTTAGGGTTCCTCCCCGCAAAGAGTATAATTTCGTACGTCTGTGTCAGAAATACAGTAGAAATCTGCCAAATCCAGAGCTAGGCCCAAATGGCATAAGAGGTTCCTATCCTTGGGGAGCATCCAGAATTGGTGATGCTGTAAACTCATGAAGTCAAAGTCATTCATCCCCTAAGTAAGTATGGAATGGCTATTATGAGGGTGACCCAGTGCTGTTCCCACAGCATCAACAGAAGGCCAGAGATGTCCGTGCAGGTGAGGTGGGGCTGGATAAATAAGTATCACAAGAGTGGTCTGTGAGGGTTTCCCTGTGTATACCCAAATTTCACGCGTCTTTTGAGGTACAGCATAGGTCTCACCTCCTCCAGGTGCATACTGGAGACACTGCCTGAGTTGGAACCCCAGCTTAGCACTTATTAGCAGTTAGCACAAGACGCCTCAGTTTCCTCATTTGTAAAATAGCAGTACCAGCCTCTATAGTTTTTTTTTTTAAATGAGGAATGCATGAAATAATTCATTTAAGAGCACTTAGCATCGTCCCTAGCACACTATAAGTTTAAATATTACATTTTCATGTTATTATTTCCTGACCACCTTGGCCCGCCCTGATTTCTGCTTCCCCTGGACTTTTGGACTTTCTTACAGCATCAGACTGGAAGGTCCCTTAGTGATCATCTAGTCTGGTTCTGTTACATTACAGAAGGAGAAGCTGAGGACTGGAAAGGGGAAGGGAGTTGCCCAGGGTCACACAGGAGAGCCAGGACTCAAACTCAACTCGTCTGCTGCTCAATCTAAGGGCCTCTTCTTCCTTGCTGTCTATCCCAGGGCCTGAACAGGGAAGGCAATTTCAGGGAATGGAGGGAAGAGAGAAGAGATAGGAGAGAAGGTGGGAGGAACCGATTGTGCTCAGCATTTCAGCAGAAAGAGCTCAGAGCTAAGGTTCCCCCAGGATGGACAAGCCAAATACTCCTAACCAGAGATCCCAGCTCCCTGAACCTCCTTAGCTCTTCAAGTGCCTCCACCATCTGAGACTCCATGGGCCAGAAGCAGTGCAAGTCAGGTACTGTAAACTGTCAAAGAATCTGGGGATATTGTGGCCACGGGAGAGAGATTATTGCATATAGAGAGAGTATCACAATCCATGAACATCAGGGCTGGTGATTACACATTTGTACTCCCTGCAGAGAAAAGGTTCTATACACAGGGAAATGGATCATCCTCCTGTGCCTGGTCTGACTCAGGGGTTGGCGCCATTTGTCTAACTTTTGATGATGATAGGAATATCTGTGCAATCCTATATGGTAGCCACTTGCCACAGTGTGGCTATTGAACCCTCAAAGAGTGGCCAATGTCACCGAGAGGC
>NW_006159791.1:828513-836638 GCF_000334495.1 Tupaia belangeri chinensis
GAAAGAGTTCTGGACTAGGAGTCAGGAAGTACCTCCATCTAACTCCCTTGGGAAGTCACTTCCTCTGGCTGGCCTTCACTTCCTTGTGTGCAGAGTAAGGCAGTTGGGCTGGAAGGTCTTCCCGGCATGTCCTATGTAATCCCAACCTGAAGGGTACAGAATAGGTTGGGGACTGACCCTCGTAAACTCTCCCCACTCCCCTGCCCTATCCTTCCACTCTGATCCTCTCCCCAAGGCCGAATGTGGCTCCTTGTGAAACCTGGGCCTGCTTTTTTCTCCAGGGCCACCTTTGTTACTTCCCCTTCATGTGCTTCCAACCCCACACTCCGCTCAGAGTGAACAGTTTTCAGCATTTCAAAACTAAATTTTCAGTTCCCCGAATATGCTCTCTGTTTTCTTTGCATAGTCCGTTCCCTTTGCCGAGAACATCCTTCCTTGTGCTCTTGCTTGGTTACTTTCAGGTCTCAGTGAGGTGTACTTCCTCCAGGAAGACTTCCCAGATCCCCAAATGATAACCAGATATTCCCTAGCCCGGGTTCCAGTAGCTTCCTATATTTCTCTTGCCCAAACACATCTCTACCACAGTTCATTAGAATTACCCACTCATTTGCCTACAGCCCTAAACATAATGTCCCCAATAGCACTTGCTGTTATGACGGCAATGGGGTGCATGCACACAGTCTTGTGTGGTACTGAGCACTTGAAATGTGGCTAGTGCTACTGAGGAAGTGGGTTGTTCTCTTTAATGAACTTCTATTTAAACAGCCGTGTATGGCTACTCTAATGGACAGGGCCACCCCAAAGTCCGTGAACTCTTAGAGGGCAGGAAGCAGGTCTGATTAGTCTATTTCTGTATCCTCAGTGGTCTATAAATATTGCTGTAAGAACAGAGAAACTTCAGAACCAGAAATGATCAAGAAAGGCTCTTTCTCTTCCTTTCCCGGTCATTTTTTTAGGGAATAGTGAAGGGAGACTTTAGGTTTGTAGAGTAGTCAATAGTTTACAAAGAATGCCAGCAAACCATCATGTTATTGTTTTATTTTTATTTTTTTGGAGAGGTTTTTGCTATAGGGCATGTGCAATCGCCAGAAAGACAGAGAGAAACAGAGAGACAGAAAGTGAGAAATCACCCTCCCAGTGGGGATGGCCATGCGGCAATCCCTTCTCCTCCATTCTCCTCTCGGAATCTTGGGCTCACACGCACATACATCTGGCGTGAGTTTAAGCCACTGGGTCCGGGACTTGAACTGTGGTCGACTACAGGGGAGTCCAGCGACACTCTTAGAGGGCAGGAAGCAGGTCTGATTAGTCTATTTCTGTATCCTCAGTGGTCTATAAATATTGCTGTAAGAACAGAGAAACTTCAGAACCAGAAATGATCAAGAAAGGCTCTTTCTCTTCCTTTCCCGGTCATTTTTTTAGGGAATAGTGAAGGGAGACTTTAGGTTTGTAGAGTAGTCAATAGTTTACAAAGAATGCCAGCAAACCATCATGTTATTGTTTTATTTTTATTTTTTTGGAGAGGTTTTTGCTATAGGGCATGTGCAATCGCCAGAAAGACAGAGAGAAACAGAGAGACAGAAAGTGAGAAATCACCCTCCCAGTGGGGATGGCCATGCGGCAATCCCTTCTCCTCCATTCTCCTCTCGGAATCTTGGGCTCACACGCACATACATCTGGCGTGAGTTTAAGCCACTGGGTCCGGGACTTGAACTGTGGTCGACTACAGGGGAGTCCAGCGACACAGCCATTACGTCAACTGCTGGTCCTCCATCATGCTATTTTTATTACCAACAGAGGAGGCAGGCAAAGCAAGGCTGCTCATACCCGTTGTACAGCTAGGGACCACAGAGGCACAGGAGGACGCAGTGACTTGCTCAGGATCTCCAACTGGTAAGTGTGGAGATGGGTGTTCCAAGGGCTGTCGGCCTCAAAGGCCTCACCCAACATCCAAATGGGACCCACATGCACAAGGAGAAAACGGGCTCTTCCTTCACTGCAGAGTTCACAGAGAGTAAGTGGAAACAGATGGGATAGGAAAAGAGCAGGAGGATGTGGGCTGGGATCTGGTTTCCGCAGGGCCCTGAGCACTGGAATCCCCCACCAGGCTAAGGAGGAAAATAGAGGTCCTTGGGAGAACCCAGGCAGGACAAGCCAGGTCACCCCTGCTCCGGTTTCTGCTCCTGTTCCCAGTCCAGCCACAAAGTCATCAGGCTTCCAGATCTTCCCCAGAGCCCCCCAGCCCCCGCTGGAATCCATGGCAAGTGACAGCCAGTCTGGGAAGTGACAGGTGGAGGCTGACAAAGAAGGGCCCTGTGCTCCAGGGGGTGGGATGGGGCCTCAGCTGGGCCCTTGTGGGGCTGCCTGGCGGCTGGCTCCTCCATCTCGGGGAATTCCCCTCCTGCCTAAAAGGCAGCCCAGCCCAGCCCTCCTTCCTGCAGAAGCACAGTGAGCTGAGGAGCCTTCACAGGGACGGTGGCCCACGCTGCATCCACCAGGCACCCTCCTACTTTCCTGCCCTTCCCCAGGTGAGTGCCCAGACTGGTGACAGGTGGGCCAGGACAGGGGAGGTGGCTGCTACAGGACGGGGCCTCCCAGGTCTGTGCCAGGAGCCACCTGGCCTGTCCTTCCTGCCAACTGGTCCACTGCACCCAGCCCAGCTTGCTTGTCCTTCCCCCAGGCCTTGGGCTCTGGCCTCTGTTCCTTGCCTGGCCTCATTCTCCCCTGTCTCTGTCCCCCACCTCTCGTTTCCTCTTCCTGACCTCTTCTTCTTGCCCTGTCTTCTAGGCGACTCATCTTCTCTCCGGTTGCCGCTAGCTTTTCCAAAGGAAAGGGAAAGAAAGGCCTTATTTGTCTCATTCTCCCTCCCAAGGAAAGGGAGTAGGTTTGCACGTGTGACTGTGGGTATGTCTGTGTGTGAGAACATGGGTCTGTGTTTGGGGGAGTGTGGCAGATCCTCGGGGTGTAAATGTGTGTCTGAATTTGTCAGTGTGTTGGAGAGTGAGTGTATCCATGTATAAGCTGTATGTGCACATGTGTGTAAACGTGAGTTTTCTAGGGCAAGGAGGTGGGTGTATATTGGGGTGCTTTAGAGGTCTAAAGCTGGATAGAAGAGATCTGCATCCACCCTGCTCCCCGGGGAATAGGCAAAGGCTGGGAACCACCCCCACCCCCAAACACCGGCGAAAACGGCTCGCTCTCCTCTCCCCTGCCTGCTGTGCTCCTAGGGGCCACTGGACCTTTCTATGGTTGCAGCTTTAACAGCGAGCCTGGGGCAGTGGGAGTGGGCGAGGGCTGGCACGCAGTGGTGACGCGGCCTCCTCTCTGATCACAAACAGTCCAGATTCCCCAAAGCTGGTCAGAGGCCCAGCCTAGGGAAGTCCCTGGCGAGGAGGGGTGGGGAGAGGGGGCCAAATCTGACAGGAGCTTCTGGGCTGCAAAGGATCAGCGACAGAATGAGGAGGGGCCTCGAAGAAGGGGCCTGAGAGAGGACATGGGAGGGAAGCAGGGGCCTTCTTAGGGCTTCCCGAGATTAAGAAATGCTCCGGATGAATGGGTTGCCCCCTGAAGGGCTGGGCTGGGCCAGGTGACCTCGTCCTTCTTCCAGGAGGATGACAAGGGTCTATCTTGGATGCAAGCCCAGGTTTAGTTTGACCCTCAGACCTGGAGGCAGAGAAGCCAGAGCAAGAAGAGCTGGAATAGAGGAGACCCAGGGCTCCTGGGGCTGTAGGAGGGGCCTGGCTAGGCCACGTATGTGACAAGGCCGGGAATTTCCCCCGGTGTCACTTTGCCCTTTCTTCTCCTCTGGTGGTGCCCTAGAAACTAAAGAGTAACAGGGCTCAGGGACACAAGGGACACAGTTGGGATGGAGAAAGAGGAAAACAGGCAAGGCCTTGGCAAGGAAGCCAGCAGCAATACCTTCCAGCTGGCTGCTCAGAGAACATTCTGATGGCTGGCAAGTTGTTCCCTAGCTGGGCCCTGGGGTCCTCCTTGGGAAAAGGAAATAAACAACCCAGGGCCGCACAGGGCCCTGCCTGGAGCACTCAGCTATCACTGTCCTGTGAACTGGGAGCTGTTGCAGCCTCTGTTGTGGTTAGGAAACTGAGGCTGAGAGCCACGTGTGGCAGAACTGTGTTTCAAGCCCAGGTCTGTGACTCCAGAGCCCACACCTTAACCCTGTGTGACGTATCTCTTGGGAAAATGCAAGCTGTGGATACGTAAATAAGAAAAGTTCTGGCTATCGCATCAGTGCCTCATCCAGTTCTTTGGGAGGTGGGTAGAGAGAACTGGAAAATGCCTTCTTAGGCCAAGGGAGGGAAGCTGGGAGCACAGACCCTGCTCATTTATTTACTTCTTCCCAAAAAAGGCCACAATTAACTGGTACGATTTCAGTCAATATCATGTACTTGACATGCACTATCTCATTTAACTATCAGCAAAATCTCTCTAATACACACACACACACCCAACAACAAAAAGTACCTAGAATCCACGGCAGGGTTTTATATTCCTGATTGCCTCTGGCTATGGATCTAAGGCCAGCACCCAGAACTGCTCCTTTCCTAGTTCACTGGACACTCACCCTGAGTTCCACTCACCCCTAGTCGTGGCCCCAATTTATTCCTCCTGATCGAACAAAGTACTCACTTGGGTGGTTTAGAAGCTCCTTTTCCCTCCAGGGGGGTGCATGGAAATAGCATTTGCACTGGGAGCTGAGGACTTAGGCTTTAGTCCTGAATATTAATCGCAAACTGAAAATAAGTCCGTGGTCCTTTCCCCCTATAAGGAAAAGGTTGGGTTTGATCATTTCCTTTTTTCTTTTAAGAATTATTTTATTTAACTTTATTTATTTAAATCTGACCAGAGAGAGACAGAGTGAGACAGAGAGAGAGAGGGAGAATGAGAAAGAAAGAGTAAGAGAGAGGGGACCAGCAGTTAGCGTAATGGCGCACACGCCCTCTAGTGAAAACCTTTCAAAAAAAAAAAAAAAAAGAGAAAGAAAGAAAGAATAAGAGAGAGAGAAAGTGAGAAAGCAAGCTGTCAGGTCCAGGACTTGAACCACAGTCGGCCATGTGGGAGTCCAGCATCCTTAACCACCATGCCACCTACTGGCCCCTTGGTTTGATCATTTCTAACAATGCTTCCAAGGTTGGCATTCTGAGTTTTACGTCTTGCTAGCTGGCAAGACTTTGCAGCATTATGTGTAAGAGCCTGGATACCCATGCTCGGGTTACCTGCTGCTCTACAAGACCTTGGGCATTATCTAATACCTCAAAGCCCCAGTTTCATCTGTGAAATAAGGATGATAATGGTACTGACCTGGTAGGCTGGCCGGGAGAGAATTCTGTACAGGAGTGGGCTCACCACAGAACAAATAACTCCATACTTGTTACCTTTTAATGCTTTTATTTGCAGCCTCCACCTCTCTTCTGGCACTTGGTTTAAAGTTAAATCAGTTATAAGTGGATTTGGGGGGTATGTTTCATTTCCTTCAAATGTGTGTTCGGGTCTCTTTGGAGCCACCTAGGCAAGGGTGGTAGAGGAGGAAGGAGTGGCAGAAGGAAGACTGGAAAGTTGCATGCTTTAGAACTAAACAAAACACAGGCAGTCTGATTCTTCTCCTAGGTGGGGCTTTACACACCCTTGTCATCACTCTGGAAGAGCAAGGTTGCCACCTACCTGAGTCACTCAGTGCTCAGAATCAGCATCCAGCTTTCTGACTTGGAAATCCCCTTCCAGGCTAAGGGGTGGCAAGGGTGTCAGGCTAGGGCGATTGTCTCTCATCTCAGCTCTGTCCCCAGAGTCTAGGGTCCCATAGGGGACGTAGATGTTAGGATGAGCCTGGTTTGGTTGCGTTACTGGATATGACAATTAGGCGGTACCCAACGCATGCAATCTGCAGATATGCACCACTATGGTATCCTCCAACACTGTGTGTGGGGCCTTGGGCTTTATTTGCATTATCGCATTTATCCTCCCGATCACCTAACGGGTAGGTGTAATTATCCCCATTTTCGGGAGAGGAACTCACGGTTGAGAGAGGCTGGAGCTTGCAAGTGATTGAGAAGGGGTTGGAACCCTACTAGTTAGATCCACAGCTCATTGTTCATGGCAGAAATGAGTTTCTGCAAGAAAGTGAAAAAGAAAAAATCATGACACTGTAAAGGCAACATGTTTTAGTGCATTACCCTAACACTGATGCAAGCGCTAACGCTAAGGCAAACGCTAACGCTGACGCAAACGCAAGCGCTGACGCTGACGCAGACGCAAACGCTAACACTAACGCTGACGCAAACGCCAACGCTAAACGCTGACGCAAAGCGCTAACGCTAACGCTGACGCAAACATTGACGCAGACGCAAACGCAAAAAGCGCTAACGCTGACGCAAACATTGACGCAGACGCAAACGCAAATGCAAAAGCGCTGATGCAAACGCTAACACTAACTCTGACGCAAACTCAAACGCTAACACAAACGCTAACGCCAATGCAGAAGCTAAGGCTAACGTAAATGCAAACACAAGCGCTAACGCAGTCGCAAAGCCAACGCTAACGTGGACAGAACACACAGGACTGGGAGCCAAAACCTGGGTTTCCAATCCTGATTATGTCATTCAATGTGTGTAGCCTTGAGCAAGTCCTTTTCTACACAGAGAACTCAATTTACCTGTCAAGAAAGGGGTTGTGATCAATGATCTCCATGGCCTCTATCATGCTGGAATGCTCTGAAGTCAAACTGAGACTTAAAAGGATGTCCAGTTGTGGGAACCGCAGTTAGCGTAATGGCTATGTCACTGGACTCCCACGTACTTGACCGTGGTTCGCGTCCCGGACCTGGTGGCTTAAAGCTCATGCCAGGTGCATGTGCGTGTGTCCCCAAGATCCCGAGAGGAGAATAGAGGAGAGGGATTGCACCGTCACCATTCCCCTTGGGGGGGTGATTTATCACTTTCTGTCTCGATGTCTCTCTGTCTGTCTGGCGAGTGCATGCGCCCTGTAGCAAAAGCCTCTCCAAAAAGAAAAAAAAAAAGATGTCCAGTTGTGACTTCGAACAGATGAATTTTCTCACAAATCATAACTATTAAGAAAAAGTATCCATGGGGCTGGCAGGTGGCATGGGGGTTAAGGGCACCAGACGCCCACATAGCCAGCCACAGTTTGAGTCCTGGACCTGGCAGCTTGCTTTCTCACTTTCTCTCTCTCTTTCTCTCTCTCTCTCCCTCATTCTTTCTCTCTCTGGTCAAGTTGAAATAAATAAATAAATGGATAAAGTTAAGTAAAATAATTCTTAAAAAAAAAAAGTATCCCAAACTAGATGTAAAGTTTGAAGCTCTCCGAGCTCAGCCACAAGTCACCTGGCGCTTTGAGGGATGAAACTGCCCAACTCCCTGAGGACATTTTACAAAAACAGCTGAAACAGTGTGAAAACAAAATGCAACCATGGGCATTTTAAAGTCGATTTTAGTGTTGTGGGTAGGGGGTGGTGGGGGAGAAGATGAGGGCTAGGATTAGGGAAAACACATTCCAGGAGGAGGCCAACTGGGAAGCAGAAGGGAAAGGTAAGAAGAGAATCGGCATGGGGGGCCTACTGGGTGGAGTGGCTACAGGAGCCTGTCCAAGAACCCCGTTTTCCTGTCACCTCCCTCCGTGCTGACACTCAGTGCTGGCTTGTTTGGTGTTTGCATCCTCTCTCCCTTCTCTCCCTTCTTCCCTTCGGAACTAAGGTGTGCACTTCTTTTCATAATTGAAGTGAACTTGAATTAATATTGTCTTGAACATTTGATAACACCTTTGAAGTAAGTGAAGGCATCCCAAGATCCTCAAAGGAGAATTTGGATTAGGCATATATTGGGGGTGTGTGTCTGTGTATGTATGTTTGTTACACTGAGCCACAGTTGATTGGCGGGTCTCCCCTTACATAAATGAGGGCATGTATGAAATAAGTCAGTCCTCTGTATCAATGCGTTTCATACCCATCAATAATATTCCATCAAAAATATCTGGGAACGAGAACACCAAAAAATAACCATACAATGAAAACTAATATACTAGGTCGTTAGGGAAGTCATGACAGGTTTTTCTTTTTTTTTTTTCTTTTTTTTTTTCATTTTTTTTTTTTTTTTAC
>NW_006159791.1:836830-837854 GCF_000334495.1 Tupaia belangeri chinensis
CCGACCCGCGTGCGACTACGTGGGAGCCCAGCGACATAGCCATTACGCTAACTGCTGGTTCCCGACAGGTTTTTCTTTTTTTAAAAACTTTTTTTTTAAGAATTTTTTTTTTTAATTTTTAACTTATTTATTTATTTATTTTAATTTGACTAGAGAGAGAGACAGAAAGAGAAAGAAGTGAGAAAGCAAGCCACCAGGTCCAAGACTTGAACCGTGGTCACCCATGTGGGAGTGTCCAATGCCTTAACCACCACTCCTGGGATTACTTAGCCCACCTACAGGTAGATAGGGTAGAAGGCTGGATTTGTCCCCCTGGGTTTAAATCTTCGTTCAGTCCCTTATTGAGGTTATCTGATCTCTCTACGTTGTTATTTATGGTTAAAGGGGTGGAGGCAGATAAAACCCACCTCCTAGGGTGGTTGTGTGAATAAAAGTGACTCACACAAAGTGTTTACAATGTCTGGAGCTGTAGGTGTGCGAAATGTCAGCAGTAACAATAGGTTCTTTGAGTCTTGTAAGCTTGGAATTCCACAGCCTTGCAGTGTCCAGGAGCGCCCTATACCGAACTCCGCACCTAGGAGCACCAGCTCTGGCTTAGCTCCAAACGCTCGCGTGCCTTTTGGCAAGTCCCTCCCCGCTCTAGCCAATGCCCATCTAGGCACAAGAATGGTCTCCGCACTCGCCTCGGCGCAGACATTCTGCATATAAGGTGGGCCCAGACTTGGGCCCGGTGCCTCTGGTTGGGGGAATGCTGCAAGGGCCTGCACAGATGGAGGACCGAGGGGCTCAGGAAGGGAGGTCGGGACCGGAATGGCTCGGAGGCTAGGACGCAGTGCCTGAGGCGGGAAGGCCGCAGCAGCAGCGGAAAGGCTAGCCAGGCGCCAGGGATCCCCGCAGCCACCCCGCGGGATCTGAAGTCCCTCGGAACCCGCGGTGGCTGTTTACCTCGCTCCGCCCCACCCCCGGGGGCCGCGGCCCGCCGAGCGCGCAGCGCGATTGGGCGAGCTGCCTGGCCGTCGCGCGG
>NW_006159791.1:838295-839728 GCF_000334495.1 Tupaia belangeri chinensis
CGCAGCGACATAGCCATTACGCTAACTGCTGGTTCCCGACAGGTTTTTCTTTTTTTAAAAACTTTTTTTTTAAGAATTTTTTTTTTTAATTTTTAACTTATTTATTTATTTATTTTAATTTGACTAGAGAGAGAGACAGAAAGAGAAAGAAGTGAGAAAGCAAGCCACCAGGTCCAAGACTTGAACCGTGGTCACCCATGTGGGAGTGTCCAATGCCTTAACCACCACTCCTGGGATTACTTAGCCCACCTACAGGTAGATAGGGTAGAAGGCTGGATTTGTCCCCCTGGGTTTAAATCTTCGTTCAGTCCCTTATTGAGGTTATCTGATCTCTCTACGTTGTTATTTATGGTTAAAGGGGTGGAGGCAGATAAAACCCACCTCCTAGGGTGGTTGTGTGAATAAAAGTGACTCACACAAAGTGTTTACAATGTCTGGAGCTGTAGGTGTGCGAAATGTCAGCAGTAACAATAGGTTCTTTGAGTCTTGTAAGCTTGGAATTCCACAGCCTTGCAGTGTCCAGGAGCGCCCTATACCGAACTCCGCACCTAGGAGCACCAGCTCTGGCTTAGCTCCAAACGCTCGCGTGCCTTTTGGCAAGTCCCTCCCCGCTCTGGCCAATGCCCATCTAGGCACAAGAATGGTCTCCGCACTCGCCTCGGCGCAGACATTCTGCATATAAGGTGGGCCCAGACTTGGGCCCGGTGCCTCTGGTTGGGGGAATGCTGCAAGGGCCTGCACAGATGGAGGACCGAGGGGCTCAGGAAGGGAGGTCGGGACCGGCATGGCTCGGAGGCTAGGACGCAGTGCCTGAGGCGGGAAGGCCGCAGCAGCAGCGGAAAGGCTAGCCAGGCGCCAGGGATCCCCGCAGCCACCCCGCGGGATCTGAAGTCCCTCGGAACCCGCGGTGGCTGTTTACCTCGCTCCGCCCCACCCCCGGGGGCCGCGGCCCGCCGAGCGCGCAGCGCGATTGGGCGAGCTGCCTGTCAGTCGCCGGGGACTTTCCCAGGGGTGGGGCGGCCCGGCCCCCGGCACTTCCTCGTCTCGGGCCCAGTCTTACAGCCGGGCCGGGGAGCCCGAGGACTGCGGGGGAGTCTGGTCCGGGTCTCTGCCGTTCCCGTGACTCCGGGCTGGACGCGGTGAGCGGGGCGTTGTTCCACCAAGCCCCCGCCCTCAGGTAAATCGGCCGGGCTGGGGCGAGGGTGGGGAGGGAGTCAGGAAAGGAGACCGAAGGGGTTCGGAACCTCGGGCGTGACTGGGCATGGGGTGAGGCGGCCAGGGCCCCGGGCCCGGGTACTCGAGGCTGGCGGCGCCTCCCCCGCAGCCGGGACAGGCTGCGTGGGGACGCCCAGCGCGGCGCCGCGGGTGGAGGGGGACGCGCGTGCGCACTCTGGGGGCGGCTCGGAGGCGGAGCGGGGCTCAACGACACTGCG
>NW_006159791.1:839827-880408 GCF_000334495.1 Tupaia belangeri chinensis
GTCTTGGGGCTCCGTTAGTTTAAAGTTTGGGGCGCGGTGTGCCCATGGTAGGCTGAGGAGAATAATAAGAAGAAATTTAGTAATTTCCAAGCGTTGATCTAGACGATTTACGTATACGAGCCCATTTAATTGTCACATCCATTCTAAACATGAGTATTATTTTCCCCATCGTACAGTTCAGGAAACTGGGGCACGTGGAGGCTGATGTCACACAGCTGTTGAGTTGCAGAGTCGATATTTAAACCCAGGCATTTAAACTCCTGCTAGACTGTGTTGAACGTATTTTGCATCCTGTTGGAGACGGGTCAACGTAATGGGTTTCTAGGAATGATTTTCGGGGTGGCGTTCCTACGTAAGGATGAATTGTGCACTGTAGGTTATCTGTGTGCCCGCATGTGTAATAGTGTGTATGGAGTGATTGCAGTATATCTTCGTTGTGTGTACAGAAGTAGGTGGGAATTTTGTGCACTGGGTAACCGGTTGTGTTTTGATAGGGGAGGGACTTTTGCAAATAATGCAGAAGAATCAGCAGCATCCATCCTCACCCCCTTGCAGAATGACAGTGCAGGGAAATGTGTGGATTCCTAATGCATCATTTTTATTTCACAGTATTGTCAAAATGGGATTTAATCAGCACTTACTCATTTTCCAAACAGTGGGGTGAGGTAGAGGGGAATTCGGCATCTGATGAAAGGTCATAAAAAGACACTTTCAGAATTTCTTTTTAATCCCTGACCATGGATATAGTATTAGAAGGGTGGAATATTTGCTAGCACAAACTTGTAGAAACCCTTTGATGTTGTACTAATGTCCCTGTTTTACAGCAGAGAAAACCAAGGCAGTAAAAACAATGATAATGATAATACTGATAGCTTATATTTATGAATACCTTCCATGTACCAGGAACACTGTCTTACATCCAGTAACTCTCTTAATCTCTCCAACAACCTATTGTAGTCTCAATTTTTATGCGAGGAAACAGGACCAATGAGGTTTTGACTTGACCAGGGCTGGGCCTTGTTCCCTTTGTACTGACCAAGGCTGCTGTCCTAGTGTCCTGGGAAATAATGTGATTGGGGACCAGCACTTCATGGAAGCACTTGATTATGTTCTCCTGGAAGCTGCAGTGGGGCATGTCCTTGTCCTGTGTGGTACATATGTTTGTGACCATGTTGTCCCCTACCCGTGGGTGTCCTGTGGGATTGGCATAGCCCTTGTGCTGAGCGTTGGTGCCTACCCCTGGATGCCCTACCAGGCCCTTTGGGGGCCCCAGGAAGTCTTGGGGTCTGACTCATACCCTAAACCCCAATGTTGCTTGTGACTTGGGGCCCAGATGTCCTGGGATCAGGCCAACCCAATTTGAGTGTAGGAGATTGTAGGAGGAGGTTTGTCTGCCTCCTTCTCCAACCCGCTGGCTACTATTTTAGCCGTGCACTCACCTGATTTTGCCTGCGTTCTTCCCTTCCACGGGCCAGGCTTGTTCTCACCCTATGTGTTACCTCTGCTCAGAACACCTTTCCTCAGCTCTTCCCATGGCTGGTTTTTCCTTATCTGTCAAGTCTCAGCTCAAATGTCATCTCCTCACAGGGGCCTTCCCTGACCTCTCTATGCAAAGCAGCTCCTGTTTTCACTTTCTGTCATATTACTATTTTATTTTTAAATACATTTATCATACTCTGAAATAATCTTTATTATTTATTTATGAATGAGAAGAGCTTAGTGTCTGACAGGTAGTTATTTTTAATATTTACTTGTTTATTGTATTTCTCTTCTAGAATATCAGGGCTAGATCAGGGACCCCTTTAGTCTTTTTTTGGGGGGTGGGGGGAGAGGTTTTTGCTATAGGATGTGTGCACTCGCCAGAAAGACAGAGACAGACAGAGACAGCAAGAAATCACCCCAGGGGGGATGACCACACCGCAGGCCCTTCTCCTCTATTCTCCTCTCAGGATCTTGGGCATGCACGCACACACGCCTGGCGTGAGTTTAAGCCACTGGGTCTGTGACTCGAACCATGGTCGACTACATGGGAGTTCAGTGACATAGCCATTACGCTAACTGCTGGTCCCCCCCTTTAGTCTTTACAGTGTCTGGGGTGTGGTTCTACTGGTTTGTTCAGTGCATGAGTGAAACAGGAGAAACTAGAATGCTGGTGCATTTCACAGATGAGGAAACTGAGGCCTGGAGCTAGGAAGGCAGGATGAGAGCCAGAATCTCCTCTTCCAACGAGTTTTGCCCCCTTCTGGTAGTTAGCAGATGCTTGCTGATGGCTGTCTGCAGTGTTCCTGCACGGGAGATGCCCGAGGAATGGCTCTGCCCACTGGACACCTGCAGTCCCTAGGGAGTAGTCTGTGAGCACCCATCATGAGCCAGGTGAGTCTGACTGGCTTTAAGGGAAGCCAGAGTGCAGAGTCATTTGGGAGCACTAGATGGCCTGGAGGGAAGTGCCTGAGGCCAGACCCCAGAAAGATTATGACTTGCAGAGTGGGGCTTGGGCCTCTTCTGGAACTTAGTAGACTAAGAAGAAGACGTGGGGTGAGGCTCCACTGGGTTGGGGGAGCTGACTGGCCGTGTTGGGAAAGACCCTAAAAGGTCTCGCCACCAGGCGTGGCAGTGTTGGTTTTTCCCTGTTAGCAACATTGGAAAGTGCTCAGCGTCGTTGATTCACACACATGGGCATGTATCCGAATGGCCTGGGAAAGCAGGAGGCTTGTTAAACACGATTGCTGGGCTTCACCCCAGAGCATCGGATCCAGTGGGCAGCAAGGGTGCTGCTGATCGAAGCTATTCTCTGAGAACCCCTGGAACAGGAGATGTGTAGTGGGGTGTGGCAGACCCAGGTGGGTGCTGCCTCTGCCTCCCATCTACAAGCTCTGGATGACATTGGAGCCATTCTGGGTGGTGGGAATCAATGGGACAGCAAATGTCCAGCACTAGGCAGACGGCTGGCACAGGACCAGTGCTCTCTGCTGTTCCTGGGAATGCTGCTAACTATGAGGCTATAGGAAGGATGTAGTAGGAGATGGTAAGGATGGTCGTGTTTTCTTTTCTTTTCTTTTTTTTTTTTTGTTTGAGAGGGTTTTGCTATAAGGCGTGTGCACTCGCCAGACAGACAGAGACAGAGAGACAGAAAGCGAGAGATCCCCCCCCAGGAGGGATGGCGACGCCGCAGTCCCTTCTCCTCCCCTCTCCTCTCAGGATCTTGGGCACACACGCACACACACCCGGCATGAGTTTAAGCCACCGGGTCCTGGACGCGAACTGCAGTCAACTACATGGGAGTCCAGCGACATAGCCATTACACTATCTGCTGGTCCCAGGATGGTCAGATTTTCTGTGCTTCTGCATAACTGCCTTCAATCCTCTGCCACCCCAAGGGCCCTGCCACGTCCAGTCCAGATGGGTCGTCTCATCTTGCTTTGTCTGACATTGAAGCAGATACCACTCCATCTTGGACCTCCAAGAGAAGTGGGGAATGAAGCAGGTGCGACTCCATCTTGGAGGAGTGCCTCTATTATAAACTGTTAAATTCCTATAACTAGAAACTTGCATTCTCTTTCTTTGCCTAAGAGTAAATAGAGTGATTAATACTCCTACTGTCCTTAAAAAAAAAAAAAAATTCCTATTGTCCTTAAGAAAAAATCCACATTCCTGTTGTCCTTAAACCCCCCCTCCCCCTTGCCTTAAGATAAGGTCCAGTGGCAGGACCTTGCCCGGAGCCATAGAGACTATTGCTATTCCATTGTGTTTGGGTAGAGATGGAACATACCCTTAGGGATGATTAACCCCTTATCCACTTGTTCTGTCTCTGCGATGCCCTTTTCTTTAACTTTGTAAACCCCTACCCCCCTACCCTTTCAAGCCCACTGCTCTTGTCTTTGTGAATCCTCAGGTCATCTCAGACATGATTGTGCATTTTGGGCCTGTGTAAGTTCCTGTCTCCTTTCACTCGGGGCTGCTGGGTTTTGAGAGACATAAGTCCCCCCTCTCTCCCTATGCCGCCGGCTTCATCAATAGACTCCAATAAATTTGGCTATGTCTGGATGTCCTCTTATTTCTTGCTGAGAAGACTAACAACATCCGTCTCTGTTTGCAGTACTGGAAACTCAGGTGCAGGAGGGGCTCAGGATAATTGGCCTGATTCCATCAACAGCACCCAGCACCTCTCTGACTCCTACCCCTGGGGTCAGGGAGCTCTCTACCTCATAGGGAGCCCCTCCCAATGTTGTTACTATCTTTCTTTGGAGGGTCTGCCTCCCCGTGCAGCCCTGGGCAAGCCTCTCCCCTTGGTCGGCTTTGGTTTCCCAGCACTTAACTCTGTAATGGCTCGAAATTGGACCACCCTCTCTGGTGCCAGCAGCCTCTGATCTGCTGCTGGGTCAGGCCTTTGTCTGCCCATGGGACCTGCTGCTCCTGTACCTGTCATCTGTATAGAGAGGGTATCTGAGGACCCTCCAGAGAACTGCCCGAGGAAGGCATGGGGAAGCTGGGAACAACTCCCCTTGTGTTGGGGAGCACAGCTCCCAACCCTGGCAGCCACTGTGGCCACTGCAGGAAGTTCTTGGTGTTTTTCCCATGACTTGCCCAGGACAGTCACTACCAGTTGGAAAGGATGACTGGTGAGGAGCAGCTGGCTCTTTGTCTGAGGCGGTCCTGAGCAGGGCTCTCTGCTCTCCCCAGGACCTTGCCCTGAGGCTGTTCCTTGAGAGGCAGGAGCCCTGTGACCTCCAACACCTATTTGGTAGTCACACTGGGTTGGCACAGCCAGGTGTGTGTGTTTGTGTGTGTGGGTGCTGTGGAAGTCATGTCACCAAGCCGTTGTGCTCAGAGGCCAGAACTGGTATTTTAGGTCAGGAGAGGGGGTGCCCCGTGACTCAGGGGCCTTTGGTTTGGTCTCCACTCACTCTGCAGAGTGCTTGCTCCACGCTGCTGGCCTTCAGCAGAGGTCTAAGAAGTCCTGGCCCCTTCACCCCCCCACTTCTGCCTCTGCAAATGCTCTCCCTGGCTGATCCTAACCAGGCAGCACCCTGGGAATCAGCACCTCTGACTTTTAGGAAATATTGAGTCTCCCAGATGTAAAGGGATTGCACACAAACACCCGAATCCCAATTCATATGGTTTAAGAAGTAACACATTTTGCGGCCAGCCCTGTGGGCTGGTGCTTAGGGGAGCTGATTCCACATGACCGACTGCAGTCTGAATCCTGGCCCTGGTAGCTTGAAAAACATGCCGAGTGTGTGTGATGTGAGCCTCAATCCCTGCAGGGTGGAGAGATGGGAGAAGGATTATGGCATGAGCATGGTCCATTAAGGCTCCCTCTGGTGAGTGCATTCACCCTCTAGCAAAAATTTTTAAAAAAGAGAAACACATCTTCCATACACTTGAAATTTATCCCCTTTACCCAGAAGAAGTATTCTGAACTTAGCATTAATTATTGTTTCGCATTTCTTTATAGTTTAATTATTAACGTAGGTGTTCCTGCACAGGATGTAGTTGTTTTGTAGGGTTTTAAATGTTATTGTAATGCAGTGTTGTTTGGCAAGGCGCTTGCCCTGCTTGATATTAAATACGTTAAGATCCATCTATGTTTCTATCTCCAGCTCCTTCATCTTTTCATTGCTGAATAGTATTCCCTGATAGGAGTTGGCCCCAATGTATTTATTCATTTTGCGCTTTGTGTAGTTTCCAGGCATTTGCTGTTAAAAAAAGAAAAAGAAAGGAAGAAAAAGGGGGGGGGCTCCTCTCAGAATAGTCTCAGCCATGCCCCTGCTAGCGCTTGCCAGCCATTTTCGCCCTGTGTGGGTTCACAGAGAGCTCTGTGGGCCTCATGACATTTCCACAGGGAAACAAGAAAAGTGAGGCCTGCCTGGGATCACTCAGCAAGGAAGCAGAATCAGGATTGGATTCTGTTAAACCCTCTTTCCACATGCTTGATATAAGGGCAGTTCTCAAAAGTTCACATCTTCCCTCTTGGAGAGCAAAATTCCAGGGTTGGATAACCAGCTTCAGACATATTGGGGACTGAGAGACAGAGGCTAGTTCCCCATCCATTTTTGTCTCAAGGTTGGGGCTAGTGCTCTCTGTCCCCATAGCTAATAGTTGAGGCCACTCTTCTGGGCTGTGGTCCCAGCTGCCGAAAAGGCTTAGAGGCATGCTGTGTGCCCTGCCTGTGGTCTCGGAGGCGGAGGGGAGGCCGCAGAGGGTGAAGGACAGTGGGCTACCTCAGGAGGGTTGCCTTCTTCAGCCCTTCTCCAGGCTGTTGGCAACAGAGTATGGGGTTGGCAACAATGATGTGATGGTCAGATTGGGTTCCACTTTGTCCCGGGACTGTGTGGTCTTGACTCAAGGTCTACACCTCTCTAGACTTGCTTCCTCACCAGCAAACCAGGTGTTAGTGCCAGGTGTGAGGACCCGCAAGCCCTGGTGGGGAAGCTCTCGCTCCGTCCTTGATTGCAGTCGAAATTGGTTATCCACAGCCCGGAGTTTCTGTTCCCGTCTTGGTCCCCTCAAAGCCAGCCCTGACCTTCCAGAACCCAGTCCTTTCTGGTGAGTTCCAGGTTGAAATTCTCCTCTACAACTGTCAGCTCTTCAAACACCAAACTTGTTCACTAGAAAATGTGTTCCTGGACTTTTCCAACTGTTTGTCAAGCCCCTGTAGCCTTGTCTCTGTACATGAAGCAGTTACATATGAGGAAGTTCCCACTCCTTGCCCATAGCCCTTCAGTCTCATTTGGTGCCAGAACAGTAGGTCTTCCTTGTTGCTCTGACCTTGTCAAGTCACTTTTTTTTAAATTATTTAAAAATCTCCCCTTTTAAAAATTACAAAATAATATGCTCTCATTGGAGGGGAAAAAGAAACTCTGTAATGACTCAAACAATATAAAATAAAAAGTGAAAGTTGTCTGCTCTCTCCTCCTTCTCTCCTTTTTCTACCCCAAAATACAGGTCTCCACCTAATTTTTTTATTTTTTAGTTGCCAGAGGGTGTGTGGACTTGCAGGGGGAGGGGAAAGGAAGCACCCACAGTGGAACATAGTTGCCCTGAAATCCCTTCTCTTCCATTTCTCTATCCTGTTGGGATTTGGGACACTTAAACACACATATGTACCTAGTATTTTTCAAGCCACCAGGGCCAGGATTTTTTTTTTTCTTTTTTTTACTATAGGGCGTATGCCCACGCCAGAAAGACAGAGACAGAAAGTGAGAAATCACCCCCCAGGGAGATGGCCATGCTGTAATCCCTTTTCCTCCTTTCTCCTCTCGGTATCTTGGGCATGCATGCACACACACCCAGCCTAAGTTTAAGCCACCAGGTCCAGGACTCGAACCACAGTTGACTACATGGGAGTCCAGCAACATAGCCATTATACCAACTGCTGGTCCCGCAGGGCCAGGATTCTTAACTGTGGTTACCCATGTGAGATTTGGCTCCCTTATCTACTAGACTATGGGGATGGCACCTTCCACCATATTTAAAAATTAAATTTTAGTTGCATATGGACAAGACTAGATTTCCCTTATAAAAAGCTAAAGTATTGAAGTTAAAATAAAAGTTCTTTAGATTCCAGCCTCCTGTCTCAGTACCCTTTCTAGAATTGTCTGTTTGTAGCAACTTGGCATATATCCTTGCATCCTTCTTCTATGCATAAGTAAGATTTTAAACATATACACATGCCCAGAGTTAGATGATATTTTTTCTTTTATTAAAATAGTATCCCATTATGCATATAAATTTATACTTTTATTATGTGGATATTTTCCTGTGTCACTGCAAAGCAGTCTACCCTGATTCTTTTTTGATGGCTATATAGTATTCCATTGAGTGAATGCACCAGAGTTAACCAGTCCCCTCTTGATGGACATTCAGGATATTTTTGCTATTACAGTTGCAGTGGCAGTGTACATTTTTGACCCCCTGCGTGTACTAAGGCAATGATTTCTAGCTTCCTAGGTAAAGGGTTACTGAATCAATCAGTTACTTCTGGCCGTTTGGTAATGAAAAACTCCTTAAGCGTACTTTTATACCAAAGAACTTTGTTTTCAGCCAATCAGGCATACATACAGGTTGCTGATAGATCACTGAGAAAGGAGATTTTTACTGTGGGTGATCCAGCTATAAGAAAAGCAAGTGTTCATCAAGGCTACATCGTAATGTATTACCTAAAAGGTAGAGGTGAAAGGTTACTGAACCAAAGTGAGTATAGACCTGAAAATCACTCATTGGCAAACTTTGGCAAAACCAAACTCTGACCCAGAGGTTTGTCTTGGTACGTTTATTTATGGGTGAAGTCTTTCAAGATACAGCTAGCATTACTCAAAAAGTGTCCTGGATTGTGTTGGGGATGGGCTTTTATAAAGAACTGCTGCCTGACATAGTCTTTAACTTAGATTGAAACTTGTGCAGTTCTGATTGGTCAACTCCAGCAGCAGTCCCATTGGTCCATTCTTGAAATTGGTACTGTTCTGATTGGTCACTCTGCTGTAGCAAGCATCCACACTCCCTGTGGTGGGTTCAACTTTAAGTCTCTCAGCCTTCCAGATTCACACCCTAGAGCTGGCTGGTTATGAAGTCTTTCTGTGTTTGGCCAGGCAGACCACACCTGGAGTGTTGTGTCCAGCTCCAGAAATAGGTATAGACAAGGAAGGGGTAGAGGATTGAGGGGAGGCGGATGAGGAAGCCAGTCCCTCTGGGGGACAGTGCTGATAACAAGGGCCGATCAAGAGAACACTAGGTTTCACATCTTTTCAGGGCTAAAATGGAGAAGGGTTGTTCTTTATTCCAAGGGACCCCAGAGGACAGAAGGAGAGCCAGTGGAAGCAGCCTAACCACAGCCTGCCCCAGGATTCATCATGGGGAGGAGGTTGGTGGGGTCCGGGCCACTAAAGATGGTCCCTGGCTCTATGCAGACTGGACAAGCACAGGACTAAATTTCTCCAAGCTTTCTTCCAGCCTGAGAAGCTAAGCACTGGGGATGCAGGTGATCGGAGATAGACTGGGCTCTGGTTGTCTTCAAAGGCTAGACCTGGGAACTTGACGTGTGTTGGACAACAGGACAGCTTTCCTTGCCATGAGCTTCAGCTTCTTGCCTCTCTGGGCAGTGCAGGGCAGTGGAAAGGTTCTACCATTAGACAGCTGCATATCATTAGGGAAGTGTCTTAACCTCTCTGAGTTCACTTTTTCATCTGAAAAATAGAGAAAGTGCTGTCTAACTTTCCTCTCTGAAAAGCAGGGACAATAATTTTCATTTCCATGTGATTGGAAGAGAATGAGGTCACATACATGACAATGCAACCCAGTGCTTGGCACATGTAATGCTTAACAGTGTCACCCCCTCTCCTGGCTTTAGTTAGATGCTCCTTTGCCAGTTGATGGCACTGGTTCACTTGCTCTGTCCCCTGGACAAGTTCTGGCTCAAGTGCTTGGCAGGTGGTGTGGAGGCCAAGTGGAGACAGTGGGGAGGGGAGAAGCAGGGCAGGG
The DNA here is from genome assembly GCF_000334495.1 of Tupaia belangeri chinensis. NCBI lineage: Eukaryota > Metazoa > Chordata > Mammalia > Scandentia > Tupaiidae > Tupaia > Tupaia belangeri. Next base: position 849,305 of record NW_006159791.1, read on the forward strand.
GGCCATGTTTGAGGGACACAGAGTCCTCAGGCACAATAGGATTCTGGGCACAGGTCAGGGAGGAGGGGAACACCTGGTAAAGGCTGCGGACATCAGCCGAAGGCCTTCACTGCTCTTGGGGAGGTGACAGCATGCCTGAAAGCTTTTCCAGGGCTGCTGGGTCAGGGAAGTCTACCTGATCCTTAGGAGGGATTGGATTGGGGAGAGTAGCTTTCTTAAGGTCTGAAGGCTACAGGAGGGACCAACAAATGGTGTAATGGTTACGTCACTGGATTCCAATGTAGTCGACCATGGTTGACACCAGGGGTGTGTGTGTGTGTGTGTGTGCCCAAAATCCCAAGGCGAGAATGGAGGAGAGGGGATTGCAGCGTGATCATCTGCCCTGGGGGGGAGGGGTGATTTCTTGCTTTCTGTCTATCTCTGCACCTAGTGCACGCGTCCTATAGCAAAAATCTCTTTCTAGGGGAAAAAAAGAGAAGGCTACAGGAATGGATCATTGGGACCAGCAGTTAGCGTAATGGCTATGTTGCTGGACTCCCATGTAGTCAGCCGTGGTTCCAGTCCAGACCCGGTGGCTTAAACTCATGTCAGGCGCGTGTGCGTGCGTGCCCAAGATCCCGGGAGGAGAATGGAGGAGAAGGGATTGCGATGCGGCCATCCCCCCTGGGGGGTGATTTCTCGCTTTCTGTCTCTCTGGCGCGTACACACACCCTATAACAAAACCTTCTCCCTCCCCCCCCAAAAAAAGATCTTATGCCAGGTTGGGTTTGTTAATATTTTGTTATGGATGTTATGGATGAGGCAGCTGAGACTCAGAAGGCTGAGCACTGTAGTGCCCCTCAGCCTGCAGAGATGGTGCAGGGGAGGTGGATGATCAGACCTTCTTTTTCCCCTCTCCTTTTGGTATGTGACTGAGGGGACTGCATGCCGTCACCATGTTGTCATCGTGTTCCCATATGGCCCTCATTTACTGAGAGTTCCTGGATGAGTCTCCCACCTGGCAAGGAAGGAATTGCTTCGTTATCCTTGGAGAGTCCCTTCCAGCCCTGTCATCCTGAGAATGGTTCCCTCTCCAGGAGACGTAGCAGAACCCTCCCAGACCAGAAGGAGCGTTCCTGTCTGCCCAGCAGTCATCCAGGAACTGCTGCTGACCATCTGGGCGTGAGGTCAGCGGGGCTTGGAAATTCCCCATCTCCCTCTTCATCTTTCCTTCCTCCAGAAGCCCAGACCCTCCTTTGCGGCTCCTCTGATCCCCAGAGAGTTTCTCACAGTAGGCTGTTCCTTCCGAGTTTCCTTCACCCTGGCCCAGCAGCGGTTCCCCTAGCTCTGCCCTGAGGCTGAAGTGAGGAGTCTTGTCTGCCCCTTATTGTTCCCCAGGAGCCCCCTTCCTGTCAGCCCCCCAGTTCCAAGAGACAGACGGGGTGGTGTGGAGGGGGGTATATCAGCATCTGCCCTGTCGCTCAGCCTGACCTCTGGGCATCTCCAAGGAAGCATTGACTGGGCCAGCCCAGATTCTGGACGTGCGTGGTTGTCCACGGTTCCTGTCAGTGGGTCTTGGTCGGGCTCTTTCTGGGATTTTTGAACACAGCCTCTCAGGAGGGGGGGGTAGCTATCCTCTGGACCACTCTGACGATACCCTAACACACAGGGTGGATTCCGTCCCTGATCTTATGGAACTTCTGATCTAGTGGGCAAGCCAGACATGGAGTAAAACTACCCAGATCATCCCTTAGTGTAGATTGTGTGGGACACGTGCAGAGTGGTGGACAGGAATCAGGACACCTGCCGCTACTTGTCACTAAAAGTGGCTCTCAGCTCCTCCCAGGTCCTCCCAGTTCCCCATTTGTGAACTCCATCTAGCTCTTAGTGACAGGAATACAGAGATGCAAGCTCATGCTCCTGCCCAAGGAAGTTCCCAGCCAGATGGGCACACGCATGCAGCACTGCCCACGGCCTGGGTGGGAGGCACATGAGGACAGAGGTGCGTGGAGAGGGATACCCCCACATCCAGCCACAGTTCCAAGCACCGCCATAGGCCAGTCATCATGCTAAGTGCCTTACCCACCATGTCTCTTCATTCATAGCTTCACCCGTGCTCAACTGCTCTGCCCCGTCCACTGACCTTTCAAGTTAAAAACAAGTCACCCCTAAGTCAACTGATGACTTTTGTGCCAGGTGTGTGGTCAGCTGTCCTTTGCATCAAGGGACCCAGCAGGGTGTGGGTGCCTCTTGCAAAATGTGTTCATTTTGCATCTTACTCTTTGGAGGAGAGGGTATTGCTCATCAGAACTTTGTTTTTCTTTCTGGCCTATTTCATCCCAGAGACCCTCTTGACAAAAAACAAAAATAAACAAACAAACAAACAAAACATGTGAGTTGTGTGCCGCAGGGCGGGAAATAGCCGAGAGGTTACTCGATAGCCTGGTGCTGGCTGCCATGTCTGCCCCTCAGGCCTGAGTCTTGCTGAAGGAGCTGCGTCCTGGTCATGAGTGGCAGAGGTCACAGTCTCGGCCTCCTTAAACAGGCAGCACTGATTTTGCCTCTTGACCGTGTGACCATGACTGCTACTTACCCTGGCCCAGCCTCAGTTTCTCCCTTAGGAAATGAGGATGGTGTTGGCACACGCAGCTCTTAGGGTCGCCGTGCAGCTTCAGATAGTGCACTGAGGCGGTTAATGTCAGACCTGGCAGAGGGTCATGGATGAATGGTGGTGGTCAATATTAGTGCTTTTTAAAACACTCTCTCCTTGTAGTGAGCACTGTGCGAGTTTTGAAAGAGCCTTTGAGACTTCCTGACTGAAATAAGTTTTTGCTTTGGGGGAATGGTGATCTTGGAAGGGAGGTTTTAGGGGGTCCTAAGCCTTCCTGAGGTCCCTGGTGGAGGTCTTTAGATCTCCTTTATGTTGGTGAGCTGTTGTAGAGCTGAGGCTGGGACGTTTTTTGAGCCACAGGGCCTTTGCTCTGACTATTGTTTCTGGAATATTTCCCCAGCTATCTTCAGGGCTACTACCTCCCCTCCTAAAGGTCTGCTAAAATAGCTCCTTCTCTGCAAGGCTTTTCCTGCCAGCTCCATTTAAGTCAGAGTGTCCCATCTTCTCTCTGCTTAATTTTTGTCTCTAGACTTTTCCATCACCTGAAATACTGTGTCTGTCCTCCCACTCTACCACTAGAATATAAGCCCCATAAAGGATTTTCTCAGTTTTGTTTCTGGTCATTCCCGAGTACCCAGACTAGTACCCGGCACAGAGTAGATGCTCAGTAAAGAATTACGGAAGAAAGAGGATTTCCTCTTCTAAGACACAAAACTAGAATTCCGAATTCACTTTGCAGAGTGGTTTCAAGTGAAATAAGCAGATGAAATTGAACAGATTAGTCCAAAAACTTGCTGCATACATAGATAGTGGTTTTGTGGAAAATTCACCTCTTCATTAGAACTGGAAGGGACAGACCATACATGAGACTGAAAGAGAAGGGTGACCATGTATTAAATATTAGCAAGGGGTTTTCTTCTTTTCTTTTCTTTTTTTTTTTTGTTCAAGATACCATATATATAAATGGAACTTTGGATTGGATTGACTTGCTTATTCCTTAGGGTACAAGCATTTCACTTGAAAGATCACTAGTTTAGTCTAAAACTTTCATTTCCCCTTCTCAGCGAGGGGGAGGGACTACCCACGATCCCACAGTGACATGATGGCTAGCCCCACTAGTTCAGTAAGTGATTTTGGCGTTCACTTCATAGCGCATGTTGTGCTGAGCACTACAAATGCAGTAGTGGGCCAGACAGACAGGGCCTCTGTTCTTTGGACCTCCCAGGCTAGATGAGAATTCAGATTTCTTGAGCCCACATTTGGGTTCTCTCCCATACCCCGCATTGCGCCCTTACAGTTGGCTGCCATTCCAGATGAGCCAGCAGTGCAGTGAGCCTGCTGTAAGAAACTGATGCCACTGTTAGGTTGCAGCAGTAGAGGCAGAGTGTCCAGATGAAAGGAGGTGACTGTCCTGCTCTGCTGTACTGTGAATGGACTAGCCAGCAGTGTCATGCTCGATTCTGGGTTATGGGGACTACCTTCTGGGGTACTGACAGACAAGACCTTCCCCAGGAAGAATGCCCCAGTGATGTGGCCAGCCCCCTGACCTACTGCTGTTGTCCTTACAGCCAGGTGGGCACCACGGCACGGGCTGAGCCGCCCACATGGAAGGGAGAGGACCATACCGGATCTACGACCCTGGGGGTGGCATGTCTCCGGGAGAGGCGTCCGCAGCTCTTGAGCGCCTAGTGGAGGAGAATTCCCGGCTGAAGGAAAAAATGCAAGGGATAAAGATGTTAGGTAAAGCAAACCCTGCACACGCCCTGCAAGCTCCCGTTCCCTGCAGCCTGCAGCGCCAGGCCCTCTGTCAGCAGCCGGCATGTGCCTCTATCCCCGCTGCCCTCTTGGCCCAGCACTGCTGCTACCCCACAGGAGCAGGTGACGGTACTCCCAGCCCTTACTCCTCAGCACTCTGCAACTATGAGGACAGGACTCAGGGTTCCTCAAGGGACTAAGAGGGAGGCGTGGATGAGGAGCAGGAGCTGGGTATGGAACCAGAATGGCCTCTTCTTCCCGAGGCACAAGCATTAGATGGGGAGAGCCAGAACCCCCCAGGGCAGCCAGGGCTCAGGTCCCCAGTGTGGGAATAGGGAACAGAGGTAGCTTGAAGCGAGGTGTCTTAGACCCTTCAGTTTCTCTCCGGTGTTTGTTCAAACTTCCCCTACTGCCTAGAACTGCTCACCCACTGCCACATAACTGAATAGTCCCCATCCATCAGCACCCTCTCAGACAGCACCTTCTCCACATGAGGGCTTTGTTGATTTCTCCATCCTGTGGGGTCTCTCTTTCCTCCCAATTCCTAAAACTCTACCTTTGTCTGCTGCCACCATCTCAGGTCCTAGCCTTTGGGGTTAGGGAGTGCATGACCTCCTGGTTTTTATAATGCTTTCTCCTTGCTTAACAGATCTGTGCTTGGAGTAGCAGACTGGGGAGGGAGAAGGGAAGTTTCCCCTCTCCACCTGCAGGAGAAGGAAAACTGAGGCCTAGAGGGCTGGTTGGTATTGTCCAGGGTTTCCACTCCACAGACAGCCCCTGATTCTGGGGACTGAGGCCGTGTGTCACTCCTAGGTACCATGATGCCAGGCCAGCGGCTCTCTGGAGGGAGTGGGACAGGAAGGCATGCCAAGGGCCAGGAGTTTTTCTAGGTCTCTTTTCATTCCTGTTTCCCCTGATTGCTGGGCCCTCTTCCTTTCTCTAGCCCATTTCTGGCAGTGACTCAGAATGGCCCACAGAATGGTGATTGATGAAGGCCAGGGCCTGGAGCCTCAAAGTCTGGGCAGTATAGGCCTTGGGGATGGGGTGGGGAGAACAGTGCACTGAGCTGAATGAAGGCTTTCCCCCTTCCCTTCCCATTGTCTCTCTAGGGGAGCTTTTGGAAGAGTCCCAGATGGAAGCATCCAGGCTCCGGCAGAAGGCAGAGGAGCTGGTCAAGGACAACGAGCTGCCCCCTCCACCTACTCCTTGCTTAGGTTCCTTCGACCACCTAGCTGAGCTCACAGGTACAAGAGTGGGTACCTCAGCCTTTTCCTGCACCCCAAGCTGCTTAAACATTTAGCAGTGAACACCCTTCTCATTCCAATCCCACACCCCCTTCACTTACCCTTAGGCCACCTTTCCCATATTTTGGCTACAGCATGCCCCAGAAAGTCAGCTCTGGAGGAGACCCCAAAACAATCTTGTTAACAAGTGGCCTTCGTGTGACTCAGCACTCTGGAGGCCGTGGTAGGCATTAGTAATGGATCACAGCTGTCCACTGCACCCACGTGTGGCCTCGATCTTTATCAGCTTATTTACTCAACAGTCATTTTAGTCATGAGCAGCTACTCTATGCCAGGCCTGGTTCTGCAGGCAGCTGCTTCCTGTCACTGCGAGTTGACATAGAAGTTAAAGGGCTCCCCTTTCCATTTTACGGTTAGGGGAGCTGAGGCCCAGGGAAAGTCAGGACTTGCAGGTTAGCCTGCTGCAATGTATATTCAGTGCAAGATTAGGGATGCTACCTGTTTTTTGTTTTTTGGGTTTTTTTTGAGAGATTTTTGCTATAGGGCGCATGCGCTTACCAGACAGACAGAGAGAGACATAGATACAGAAAGCAATAAATCACCCCCCAGGGGGGATGGTCACGCCGCAATCCCTTCTCCTCCATTCTCCTCTCAGGATCTTGGGCACGCACGCACACGCGCCCGGCGTGAGTTTTAAGCCACCGGGTCTGGGACGCGAACCGCAGTCAACTACATGGGAGTCCAGCGACATAGCCATTATGCCAACTGCTGGTTCCCAAGGGATACTACCTGTTAAAGGAAAGGGTGACTGTGACTGAGGGCCAGAGTCCTGTGTGTGGTCACCCTACATTTCGCTAACACATTTGTTAGTCCAGGGCAAGGTCTGGGACTTGGGAGGAAAAGATCCCCACCCATGGGCTTCACATTCCACCTGAGGTCTCAGCCCAGGTCAGTGTGACAGCCCTCTGTCAGCTAGTGGTGACACCTGCTGAATGGACAATGTGGGGAGTGACGATCTCGGGGTCCACTCAGCATTGTGTTGAGAGCCCCTGACAGGCGTCAGGTCCACCTGAATGAGACATGAAGCTACTTTCAAAGAAGTTCCCTGCAGCTGGAGAGAGCTCCAGGGAGTCAGGGGGAAGAGCCAGGTTTGAGTCCTGGTGTTGAAGTTACTGGCTGTGTGTGACTAGGCAGGTGGGCCACCTTCCCAAGCCTCAGTTACTTTTCCTTTAAAATGGGATACAGGACTGTCACAAGAATAGCTAGGAAAATAGATATAAAGGAAAAAACTTTATCCATTGTAAATTGTTGTCCTTGTCATCCCTGAGGCTGGTCCATAATAGCAAGGAACAGTGGGATTTGTCACATGGCGAGTTTCCCAGTATATCCAGGGAAGATGGTCTCTCTGCCCAGTCTCTGCCCCCCATTGCTCCAGGGAACATCGTTTTCTCAGGCTTCCTGGTCCTGGCGTAACTGCCTCCTGTCACTCCCAGACTCAAGTGGGGAACTCTGAAAACTCTCCTGCCATGAGCTGTCATAGAGAGGGTGGTATTTGGGCCCCTCCCCTTCCTGGTCTGTTTATCCATCCTCTCTTGACTCTCTAGGAGAGAACACCAATGTCCCAGCATCTCCTGCTGTCCCAGCATGCCCTAGCGACAAGCCAGCACCAGTCCAGAAACCTCCATCCAGCGTAAGTTGCATCTCTGGAGTCATAGCTGAAGGTTACCTGGGAGGAAAATGGGTTGGGGCCTAGAAACTGCACTTTGACCCGCTGCTGATATTCAGCAAGTTAGTCTCGGGCTTTTTGAGGCCTTGGTTTCCTCATTTGGAAGTGAAAGCCATAGTAAAAATGATCAGGAAGACCCCAGGTCCCACAAGAATTCTCTCATTTGCTAGTCTGCATTACTGTAAGTGTGTGCAGTGTTGGGAGAACTGATGGATATGACATGGAGCCCGTATTTGCAAAGGAGTCTCAAAGACCACCCACAGATATGCCTTGAGAAGTGTGTTCATTGGTGTCCTAGGACTGGAAGGGATCCAGGAGATGTGTGGTTTAGCATCCTTATCCTCCAGATCAGGTCCGGGGAGAGAAGGGCCTTTTCTGAGGTCACACAGGTAAGTAGGGAATGTAGAGGACTCAGGGGGACTTTCTAGAGCAGAGCCCCAGAGTCGGGTGGCCATGAGCCTCACCTGGAAGCTGAGCACAGAGTTTCTCCCATCCTTCCTGCCCCTGCCAGGAGACGAGACTGAAATCATCTTTCTAGATCACACTCAGTGGGAATCCCAGAGCCGGCTGATGGTTCAGATGGGTCATTGACCCACCAGTTCAACAACCAGGAAATTCTACATGGAATGGCCAATGGGGTTAAAAAAAAAAAATCAGATCTATAATTCCTTGGCAATCCTGCATTTTAGTAAATTTGAGAAGGTGTGGACTCATCTTTGAAGATGTTCACTCCTCCAGGAGCTCTGGGACTGCGTTGGCAGGCTGGCCCAGGACCGTTCTTGGCCGTGGCCATGGCGGGTGGGACCAGTCAGTGACACCTGGGCCTGGAAGACAGCTCTGGTGCCACCACAGGAATGCTGGGTCTACAGTCTTGGGTTCGGTGTCAGTTTGTATTAACTAACTATATGACCCCTTTGGAGGGTATAACCATCTAACCTACTCCATGGGTTGCTTTGAAAAATAATGGAGTTCACGAGAACAAAAAAAAGTGCTAGTGGTCCAAAAGTATTTGTGGTTCAAGGTCATCTAGGCCAACATCTCTCTCTTTTTTTTTTTATATAACTTTTAAGATTTTTTGCTAGAGGGCATGTGCACTCACCAGAGAAAGACAGAGACAGAGAGGGAAAGTAAGCAAACACCCCCCCGGGGGCATGGCCATGTCACAATCCTATCTCCATTTCTCCTCTAGGGATTTTGGGCACTCATGCACATGCATCTGGCGTATTTATTAAGCCACTGGGTCTGAGTCTCGAACCACGCACTCAGCCATGTGGGATCCAGCTGCCTTTACAACTTCACTGGCTGGTCCCAACATCCCTATTTTATAGACAAGGAAACCGGCCATGGAGGGGACTTGAGCTTGGATCACATGGTTATGGCAGACTTGTCAGGATCCTGTTGGGATCCTGATTGTGGGCTCATGTGCATTGACATGTAACTGTCCCGGGAGCATGGCCTGGGTGGCTCCTCTCTGCACATGGTGGGCTGCCTGCTGGAGCTGGATGGGAGAAGATTCTGTCCCGTTTGCTGCACCCTCCCTGCTCAACTGGGGACCCCTGAGGAAGGCTGAGGTGTTTTTCTCTTAGGAAGCCCCTAACCCCCTTTCTGCACAGGGCACCTCCTCTGAATTTGAAGTGGTCCCCTCTGAGGAGCAGAACTCCCCACCAGAGAGCAGCAGCAGCCCCAGAAACACGATGGTGAGTGGACAGTCCTGGGCGTGTCCTGCTGCTTCCTCTAGCTTTCAGTCACCTGCCCTGGTGAGAGGCTCAGGGCCACTCAGATCCCCTGGGTACCTGGGGAGTCACTCAGGAGCACTTGTGGGTGCTTCTCACTCACATAGGCAAATCCCAAAGTTGGTGACTTCCCCAGCTCGGTGTACATGGCCCCCAACAGTTGTGAAAGCCTGGGCGTTTCGCCAGAGCCATCAGCCTCTAGGACTGGGCACCTCCGCACACTGTGACTCAGCCCCTGGGGTGTGTGGGCTCCCAGTCTGGGAGAGCTGGAGGAGTCAGAAAGCCCCAGGGCTGCTTAAGACAGGTGACTGCCTGTCTGTGCAGATCTTGGTCCTCCAGGCTCCCCTTTAGGGCACACAGGTAGGTGGGAGGGTGAATTTTCCATTCATACACACACACACACTATCTTCCAACCTGGGGCGTCAGTCCAGCATTCTCACTCTACACCTTACAACAACTGTCTTTCCTCCATTCTTTTTTTTTAATAAAGAACCATTGTGAAAGGTCTGGAAACACTTTCAAAGGTCATAAGTAACTACTTTTCCTTCTTCCTCCCTTCCCATTTTGAAGTTATTTATTTATTTAACCCCCTGCCCCATTTTTTTTTTTAAATTTTGCCAGAGGGTGCATGCCTTTGCCAGAGGGAGAGGGAGACGGAGAGGGAGAAAGCATCTAGCAGTGGGGCATGGTCATACAACAGTCCCTCCTCCATTTCTCCATCCTGTTGGAATTTTGGGCACTCACACACATGCTGACATGTTTTGCAAGTCACTGAGGCTAGGAGTCGAGGCACCATGTGGGCTCTTCTCTCCTGACCCATCAGGTCACAGGACCAGTGCTATTTACTTATTTTTGTTTATTGTTATATGTAAACCATACATAGCCTAACTGTTCACTGATACTCTGGTTCCTCCTGTCTCATTTCACAAAGGCCTAGGCTGGCAAACATGGCTTTTCGGTTCACTGGTCACTCGTGTATCTGCCAGTGCCCATGCAGGGTCCCATCGAGTGGTGGTCAGCTGATACAAGTCCGCCCTCAGTGCGAAGCGCCTCACACTTAGCAGGAACTCCGAGTTTTAGGAAGGTTCTCTTTGTTTTGCCTCCTGGGACCTTATGTCCCTTGACCTGTCTGTTCCTGAGTGCTCTGAGAGCTGGCCAAGGATGCAAGGTCCTCATTCAGAGTAACTTTTTCTCGTTAATACGTCCTCCTCCTCCAGTGTGCTAGTCAATGCTGAGCTGAGACAAGACAGCCCCCTGCCCGCTGGCAGCTTGTAGGTCATTGGAGAAATCACAGGGATTGGAAGCACTTCATGAACCATAACCAGAGCCACACTCGCCACCTCCGATCCCTCGTGGAAAGCAGCAGTGGGGGAATGAGTCTCTGGCAGGGAGGAGTTCCTAGCGATTTGGAATGGGTAGCCCCTGAGCGCTGGGCTGTGGTCACAGGTACTGCCATTGCTACAGAGTAGACAAGTGGGGCAGCATGGCAGAGAGCGCTGGACTGTGAGTCAGGAAGTCCTGGTTCTGGGTCTCGCTCTGCTGCTGACTCACCGGACAGCTCTGGGCAAGTTCCTTCTCCCTGTACCGTGGTTTCTAGCCTGAACCCTGAGCTCCCCGCAATGCTTTGGGGAGGCCTGCTGGAGCTGAAACATGGGCAGGGTAGGGAATGATAAGTGAGACTTGAGAGGCAGGGGGGCACTGCCAGAGACCAGCCCTGGTGCACATGGGCTCAGGCAGGGGAGGTGGGGGAACCTTGCCGGATGTTACCTAGGATGGGACTTGCTGCTGTGGGGGCTTGGATGCCTGCCAGGGGAACTGGGCTTGATGCTGCCTGCTGTAGGGGAGCCCTGTGTGTCCTTGGGCATGGCGTTGACCTAACCAGGGCAGGAGCTTTGGTAGGAGAGCTCTCAGTAGAATGGACCATCTTGTCCACAATACGCTTCACAAGGGTGAACCGAATGAGGTTGGGATTCTTTGAAATACCTATAGGTGGGATTCTTGACCTGTTTCAAGCCTGGTTATCTGAGAAGCTGGTGATAGCCTGGACCATTTCCCCAGAAGACACATGTAGAGGGCCAGATGGTGGCACAGAGGGAAAACTTGATGTTCCGCAAGGCAGTCCCACGTGGGAAGATTCCAAGTTCCACTCCAGAGTCCTAGAGTCCTCTCTCAGTACTCCTGGCACACATGTGCCCATGATCCAGGGTTGGCTGAAGGCTGGGGTGGATTGTGCCATCAGGACCCTATCGGGGGTACTGTCTCTCCCTCCCTCTCTCTTCCCCTCTCTCCCTCTCTTTGTTGCTCATGGAAGAAATAAGTAAACTTTAAAAAATAAAAATAAAAACCAGATAAGATGTATAGACGTAACTCATGGCTCCATGGCTAGCTGAGCTAAAAATGCAGGGATGTGGGCCAGCAAGTGGCATTGAGGTTAAGGTACTAGATCCCACATGGCCAGTTGTGTGGCTCGAGTCCTGGACCCAGTGACTTGAGAATTATGCTGGCCACATGTACATGTGTGCCCCAGATCTCAAGAGTAGAATGAAGGAGAAGGGATTACACCGTGGCCTTGCCCCTCTCCAGTGCTGTCTGTGTCTGGCGAGTGCATGAGCCCTGTAGCGAATACTAAAACAATGCAGGAATGTATGTAGATAGACATGGCCCATCTCTTGCCTGGCTACTGGCTCATGCCAGTTCATCCCCCTGAGATCCCTAGGCCAGGGGTGTGCGTGCACTTTGCACATGAGATCAAGGCCCAGCAAGGCCGAGTGTGGGAGGAAAGCTGCTCTACTGCCGCAAAGCCAGCAGTGGCCTGAGAGTCCTGCCCTGTGAGTCACCCCAACAGGAACCTGTGTAACTAGAGAATTTCCCTAGCTGAGCTGGGCTCACAGGGGGAAACTGAGTCATGAGGAATGGGGAAGTTGAGGGAGACTGCTCAGTGAAGGGTGTTCCATGCCCTTCCCTCCACCAGGAGCTGGGCCCCCTGGCCCACAAGGACAGCAACCTGATGCAGCACCTGCAGCGCCTGGAGACCACGCTGAGCGTGTGCGCTGAGGAGCCCGACCACAGCCAGCTCTTCACCCACCTGGGCCGCATGGCCCTGGAGTTCAACCGGCTGGCCTCCAAGGTGCACAAGAATGAGCAGCGCACCTCCATCCTGCAGGTGAGGGGGGCATGGGGGGGCCCAGGCACAGGCAGTCCTGCCTCCCCCTCCTCATCCTCCAACCTTCCTTAGGAGTCCACAGGTGCCGTGGGGACTTTGAGGGCTGTGTCGCGGGCAGACTTTGGGCTTCTCGTTCAGGGTGGTGAGCAAGGTAGGGAAGTTGTGGGAAGGGATGAGGAAGAGGAAGGAAGTGGGGAAATACGGGGTGGGCGATGCAAATTTCCTGGTGGGGGATACCCTCTGGGCGAGTGGACATGGGCAGTTTGGGCGCACCCCCGCCTTTGCTCTTCGCATGCAGGGTCAGGGCAGTGAAGGAACAAGACTGCTCCTTCTGTGTTGTGTCCCCTGACCCCGGTGGTAAGAACCATCCTGTCCCCACGTCACAGGTCGGGAAACAGCCCTTGAAAGATGAATTTGTTTTGCCTAAGGTCACCCAGCTGGTATATAGTGCAGCTGGGATTGGGCCTTCCTCTGCCTGTCCCAGAGCCCTTGCCCTGAATCATCATCCCAGCCTGCCTCCTGATTGAATTTCTCTAACGGCCTCCCTGTGCCGTGGGGATGGCCAGCTGTGCCTGTGAGGCCAGGCCAGGCCTTGGAGTTGAAGGGTCCTTGGTCTCAGCAGTGACTTCTTATTGCCATGTGACCTTGGACAAGTCACTTATCCCCCTGTCCCCACCGTCCCTATCAGTAACATGAACTAGGAACACCTCTCTCTCAAGATTGCTGTATAAAATGAGGCAACGGCTGTGAAGTACTTCGTACAGTCTGGAACACAGAAAGTGCTGGAAAACTGGTCTCCCCTGGGATCTATGCTGACAGTCATCCCCGCTGGGCAGGGGATCTTTGCCTTGAGAGCTCTGAGAGCAGGGAAGGGTTTATGTATGATTGGTGACAATCTGAAGATGGCAAAATAGGCTCTGAGAGGACCTGCTCAGGAGCATGTTACCTTAGTGACAGCTACGACTTAAGTCTCTGTCCTCCCTATAGGCCTCCCGTGCCGGCCAGCGGTCTGCACCGCATTCATGTCTGAGACATTCACGTGCCCAGTTGATGGGAGGCAGGGTGTCCACCTTTCGTGACCTTGGGTAGGGCTTGAGTTGACAAGAACAGACCGAGTGTCATGGTGGAGATGTGGCCTGGGGAGGTGTAGTGCAGAGAAGCATCCCTCTTGAGGGCAGGCTTGCTGGAGAAGTGACTGGAGCACACCTTGGTGGCCCCGGAGTGTCAGGCTGAGAGAGAGAGGTCCTCTTTCAGATGGGATGAGGCTGGGAGGGGTACAGGCCGAGCCCCGGGAAGGTGAACCTGGTGCAGTGTCTAGGGTGACATCAGGGCATCAGCTCTTTGCCTTTATGGTGGGGATGCAGTAGATCTTTGGCCTCAGGAAAAGGGTCCTGCCAACCTCTGTTATTTCTTTGTATTATGCACCTGTTTCCTTTTTAGCTCTTATAGTTTGCGATCATTTTATTTATTTATTTTTTTATTTTGGAGAGGTTCTTGTTATAGGGTGCATGCGCTCACCAGAAAAACAGAGAGACAGAGACAGAAAGCAAGCAAACACCCCCCCGCCAGGCGGCATGGCCATGCCACAATCCCTTCTCCTCCATTCTCCTCTCGGGATCTTGGGCACACGCACACACACACGCACCTGGTGTGATCACTTTATTTTATTGGGTGGTTTATTTGCTGATTTTGCTTCTCGTACTAACTGCGAGAACACAAGCTCCATGAGTGGGGAGGCCCCTGGTCTGTTGTGTTCGCCGTTGTATCCTGGTGCCTGGCACTTAGAGCACACTTGGGGAAGGAGTGCATGAACTAGACAGTGAGCAAATGAACTGCTCAGGAAGAATTAGAGTCACAGACACAGAGAGTAGGTATAGCAAAGTGGGGAGTTAACTGAAAGAGAAAGGAGGGAAAACAGCTCCCAGGAAGGGAGGGATCCCAGAAAATGCGTTGCCAAGGAAGACCTGTGGAGAGGAGTTTATATTTGAGTCAGCAAGGGCTTTGTCGGACTTAGGTTCTAGGTGGGGCTTGAGCATGCATTCCCCTCCTGGCAGAGGTCTGATGACTTTCCCCATTGGCAGACTTGTGCCCAGCCCAGAGACTCCAAGGAAATAGCCTTGGAGGTGGGACAGCCTGAGAGGCTTTGTCCGGCCTTCTTTTAGTGACTAGGACATTCTGTCCCTGGAGGCCCTGCCCAGCCATGGCCTCCCAGGTGTTTATACAGCCTCTGGGTGGAGGTAGATTAATCCGGTTCCTCCTTATTTATTTATTAATATGCATCTTGGTTCACTCTACAAGGCTGGATGCAACCCTGGGCTCTCTTAGGCTTTGCGGAAACTTTAGCAGTAATTTTGTCTTTTCGACCTTGGCTCCCTCACTGTCTGGCCACCCCCCCCCCAAAAAAAAACCTCCACTTAAGGCTGTTTCTTCCATTCAGCCTTCCTGAAACTTTTCCTTCCCATAAAGGAAGGAGACAACTCTGAAATCTCCTTGGATAACATAACAGTTTTTCCTGCGATTCTGAGTGGCAGGGGTTGCTTTTGTCTCTTCACAGTTCCCCTTTGAGCCCCCGGCTGCAGAGGCCCCACTGATGCAGGAACACGGGGTGGGGTGGGGGGGCGCAGTGGTGATCGGGCCCACACTCACAGCGAGACTCTGGTACTTGGCCCACGCTCCCCATCTTCAGGAAAAGGGACAAACCGAGCTCACCGCAGGGAGGGGCACATGCTGAATAGGTCCAATTCTAATTAGAGTGGGTACAAAGGTTAGGAGAGTCTCTGTCTAAAAGCTCTTTGGGCATGAATTATTCAAGAACAGGATTTACATATCCAAGATCAAAGGAATGTGTGATGGGAGAAGAGTTGTCCCTCTGCGTGTGGGGGAGCCACTCTGTCCACCTGTAAATGGGGTCCGGTTTCTGTCTCACCCCCACCCAGTGTGCTGGAACAGGAAGCTTCCACATGGGCCCACACAGGGGAGAGGAGAGCAGAGTTGTGCGGAGCTGGCCCAGGATGAGGGGGGTGGTGGAGCTTATTGCACTCCTCTGGTTGGCCAGAACTAGTCACATGCTGCCAGCCTGGGAAGCAGAAGGGAGCAGATGGCCTGGTGCAAATTATTCTATGTCAGCTTCCCTGTCTTCAAAGTAGAGGTGAAGTTCCTCGCTTTGGGGAAGTCATAGGCACCAGTGAGGCCGTGTATGGCAAAGCACTTGGGCATCCCGGCACTTGTTAGGTGCTCAGTGAGCACCACCGAAAGGTCAAACAGCCTCATGCTGATACCGACACCAACACCATACTCCCTGTGGCCAGCCAGCACCCTCCCTCCCCCACCCTCTGCTGAGGCCTGGGTCTGGCCCCCAACCTCCCAGCACTGCCAGCCCAAGTCCTCACTTGTCAAGTGACCGTTGGCGAGCACTCCCACTCGCAATCTCTCTGTCCTTCACAGCAACCCTGTGAAGGAGTCAGGCAGAGCAGTGGTCTCCATTTGGTAGAGGAGGGGGCTGAGTCTCTAACATGCAGCCTGAGCTACTCCACAGGGACTTCGTGACGCTTCACCAAATGCCCTGTCCCCAGCTTTCCATCTGACAATGTGGAGCCTCCCACACTGTGCACGCCAGCTCCCCACCCAGGCATCCAGGAACTCGCTTGTTCATTTGTTCATTCATTCCTTCCACCATTCAGTCATGTGTTCCTTCAGCTGAGTTTGAGCTGGAGCTGGGGATCTTGCAAACAAGAGCCTAGAGGGGTCCCAGCCTTCTGAGAGCTCATAGACTAGTAGGAGTGAGGGAATGGCTGTTAGAAACAGCAGCTCAAACAGATCTTAGCGTTATTGGCCACAGTACTAAGAAGGGTGAGAGCAGGGGCTTGTGAGCGAGGGTAATGGGGGTGACCTAACGGGCGGAGGTGGGAGGCAGGGAGGACTTCTCTAAGGAGATGACATTTACACTAAGACTTGAGGAGGAGAAGTTGGCTAGGGGAGACTGGAGGGAGGTGCATTCCAGGCAGTGGGAACAGCAAAGGAGGAGGAGGAGGGGAAGGGACAGAGCTCCCTGACTTGGAGGACCGGAAGGCCCAGTTTTGGGTCAGGCGTTCTCACAGCCGACTCCCAGGGAAGAGGGTGCACTGTGGACTCGGTGGGCATAGTGACTCAGCTTCCTGCAGTCCTGAAAGGACTAGGGTGAGGCCAGGCAAAGGGGATGAGGTGTTGGAGTTGGGGCCCGGGGTGGCTGCAGCCTCTCCCCTGCCCTTTGTATCAACACACATTTTGGACGTACCTTACCTTTTCTTCTGTCCACCCCTCTGCCCTGCAGACCCTGTGTGAGCAGCTTCGGAAGGAGAACGAGGCTCTGAAGGCCAAGCTAGACAAGGGCCTGGAACAGCGGGATCAGGCTGCTGAGAGACTGCGGTAAGTCCAGGCTCCTCAGTGAAGGAAGGGGTGAGGAGTAGGGTGGGCAGAGGAGGAGGAGGGCGGAACACAGCACTGATTTCTGGCATAAGGACTCGGGGCTCTGGGGACCACCAGATGACATAATGGTTATATTGCTGGATTCCCACATAGCCGACCGCAGTTCAAGTCCTGGACCCAGACGCTTGAAACTCACGCATGACATGCGCACGTGTGTGCGCGTGCGTGTGTGTGTGCGCCCAAAATTCCAGAAAAATGGAGGAGAAGGGATTGCTGTGTGGCCATCTCCCTTGGGTGGTGGTGGGGGCCGGAATTTCTCATTTTCTGTCCCTCTGTCTCTCTAGTGAGTACACATACCCTACAGCAAAAAAAAAAACTCTCTAAAAAAAGAAAAAAGTCTCAGGGCTCTGAGGAGTCAGACCCCCAGGTCCTTCTCCTTGGCTTCTTTGGTATTTCCTCTCTAGTTCTTTTAATACCCTGGGGAGCATCTGTTTATAGAGATCCTCGAAAGCCTCACTTATTCCTTGGGAACTTGCCGCCTTAGCCTAGCAGTTGTCTAGTTGGCCCTGGACTGTGCTGCCCCCTGCTGGTCACCATCCTGTCCTGCTCTGTTTTCCTGAGAGCTTCAGAGGGCCCTCACCTGAACCAGCGGACCTCAGACTTCATTGCGCACCTTCATCACTGAGAGTTGGGGGTTAAGCGAAGGCATTACAAGTTTACACTCCTGCCCTCACCTCCTCTTTGAGATCTTGGTTCAGCGAGATTCTGATGAGGAATCCACCTTTCACCAGGGATCTCTGATTATGATGTAGGAGGGCCCAGGATCACACTTGGAGAAACACTCATCTTTTTCTTTTTTTTTTAAGATTTATTTTATTTAACTTTATTTATTTGTTTATTTAATTTGACCGGAGAGAGACAGAGTGAGAGAGAGGGGAAGTGAGAAGGTAAGTCTCCAGGTCTGGGATTTGATCCACGGTCGGCCATGTGGGAGTCCAGCGCCCTTAACCACCACACCACCTGCTGGCCCCCATCTTTTTCATTTTTTTAATGGATTTTGCCTTAAAGCACATGCGCTTACTGCAGAGAGACAGAGACAGTGAGAAAGAAAGTGAGAAACCACCCCCTCCGGAAGGGGGGGGATGACTACATCACAATTCCTTCTTCATTCTCCTCCTGAGATCTTGGGCACACATGCACATGTGCCCAGTGTGAGTTTTAATTCACCTGATCTGAGCCTCAAACCGTGGTTGGCCATGTGGGAGTCTAGTAATATAACCACTACGCCATCTGCTGCCCCCTAGAAACACTGATCTTTTTTTTTTTTTTTTTTTTTTTTGGTGGGGGAGAGGTTTTTGCTATAGGGCGCATGCGCTTGCCAGACAGACACAGAGATAGAAAGCGAGAAATCATCCCCCAGGGGGGATGGCCATGCCACAATCCCTTTTCCTCCATTCTCCTCTCGGGATCTTGGGCACGCACGCGCACGTGCCCGGCATGAGTTTTAAGCCACCGGGTCCGGGACATGAACCATGGTCGACTACATGGGAGTCCAGCGACACAGCCATTATTCTAAGTGCTGGTCACGAGGAACACTGATCTTAACTGTCAGAACTCAGAGGGCTCTTGGAGATCACGTAGGCAAACTTCCCATGGTGCAGAGGGCAGGCTGAGCCCCAAAGAGAGACAGGGACTTGCTTCAGTGTCTCATCAAGAACCAGCTCTACTGGAGTGGCAATAGTTCCTGGGGTCCTGGACAGTCTAACTGATGGAACTGTCTGTAGGGTCTCACGGGATTCAGATACATGCAGGACAGGGCTGTGTTGTAGCCAGGACTTGCCACTTCATTTTCTTCCCCTCTCCTGTTGCTTCTTAGAACCAACAGGAAGTGGAGGAATGTAAACTTGTAAAATGTGGCCACAGCGATGTGAACTGCTGCATCGGTGGACCAGTTTGGCATGTATTTATTTACTTTTGGATGGCTACATTTATGGCCACTGTGACTCCCTCCATGCATCCAAAAGCCACACCGGAAGAAAGATTACAAGGCGAGGGGACACATCCCTCTCTGATCTTGGGAAAGCTATTTTGCTTTTGGGTTTTTCTGTCACCAAGTGGAAACCCAGCTGGAAAATAGAATCTGAAGAAATATTTTTCATATTTCAGTCACCCTGAATCTCGATCAGCACTTTCGTCAAGTCCTATATCAACTGCTCGATTATTTCCTTAGGATTTTACTTCATTTTGACTCAGCTTTAGTTCACATTGTTATAGAGGAAACTTTAACTGGAGTTGACACAAAACTGTATTACTTTTTTTTTATTTAGAGAGAGATTTATGCCATAGGGGGCACATGTACTCGCCAGAGAGACAGAAAGCAAGAAATCACCCCTGATGGGATGGCCATACCACAGTCCCTTCTCTTCCATTCTCCTCTCGAGGTTTTGGGCAGACACATACCCATGCCTGGTGTTAGTTTTGAGCTGCCGGGTCCAGGACTCGAACCGTGATCAATTATGTGGGAGTCCAGCTATATAACCTTTATGCCATCTGCTGGTCCCCTAAATTACCTTTAATATCTGGAAGATAACTCTAAAAACAAATACAGCGAAAAGGAAAAGCTGTTAAATTCTAGCAAGGCGCCCTTGCACACCGCAGGCCCTGAGCCTGCAGCCTGCTTTCCTGTGTGAGCAAGGGAGACCGGCAAGGACCAGAGGGTGCTCAGACGTTAACTCCGAGCCTGGACTCCCGCCATGCCCGACACAGAGACCGGAAGGTGTAACTTGTGCACTAGGATGTGGTCCAGGGTTATCTCACGCAGTGCCAGGGTGTATCCCAAGTACCTCCTGACTATGGATGCCTAGCACTTGGGGAAACCCAGCTGTCGAGGATCAGAGACTCCCAGGGAAGCCTGCAGATGGCCAGAACGGTGGTTTAAGGATGCCCTTTCGGGTTCTCCCTGAGGCAGTGTTCCAGGTCTGGCTGTTCCAGGTCAGAACTCAACTGCAGCTTGTGTGACAGTGGGTCGAGAGCCCCATGGGCTCCTCACCCAGTGCCAGCATCGTGACATCTGCTTGCCTCCAACCCAGGGAGGAAAATATGGAGCTCAAGAAGTTGTTGATGAGCGGCAGCAACAAAGAGGGGCCCTGTGGGCAGCCAGGCTCACCGAAGATGGAAGGCGGAGGCAAGAAGGGTGTGGCCGGGCAGCAGCAGGTATGTGGTCTGAAGTCCCTTCTGTAGCACCCCTGAGTGTCAGCACCCCCCTTGTTCCGTCACTTCCAGTACCAGTGAGCCTCCCACTTCTGCACATGGTTGCACTGGTAGAAGGTTCTAGGTGCTAGAGAGCTTTTCCCTACCATGACCTGACATCCTTCTCCCTGGAGCTTCCACTCCTCAGCCATTATTCTGCCTTCAGCCCTCTGGGGCATCTCATTTCCAGGGACACGTGCTCAGAGGCTACCGGCAATAACAGTGTCTGCCTGACCCCCTCAAACCTTCTCTTCTTCAGGGTAGACAGCTCCCATTCTGTGGCGCCATTTCTCATAGAAGGTGGTGATGAGTCCGTTACTCAGCCTGATCATCTTCCTAAACCCACGTCAGCTTGTCAGGGTTTTCTGTAAAAGGCAGCTCCCGAAAGGCATTTTACCATCTGTAAGATTTCTGGCAGAATCGGGGTTGAGGAAGCTCCTCTGGGGTTCTGTAAGCTCCTGCCATTGCACCCCTGACTCCTCTGATGGACTCAGGAGGGCTTTGGCCAGCCTTAGTGTGCTCCAGCCATACCGCAAAGCTGGCCCACTTCCCTGGCCCACTGCAGTCCCAGCCTTCTGCAGAGCTGGGTCCCAGCTCCTTACCAACAGGTTTTTCCCCTTTAATGGGCCTAATAGCTGCAAAGTAGGGCTCAGTGTCTTCTGCAAACACTGCACCTGCATAATAGTAGCCATTATCCTAATAACTTAGTTTCCTTTTTTGATGTGGTCATATAGTTGTCCCAGGACCTGCAAATCCATGGTTTTATTTGGGCCTCCTTTCTGTGTGTAAGGTAGGCAGGGCTGGACTCTTCCGTTTTATAGCTACAGTGGCAGGTGTGGAAAGGTCGTGTGACACCTTGGCTCCCTCAGTCCTCTTTGTGGAGGTTCAGGGTGCACCTCCCAGCCTGGCATTCCCCTCTTCCTTCCTCCCCTTTGTTGCCTGTTGCAGAGCATAGCTTTGTTCTGAGAGGCAGCAGGTTCAAGGGCAGGCCCATCCTTCCCCTTTCTCAGAGCCTGTGATTTTACTGCAGGGCCCCTCACCCCCACCCCCTGCACGCCCCACTTTATGCACGTGCTGTGATGTGCACTCACAGACCTTCGCCTCTTGGGGGCACTCGAGCCTCACAAGTTCAGCCCCAGACCCCACCCCAAGCCTCTGGAGAGTCTGGAGGAGAATGGGAAGAAGGCTGAGAACAGAGAGAATTTGGCTCCGGGACAAATTGGAGTCAGAGAGTAGACTCCAAGTCCATGGTGACAGGGTTGCAGGATGTCAGAGGTCGCACAGGCCTTGCAGAGAGAGACCTGTTCGATCACATCGTATTGTGGCCCAGAGAGCTTGGGGTCCCGGAGCAGAGTCCTGGCCTGCATCAAGGAGGAGCTTGGGGACAGAGTCGTGCCTGATTTCTGGGCTTCTTGCTGTGTTCTGTTGTTTCACCTCAGCACTTCCTATGTGGAGAAAATGAAATCTTTCTATTTTGAGATGACTTCAGACTTACAGCAGAGTTGCAGAAAGAGTCCAGAGTTCCTGCATCCCCTTCTCTAGCTCCCCCAATGATCCTGGCTTCCGTCACCGTGGCTCAGTGGTCAGAGCTAGGAGTAAAAATATTTAACTCTCGTGCTGTTCACTCAACTGCAGACTTGATTCACATTTTACCAGCGGTGCACTCGTGCCCTTTACCTGTCCTGGGATTGAGCCCTGGACCCCACATCGCATTCAGTTGTCAGATTGCCCGGTCTCCGGGCTGGGACGGTTCATCACTCCTTATCTGTCCTGACCTTGGCACTTCTGAGTCATCCTGGCCAGTTGTTTCGTAGACTGATCCTGAGTTTGGGCTTACCTGATGTGTTCTCACGGCTAGACTGCGGCTGTGGATGCTGGTGCGAGTCTCCCAGCAGCGATGTCTGTGTATATCAGGGCGTGCCGAGGGCTGAGCCCCTCTTAGGGCGTCAGATCAGGGTACGTGACGTCAGTGTGTCTTACTACTCGTCACCGCTCTCACTCGGGTCAGGTGTCTCTCAAGCTCCTCCACAGTACAGTGACTCATTTTCCCTTTTTAATCAATAAGCACTCGTCTTTGAGAAGCTATGCAGATACTGTTTTTTCCATACACTTCCGCTCACTCACTGTGGAGACCCAGTATCCACGGTGGGTCTCACCTGCAGCAGTTACTGCTGTGGCATCCCAGTGGTGATTTTGCACGGCCTCGTTCATTCTGCCTGTACTAATGATAGTTCTTCCGTAAGGAAAGGCTGTCCCTTCTGCTTTATTTGCGTATTCAGTCTGTCAGCATGGACTCAGATGATATTTTTATTTTTATTTATGTATTTTTTTGGAGAGGTTTTTTCGCTATAGGGCGTGTGTGCTCGCCAGACAGACAGAGAGACATAGAGACAGAAAGCGAGAAATCACCCCCCAGGGGGGATGGACACGCTGCAATCCCTTCTCCTTCATTCTCATCTTGGGATCTTGGGCACGCATGCACACGCGCCCAGTGTGAGTTTTAAGCCACCGGGCCCAGGACGCGAACCGCGGTTGACTACGTGGGAGTCCAGCGACATAGCCATTACGCTAACTGCTGGTTCCTTCAAATGATATTTATTTTATACTGTGGTTTATATTCCAATACTTTTGTGATTTATTTTGCTGTTCTAATTGTTCTAGCTTTGGCCATAGGAAGCTTTTTCAAGTTGTCTCCTATGCCCTTTTGACATACCCTAATTATTAACATTACTGTTATTGTTATTATTATTATTATTTTGAACACTTTTTTTTCTTTATCTTTTGGCACTATAAGATGCTCCAGGGCATCATATGTTTTCCCTGCTCCAAGGAGAAGTGGTTCTGGTTATTAGAGGACGGTGTTTAGAAACCAAGTTGTGGGCTCTGGGGGGCTCTGGCTGGAGTATCACTGCTTTAGGCCCTCCGAGGGCAGAGCTGGGAGGGATGTGTGTACTAACCGTACATACATATGCATCTATACTTGTCTCTGTATTTTTTCAAAAGTGCTTTTTAAATCAATGTTTTATAGACTAACTTTGATAAAAGTGTGTAAAACTTTGAAAAATATTTAACTCTCATCTTCTAGGCCAGAGGAGGGTTGGTGCATGTGTGGGGAGGGAGAGTGCCTGGCCGTGCCCTAGAGAGAGCCGAAGCAGGGCAGGTGGCTGTGGGCAGGGGACAAGGAGAAGGAAGGTGGTGTAGCAGCCACTGTGAGTCAGAGAAGGGGAATAATCCTCTCAGTGGGTTTCTAGGACGGGGGCATGATCATGGCTGGGTGGTTAGTGGTGTCCTGGTGGGTGGGAGGAAGAGGAAGGCTGGGGCCGTAAGGGTAGAGGTCTCAGAGGAGCAGTGAGTAGGTGAGAGATATTTTGCGTGAGGCTTTGACGAAGGCCCCTCTGTGTTTCTCCCCAGGCTGGGGGGATGGCTGGTAAGATCCCGGAGGTGGGGGCCTTGGGCTCAGCTGAGAAGAAGGTGAGGATGCTGGAGCAGCAGCGCACTGAGGTAGGTGGCCAGACGGGTGGCACTCGGGGCGACCTTTCTCCCCTCCTGGGACCAGCAGGACAAGGCCTTCCTTGGCCCTCCCTGGCCTCCTGACTGCCTGGACCCACATCACCTAGGGAGTTGCCATGGTGACCTCTGAACCGTCTGTCCGGGGAGGAGGCCTGCCACCTTGCTCTGGGCTGCCCTCTCTTGAGCAGACCCCTGCTTGCAGGTGTCACTGAAAGAGTGGCACTGGGGGGGCGCTGCCTAAGATCGTTGTGGGCAGGGAGCAGTTCAGGAAGCCTCACGGTAAACCTGGATGGCGGACCGAGTCGTGATGGGTTAGGCAAGCCCTGTGATTGGGCGTGGAAAGCGGAGGGTTTCTCTGTCCATGCCGCCAGTCCAGGTAGGGCCGTCGGGAGGGAGCTCATGCTCCTCCCCCACCTCCCACCGAGAGTCCAGGCCATCTTTGTAGAGCCCAGGTCGAAGCCCAGTTCCTGTCTGCTGGGCGTTTGTTCCAGGCCCCTCCTCTCCACAGCTGGGTCTTTCTCCAGACCCCCGACTTTCCGCCTCGCTGGCCTCCAGCACATTTGAACACTGATTCACGTGCATGGAATTCTAGATTGCTTTTGTATCGTTAGAAAAGTGGGGGTTTTTTGTTTTTGTTTTTGTTTTTCGATTTCAAAGGTAATATAATGCTCACTATAAAAAAGAACGGGGGGAGAAAACAAGACTCTCACTTCCTAGAGAAAAACCACAGCTAATAACAGTTTCTTGCATATTCCTCAGTTTTGCTTTGTTCTCAGAAAAATAAAATTATACACGCCATTCAACACACTACTTTTTCTTCTTTTCTTTTCAGATCAGTTGTCTTTGAGGTTATCTATTCACATCTATAATATATGCCGCATTTCTTCAATTCTTAGTTCCTTTTTTAAAACATTTACCAGAGGGGGGCCAGCAGTTGGCATAATGGCTACGTTGCTGGACTCTACTTGTAGTCGACTGCGGTTCGAGTCCTGGACCGAGTGACTTAAACTCAAGCCAGGCACATGTGCGTGCCCGACCAAGATCCTGAGAGGAAAATGGAGAAGGGATTGCAGCGTGGCCATCCCCTCCATGGGGGGTGATTTCTCACTTTCTGTCTCTCTATCTCTCTGTATTTCTGGTGAGCACACACGGCCTATAGCAAAAACCTTGCAAAAAAAAAAAAAAATTTACCAGAGGGCCCAAGAGCTTGCTGGAGAGAGACAGATAGAGTGAGAAGGCACCTCCCCCACGGGGAATGGTCGTACTGCAATCCCTTATCATCTCTTTCTCCCTCCTTTCAGGAACACACACACACAGCATGTTTTTCAAGCCACTGGCTCCAGGATTGAACCGTGTAGTCAGTCATGTAGAATCCAGCTACCTTAACCACTCTGCCACCAGCTGGGCCCTTCCTGCTTTTTATCATATATAATGTTGCTAAAACCGGAATACCTTTCCTCCTTGTTTTATTTATTTAAGGAGGTCGGGTTGTTTTTTGTTTTCCCTGAGGAATTGCTGTTACGTTAAGAGGACAGCAAATAATTAGTGTCATCCTAGAACTGAGGAAATGTATTAATGCCTTATCTTAAGAGCTGCACCCTAGCTGTTTATATTGGAGCTTACTTAACCTACCTCTTAGGCTTAGGTTGGCCTCCGGATTTTTTGGTAACAAACATTACTGAGGTGATCAGCCTTATATGTATATGTGTGCATGTTTACACACATGTGTTTCTGTGGGTTAAATTTTTCAGAGTAGAATTATTGGATTAAAGACGCTGAAAATGTGGGGCCAGCAGGTGGCGTGGTTGTTAAGGTGCTGGACTCCCATATGGCCGACTATAGTTCGAGTCCTTGCTTTCTCACTTTGTCTGTCTCTTTCTCTCTGTCTCTCTCTCATGCACGTGTCCTGTAGTAAATGTAAAAAAATAATAAGAAGAAGAAATAACATTAAATAATTCTTTAAAGAAAACAAACACTGAAGACGTGGCATGTGAATACCTAGGCCCTAGCTGCTCTCTGAAGAGGCGTGTTCCGTAATTGTACCCTAAATGGTGTGCATTCTGTCTCCGTGTCTTAGTGTGAATCTTGACTTCGTCTCGAGTGAAGCGCGATGATAACAGCAAGTCACTTTCAGGGACCCTGCACTTGTGAGAAGTGAGCTTTCAAGGCAGGGTCGCAGCCCCCCTTCGCTCACACTGCACGCACCTCGGGCAGCCGGTGTGGAGAGCAGGGAGTCAGTGCTCCTGTTCCTTCCCAGTCTCGCCTGCTAACCCCCATGTCTCCCCACAGCTGCTGGAGGTGAACAAGCAGTGGGACCAGCATTTCCGGTCCATGAAGCAGCAGTGTGAGCAGAAGGTAGTGCGGGGGCTCCTGGCCGCGCTCGGGGCGTTCCCTCCTCTTCATCTTGCTGCTTCCTTCTCAGCAGCTCTGAGTGCATAGTGGGGGCTCTCCTGAGCCCCGGGATGGGGCAGTGTTGGGGGCTCGGTGGAATCTGAGCCTCGTTCGCATCCCAGCCGTTCTGCACCCTGGCACACACTGTCTCACCTCCTGATCCAGATCACTGAGCTGCGGCAGAAACTGGCGGACCTGCAGAAGCAAGTGAGCGACCTGGAGGCCGAGCGGGAGCAGAAGCAGCGGGACTTTGACCGCAAGCTCCTCTTGGCCAAGTCCAAGATTGAAATGGAAGAGGCAAGTGTGACCGCAGGTTCCCGCACTCCGCTCCCCCTGTCCTTCAGCAGTGGAGAGCTCAGTGACATAAACAAGCCTAGGATGGGGCTGGGGCAGGGGTTGGGAGACCAGGGTTCTAGCTCTAGTGCTAAAGGGCGAAAGTACTTTCCTTCTCTGTGCCTCAGTTTCCCACCTGAAAACTCGAGACTGGATTTGCCATTGCTTTTCAAATTTTGCTTTCACTCAGAACTTGTTGAATTGAAGTCTTATAGACCAGGCACCTGTAGAGGGAGCAGGCAGGCCTGCTCTGCGGACTCGGCGCGGGGCAGCCGTGGGGTAGAGGAGGGCTGTTAAATGTTCTTGAGCAGTGATGGCAACTTGCTGGGTAGGAGGCTGCTCAAACCTTAGGTAAAACTCCTTTTATTCTTCCATCGGGTCGTTTTTTACCAGTATGGGACCTAGAGATGCAGCGTGAACCGTCCAGCCCTGCCCTGCATGGGAAAGAGAGGCTAAACACCTCGTCACAGAAACAAATAGGGAAGGGTGTGTTCAGTTCCACAAAGGAGAGGTTGCAGGGATCAGAGGAGCCCTCGGGGCCAGGTGGAGCGTGGTGAGCCAGGAAAGGCCCCCTGAATCAGTAGCTTCTGCTCTGCCTTGTGTGTGACTGTACCAGCCAGGGCCCCACTGGGTCCAGGAGCAGTTTAAAGAAAGGTCCCTGACTCCCAGACTCGAGCTTTTATTTGTCACAGTGTCTTGCCCCTCATGGGAGCTGGGCACGGACTAATTTTGCCTTGCTTCCAAATGGACATCGTCGACAGATTGCATCACGGGGCACTGCCCTCTCTGTGACACCCAGGGGCCTTATCGTGCGGGCCGTGGCCACCCCTTACCTTGAGCTGTGCCTAGGGAGGGCAGTCTATCTGTCTTATGTGTGCACAGCCACACCTCGTGACATGCAGCCAGCCACCCTGGCGCTGTGTCTGATTCCCTCGCTCACTTCAGTAGGTGTGATAACCCCCTGGAATGTTCCAGCTCTTCCCTGGCAGCAGGGGAGGTGGGCGTTTGGAGCCAGAGCCTGGCCCTGTAGATAAGGAGGCAGGGACAGCCGTGCTTCATCCTGGAGCCTGTTAATCAGGGACTCTGGACGCACTCCCCCAGGTCCTGACCGGTGCAATCCCTGGCTAGAAACAGCTCAGCAGCCAGTTGGTAGAATATTGACTAAAGGTCACAGAGGGCCGGATGAAAATGAACCCCGTGACCCATCTGCTGACCCACATGATGTCAATGTTGTACCTAGGTATAAAATGGTCACACAATACAGAGCAAGGGACAGTCTCCCGAGACCACTTCATCTGCCCCACCTCAATTCCAGGCCCTCTCCAGAGACAACCTCTATTATCATTTCGTGTGTCTGTTTCCAGACCTTCCTCAGACCTATGGCCATAGAAATACAGTTTATTTCAGCTGTGCCTGGTTTTCCCCTGTTACAAACACTTCCTCTGACATGAAGGAGGAGAGAGCAATGGAATTAAAAAATTGGGTTCTAGCCCTAGGTCCCTCTGAGGCCTTAGGTAAGTCCTCTCCCCTCTCTGGATGTTAATTTCTTACCACATACGGGGCTAGAATTTGATGCTCTCTAAGAGTCATTCCCTATGTTCCATACTAGGTATGGGAGTGGTGCCTCTACCTTGAAGCCTTCCATGGTTTCTTCTCCACTGTGGTGATCTTTCTTTTAATTCCACAGTGCTTTATTGTTTCTCTTTAGAAGAACACTGTCTGTCTCATGCTACGTGGATGTCTGTGTGGACTCTGAGCTAAGAGACTGAGAGCTGAAAGGTTCTGTGGGATCGTCAGTGGTTCATAACCTGTGGATCACAGACCACCTCTGTGTGAAGCCGGTGAAAACTGGATGGCTTTTCTCTCTAGAGCATGGCTCACTGATAAAATTCTGCATTCAGTTTAGGGCTCCCAGCCCCTCCTAAGGCCCCCACACTCATGGCAGATAGGTAAGCTTAGACCAGAGAGGGCTGCAGCAGTGCCCTGGTCTCTGCTGGTCAGCGGAGATGCTGGCGAGAGAACCCAGGACCTTCCATTCAACCAAGGCAACCACCTCTTCCTCCAGGGAGGACCTTAGTGGCATTACCACGCTGACCCCAGGTGCTGTACACATGAACTTTGTGGGATGACAGCTGAGAGGGGGCGCCATGCAGCGCGAGGCTGGACAGCAGCAG
The DNA here is from genome assembly GCF_000334495.1 of Tupaia belangeri chinensis. Taxonomy (NCBI): domain Eukaryota; kingdom Metazoa; phylum Chordata; class Mammalia; order Scandentia; family Tupaiidae; genus Tupaia; species Tupaia belangeri. The sequence continues at coordinate 877,577 of NW_006159791.1, forward strand.
GGCAGAGTCCAGGGTCCCCCGCAGAGCTCCCTGCTCACCAAGCCCGTGTTCCCTGCAGACCGACAAGGAGCAGCTGACAGCAGAGGCCAGAGAGCTGCGTCAGAAGGTCAAGTACCTGCAGGATCAGCTGAGCCCGCTCACCCGGCAGCGCGAGTACCAGGAGAAGGAGATCCAGCGGCTCAACAAGGTGTGCCCCTTAGCCCCTGAACCGTGGGTGCCAGGGCTGACCCGAGCCCAGCTCTTCGGCTCAGGAGACACGGTCACGGTTCCTGCCTCCTCTGCCATGCCCCTACCCCAGGTGACCAGCCTTTGGATGAGCCTGTGTCACTCCTCCAGGCCTGTGTGTGTGCTGCTGCCCGCAATGGTGCCACGCTCCTCCCGCACCTCACCTGGCCTGCCCTGGCTTACTTCTCAGGGCCAGTTTTAGCATCACTTCCTCAGTGGAGCCTCCCTGCAGTCACTCAGGTCACCCCATTCTGTGCTACTGAAGTCCCAGCAGCTGCTGTCACTTCCCTGACATGTCCTCATGGTCAAAGACTTCCTCCTACATCTTCCTCTGGTAGCAGGGGGTGTGTGTCCTCCCCTGTGTGCATCCCCCAGACCTTGCGCAGTGCCTGGCACCAAGCCCATGTCAGGAAGAACTCACTGAAGGGAGGATGGGGTGAGACAGGCACACCTGTGAGGAGGGATCCTGGGAGACAGTCCCTGCCATCTGGGGGCCACCGTCCAGGCGGTGATGTGGCTAAGCAGCCTTGGGAGGTGACCTGGAGGTCTGAAGTAGCAGATCAACAGAACTGAAGGAGAAGAACAGTCCATAGGGAGCTTTTAAGAAGATAAGAGCACACTTTTCTCTTTTTTTCAGGTTTTTGCCATAGAGCACATGTGCTGGGCCAGAGAGAGACAATAAAAGAGAAAGTGAGAAATCACCCCTCAGGGGAATGCCCAAGCTGCAATCCCCTCTCCTCCATTCTCCCGGGATTTGGGGCACACATACACACATATACACCCAGTGTGATTTTCAAGCCACCAGGTCCAGGACTTGTGGATCACAGACCACCTCTGTGTGAAGCCGGTGAAAACTGGATGGCTTTTCTCTCTAGAGCATGGCTCACTGATAAAATTCTGCATTCAGTTTAGGGCTCCCAGCCCCTCCTAAGGCCCCCACACTCATGGCAGATAGGTAAGCTTAGACCAGAGAGGGCTGCAGCAGTGCCCTGGTCTCTGCTGGTCAGCGGAGATGCTGGCGAGAGAACCCAGGACCTTCCATTCAACCAAGGCAACCACCTCTTCCTCCAGGGAGGACCTTAGTGGCATTACCACGCTGACCCCAGGTGCTGTACACATGAACTTTGTGGGATGACAGCTGAGAGGGGGCGCCATGCAGCGCGAGGCTGGACAGCAGCAGGGCAGAGTCCAGGGTCCCCCGCAGAGCTCCCTGCTCACCAAGCCCGTGTTCCCTGCAGACCGACAAGGAGCAGCTGACAGCAGAGGCCAGAGAGCTGCGTCAGAAGGTCAAGTACCTGCAGGATCAGCTGAGCCCGCTCACCCGGCAGCGCGAGTACCAGGAGAAGGAGATCCAGCGGCTCAACAAGGTGTGCCCCTTAGCCCCTGAACCGTGGGTGCCAGGGCTGACCCGAGCCCAGCTCTTCGGCTCAGGAGACACGGTCACGGTTCCTGCCTCCTCTGCCATGCCCCTACCCCAGGTGACCAGCCTTTGGATGAGCCTGTGTCACTCCTCCAGGCCTGTGTGTGTGCTGCTGCCCGCAATGGTGCCACGCTCCTCCCGCACCTCACCTGGCCTGCCCTGGCTTACTTCTCAGGGCCAGTTTTAGCATCACTTCCTCAGTGGAGCCTCCCTGCAGTCACTCAGGTCACCCCATTCTGTGCTACTGAAGTCCCAGCAGCTGCTGTCACTTCCCTGACATGTCCTCATGGTCAAAGACTTCCTCCTACATCTTCCTCTGGTAGCAGGGGGTGTGTGTCCTCCCCTGTGTGCATCCCCCAGACCTTGCGCAGTGCCTGGCACCAAGCCCATGTCAGGAAGAACTCACTGAAGGGAGGATGGGGTGAGACAGGCACACCTGTGAGGAGGGATCCTGGGAGACAGTCCCTGCCATCTGGGGGCCACCGTCCAGGCGGTGATGTGGCTAAGCAGCCTTGGGAGGTGACCTGGAGGTCTGAAGTAGCAGATCAACAGAACTGAAGGAGAAGAACAGTCCATAGGGAGCTTTTAAGAAGATAAGAGCACACTTTTCTCTTTTTTTCAGGTTTTTGCCATAGAGCACATGTGCTGGGCCAGAGAGAGACAATAAAAGAGAAAGTGAGAAATCACCCCTCAGGGGAATGCCCAAGCTGCAATCCCCTCTCCTCCATTCTCCCGGGATTTGGGGCACACATACACACATATACACCCAGTGTGATTTTCAAGCCACCAGGTCCAGGACTTGAACCACGGTCAGCCATGTGGGAGTCAGCACCTTAACCACTGCGCCACCTGCTGGCCTCAAGGACACACTGTTGACACAAAGGAAACTAGTTTGTAAGCGTGATAAATTAGGGTACTTTTTTTTTCCTTTCCAAAATCATGTTTTGTGATCTTTCAGCCCCCTTTCAGTGTTAGAAAAGTAAAATACTCTGGAAATGAAGATCCAGTTTCGCCACAGAATTGTGGGGGCTAGTAGGGTCGGCTTGGTGAGAGTGGGTTGCCAAAGCTGAAAAACCCAACGGGAGCTAATGAGTGTCAGGCGGGGCAGTCGTCAAGAAGGCTGGAGCTCCCCAAAAGGACGTGTTCTTCTTTTTGGATGCTAAGAACTGAGCCAGCCCTGAGGGAAA
>NW_006159791.1:880420-888856 GCF_000334495.1 Tupaia belangeri chinensis
AAGAGGGCCCCAATTTAGACTGCTAGGTAACAGCACATGCTGGGCCCAGCCACACTGGTGCACACGGGAGAGTGTCACTGAGCTGTGGCTAAGACCTGATGGGAGGCCTAGGTTTGCTTTCCAGCCCAGCCTATGCAGGCCGGGCCTGGGCGCCTGCATCTGTAGACCCAGCTGGGTAGGAGGACCATTAGGCCATCAAAAATCTTAGTATTTCCCCCTGCACTCTCTCTCTCATTAAATAGATAGATGATAGATTGACATATGATAGATTGATAGGTAGGTAGGTAGATAGAAAGAAGACAGGTAGATAGATGGATGATAGATAGACAAATAAACAAGGAGTACGGGACCAGCAGTTAGCGTAATGGCTATGTCCCTGGACTCCCACGTAGTAGACCACAGTTCGAGTCCCGGACCCGGTGGCTTAAACTCACGCCGGGAGCGTGTGCAGGCGTGCCCAACGCGTGTGCAGGCGTGCCCAAGATCCGGAGAGGAGAATGGAGGAGAAGGGATTGTGGCGTGACCATCCCCCCTGGGGGGTGATTTCTCGCTTTCTGTCTCTCTGTCTCTCTCTGTCTGGCTGGCGCCCTATAGCAAAAACCTCTCCAAAAAAAGAAAAGGAGAAAAAAAAAAAAAACAAGGAGCACATGCCAGGTTCAAATCTCAGCTCTGCTGCTGACTAGCTGTGTGACCCTGGACAAGTCACTTCAGGTCTCTCAACCCCTGTTTTACATCTGTCACAGATCTCTTTGTCCGAGGATCAGGTAAATTATTTGTGAGGGTGTTATAGCTCTTTAGCGTTTACTGAGTTGTACTGCTGGTGGTGTCATTATGACTGTTGTTCTGACGAAGGTCACTGAGGATGACCCTCTAAAGGGGCCTGACTTCCAGGGGTCCCTGCTGATGGTCCTATCTCCTCTGTCCCTGATCTCAGGCCCTGGAGGAAGCACTGAGCATCCAGGCTTCCCCGTCATCGCCAGCAGCAGCGTTCGGGAGCCCAGAAGGAGCTGGTGGCCTCAGGAAGCAGGAGCTGCTCACGCAGAATGAGCTGCTGAAACAGCAGGTGAGCCCCAGGGGAACAGGTCAGCAGGAGCTGGGGCTTCCCGAGGGCCCTGGGATCACGTGGCGCCTGACCACCGGCCAGGACCCCTGCCTGCTGTAGGTTTCTCCTTCCCAGCGGGGTATCCCCAGCTTACTCACTCCTCTCTCACCTTGATGAGTCCACCATCTCTGTGCCCCACCTGTGCTAGTATTTACTTAATATTCAAAAAATGAATGTTAAATAAGTGTACTCAGTCGTCAGAAAAGTCATGACTTATTTTTCTATGTAAATATTTAAAAGAGAACTTTACGTCATTGCTATCAGTAGGGAAACGTATTTCTCATCTGCCGTAATAGAAGAAAAGTGTAAACATACATTTTACAGTTTAAACATTGTTGTTAGACTGTAGCCCAGTACTCTTGCCGGGTGACAACATTGAGCTTGAGTCCTCTTGCCTTTCATCAGGGGAGATTGGCAAGGGCTAGAGGAGCTTTAAAGACCTATTATATTAGCACAGGGGCCAGCACGTGGCATGGTGGTTAGAGGCACTGGATTCCTACATGGCTGATGGTGGTTCAAGTCCTGGACCTGGCGGCTTGCTTCATCACTTTCCCTTTTTCTCTGTCTCTGTCTTGTCAAATTAAAAAAAGGATAATAACAAATGGAATTTAAAAATAAATAAGTATTTCAAAAAAAAGACCTCCTCGCACAGAATGGAGACTCTCTCCTAGGATGGAAAGGAAACTAGAAGGTTATGGGTCTCATGTGTTCTGTTATTTAATGCCATGCTTCCGATGAGCCTAAATCACCTCGAACATGGGGCAGCATCTCACCTGATGAGCAGGTGCTAAAGTAAGGAGGCAAAACCACAGGCTCAGAGGGCCCTGCCTCGCCCACACTGCGCCAAGGCTTCCGAAGACCAGGAGAGTTCGCGGGTCCTTTGCTCTCAGAGCCAGCAGACCTGAACTCCAGCCTCGCCACCAGCTCCAGTGGCCTCTACCTCTCTCTGAAGTGACAGGATTGGACTGGTTGATGGTGTTAACCTTTTTTTTTTAAGCCATGGATACTTTCTTCAAAAAAAATCCCACCTTGAAGCTCAAATATATAACACAGGGACACAGAACTACTCTGAAATTGCAGTTGGGGGGCTGGAAGTGCACCTATCCCATTGCACACTCCTGAGAAGGAGCAAAACCATCTCAGATGCTGTGACACCCCCCCTGCCAGCAGGAGGCAGGGGGGTGTGGGCCTGTGCACGTTGGAGCCTCCACTCAGAGCTGCCCCCACCCCTCCTGTCCTCTCCAGGTGAAGATCTTCGAGGAGGACTTCCAGAGAGAGCGCAGCGATCGAGAGCGCATGAATGAGGAGAAGGAAGAGCTGAAGAAGCAGGTGGAAAAGCTGCAGGCTCAGGTTACCATGTCGAATGCCCAGGTGAGTAGCTGGGCCAAAGAAGGCACAATTGGCCTCGGGGGGAGGTGGAGTAGAAGGTCCTCAGTGGGGCTGGATGTCAGGACACTTGCTGGCTCATTTGCCAGCTCTGCTACCAAGTCTCCGTGTGACTGGCTAGTCCTGTCCTGTGACCCTTTCTTTTTACAGCAAGGCCACCACAATGAGCAAGGCTCACCTGCAGCCAACAGCCTGGGCTGTGCTCTCCCCTCAGGGCACTTGCCTGTGACTGGCTGCAGCCCTGGGGGTGCCCTGTGCACCATCTGGTCACCCTCTGGGCCATTTAGGCCTCGGATACAGGCCTGGCCAAGATTCTCCTGGGCCGACAGTCTTCTCTCCCTCCCCCTTCTCTCAGCTCAAAGCTCTCAAAGATGAGGAAAAGGCGAGAGAAGCCCTCAAGCAGCAGAAGAGGAAAGCAAAGGTGAGGAGGCTGCGGAGGGAGGCAGAGCTTACCCCTTCTGCCCTTCCTCAGGGAGCCATGGTCTGATGGGAGACAGAGTGTGCCCAGGTGCGGGGCGCTCCCTGCCGATGCACTAGTGAAGTAACGCAGGCGGACTTAATCCGTGCAGAACACCTGCTCTGGATATGTAGCTGTCATCCCTGGTCATTTTCTGGCCACATGCCCAGCCCTCTGTGTCCGAGTGTCACCATTCCACGCACATGCCCGATTTCCAGGCCCATGTCCCACCTCCATGATGTGTACCCATCCTTCCGCGTCCACATGCCAGCCTCCTGTGGCTGCGTGCCCAGCCTCCTGTGCCTGCATGCTGGCCTTTAGAGAGTTACGATCCTCACATAGAGGAAGATGAGGACAGCATCCCGGGCCTGGCCTCCACAGCCTGTTGCAGGCCAGAGCCAGACACAGCCTTTCCTGCAGGCCTCGGGAGAGCGTTACCACATGGAGCCCCACCCGGAGCACCTCTGCGGGGCTTACCCCTACGCCTACCCGCCCATGCCAGCCATGGTGCCACACCACGGCTTTGAAGACTGGTCCCAGATCGGCTACCCGCCACCCCCCATGGCCATGGAACACCCACCCCCACTCCCCGGCTCGCACCTCTTCCGTCTGGTGAGTCTGTGCAGAGAAAAAGGTCGAGGAGTCAGACAGTGCATTTTCAGCAATCCTTGTGGTGGTAGGCATGTGTCCAGGGCCTGGCTCTGGCCTACCATCCCAGGGGCAAGAATTCTATAGCCATTCAGGGTCGCTGGTGTGGACAGGGAGGGCTGAGTAAGAGCGCAGGGTGGGAAGAAGGACCCCCTCCCACTCTCAAGTCAGAGACATCAGAGTTCGGGCAGTTCACAGGGAAGCAGGTTCCAGAACCTCACGTATTTCCCTCCCCTTTCCTTTTCTCTTATTTTACTTGCTTTTTCCTACTTACCACACTTTTTCTTACTTTACCATACTTTGTCTCCAGTCCCTCTGTCACAGACCTCCATCGGGCATCCCTAGCTGCCCATCAGACAGTGATTATGCCCTGTCAGCCTGTCCCCCATTTGGCCATTCTTCATTCACATCTTCTTTACACTGGAGGGTGCCAGGGTGCTTAGAGTTTGGCCTGGGAGATACGGAGATCTGGGTTCAAATCTAAGCTTAGCCACTTTTGTGCATGGAGTTACTTAATTGGGGGGAGGTGACAAGGAGGAGGCAGGGACAGCAGGTAGCATGGTGGTTAAAGTGCGGGACTCCCACATGGCCGACTGCAATGGGAGTCCTGGACCCGGTGACTTAAAAAATTATGCCAGGCACATGCGTGTGTGCATGCCCAAAATCCTGAGGGAATGGTGGAGAAGGGATTATGGTATGGCCATCCCCCTGGGGGGTGATTTCTTTCTCTCTCTTTATGTCTCTCTGGTGAGCGTAAGTGCCCTATGGCAAAAACCTAAGTTAATAAATGAGAGGCCAGCAGGTGGTGTGAAGGTTACGGCACTGGATCCCACATGGCCAGCTTTGCAGTTCAAGTCCTAGACCCACAGCTCCACCTGGAGCACCTCTGCAGGGCCTACCCCTACGCCTACCCTTCTACCTGTCTGGCATGACTCCCAAGTCACATGTGCGTTCATGCCCAGAATCTCGAGAGGAGAGTGGAGGATAGGGGATTGTGGCATGGTCCCCCCTGGGACCAATTGCTCACTTTCCCTTTCTGTTTCTCTTTCTCTCTGTCCCTCTCCAACAAGTGTACATGCCCTATAGAAAAAAAAAAAAAATGGGAATGACAACCTGGGTTCTGAGGATTGACTCCAACTTGATTAGTGCGTATTTAGTACTGTTCTGGTGCAGGGCTGCTACTGGACTTTTCGAGTGTGGTTATTGATTACTAAGCAGCAGTTTTGTCACAGCCAGAATACACCTGGCGCCCACCCTGTGCAGGGATGCGGAATCAGAGCTCCCAAGTGATGGACCCGCCCACAGCCAGGCCTGCAGAACCAGGTGAGTGTGATCCCCAAGTGCGGGCTCTTACCCCTGGTGGGGAGATAATTTATCTGCTACGGTAGGAAGGTAATGATTTCCTTTTTGGCCTTGGTGGAAGAGAGGTCCAGCTTTCTGAAACAGTGTTGAAAGGGGAGAGAGAGTAGCGGCAAGGGAAAGGCCTACAACCATCCATCCATCCATCCATCCATCCATTCCAGTTTATTGCCAAGTGCCAGGCACTGTGCTCGGTGCTCATGGATGACAAGGTACTTAACTCCTCTGAGCCTCAGTTTTCTTACCTTTAAGGTGGGGATGCCAAGGGGGGACAGGGGCAATAGGTGGCGGGGTATTTAAGGTGCTGGACTCACACATGGCCAACTGTGGTATAAATCCCAGCCCCAACAGCTTGAAAAATCATGCCAGGCACATGTGCATGTGTGCCCAAAATCCCAACGGAAGAGTAGAGCCGAAAGGATTGTGATGTGGCCACCCCCGCACCCCCCAGGGAGTGATTTCTCGCTTTCCCTCTCACTGCTTGCAGTGGCTCTCTCTCTCTGATGACCATATCTGCCCTTGAGCAAAAAACTTGAACAAAGAAAGAAAGAGTTGACTAGTCAGTTGTTGTTTTGTGCTTTTTTTTTTTCTTTTTAAAGTTTGTTTACTTCTTTTGAGAGGGGGGCATCCCAAAAAGGTCTTCACACTGTGATCCACCCCAGCATCACCCTGCCTGGTTCATGGCACACGCACATCCCTGGTTTGTCTGGGAGGTCACGAACCTGGGACTGTCCCATATGGTCCATTGTGGCATTGCCACTGCACCATCGGCAGGCCCCCAGTCAGGCGTTTTCTAATGGTTCCCCAGAGCCCAGAGGTTCTGTGGAGCCCTTTAGAGGCTGCTTTGATGAGTGGTCATGGGGGGGCCTCATGGGCAGAGTTGTCCCCTCCCACAGAACTGCTCCCTTCTGGGATCTGGAGCCAGGCTGACTGGGCTCAAGTCCTGGCTGCACTCTTTTCTAGATCTGGGATTTGGGGCAAGTCTTTTTAAAACCTCTGTACTCCCCAGTTCCTTCCTCCCTGCGGTGGTGACAACCTGCCTGCTCTGTGGCACTGGGTGAGAATGACATGAGGAATTTAGTTTGGGCATGTGGCCCAGGGCCTGGCACTCGGAGCACTCACTCTCTCTAGCTGTTCGTTTCACTGTGACTTACTGGTTTCCATATGAAACTTTGAAAATTACTTTACTGCGTGATCCTGAAGTCCTAAATTTTTTGTTTATTTAGACCCAGCAAAAAATGACCGTGAAGGGCCTCAGTGAGACCAGATTGTGTCGTTTGGCTGCATCTTCGTCTTGCAGAGCCAGCTGTCCTCAGATCACGGAAAAGATAGAGGCCACTGCTGTGTGTGGCCAGAGCCACAGCTGGACAGGAGGCCGAAGTGGGGGGCCAGCTCGCGCCGGCCCGGCAGAACTGTTCATAAGCCTGGGAGGATCCACCCAGAAGGCTTCCACTTGGGCTCTTCCTCTGGAGGTGACAGAGAAACTCACTGCCCCGCCGTCCAGTGGAGAAGGCCTCCTCCGGCCTGACCGGCCACCCTTCGCTGCAGCCTCCAGAGACGTCAGTCTTCAGAGTGGGGTGCAGCCCAGACCTCTTTTGTTTGAAACCCTCCCCTGAAGTGGTTCCAGCCCTCCGGGTGCCACGTTCAGTTCACGTGTGTGTTTCACTTTTGCTTCACGCTCTGTAGCAAGACGTGCCCCATGCCTGTCCTGACCCCTCTGTGAGGAGCTGCGGGAAGAGTGGGTTCGTCTCCAGGGAGAACAGCAGCAAGTCCTGATGCTGGGCTCTCCCACCTCCACCCGCAGTAGCCTCGCCAGAGCCTTCATAGCCTGGAGAGAGGTCACACCAGCCGTGTCCCCTGAGGGCCCCAGGCTGTAGCTGAAGCTCAGGCCCTCTGCCCTGCAGCCCGAGGCTCATGGTGCCCGCGGCCTGGATTGGAGTGGCTGTCCATCCCGGGCAGCTGTTTGCACGAACCTTGGACATAAATCCAAGTTGAAGATCAGTGTGTTGTGACGTGTTCTTTTATGCCCTAGCTAGTGTCCCCTCTCAGCTGATCAGAGTGCTGCTTTCCTCGCCCTCTCCTTCCCTTTTCCCCTCATTCCCTGAGAGTACCACCATTACTCCTGGCTGGCATCTGCTGGGCCTCTGTTCGGAGCCGCCCCACGGGTGGAGTAGCAGCAGCAGTGGAAAGACCCTGGGCTGTAAGTCAGGGGACCTGGACTTTCATTCCAGGCCTGCCCCCACTCTCAGCAGACCTGGGGCAAAGCTTGATGCTTCTGTGAGCCTCCGTTTCCTCTGTCAAATAGAATACCTCATCTTGACCTAACTTCCTTGGAGAATTCTGGGAAGGAATGCGAGTGGATGTGAACCGGTTTATAAACTCCAAATGCACAGGGCAAAAAGCAAAGTGGATCTAAAAGCCAAAAAGCAGGGACCCTAAGCACAGCCTTATTTCTTCTCTGCTCCTCCTACCCTGACAGCCCACCCCATCCTCCCCAGTCCCCACCCAGGCTGGGGCCACCCCGTTGAGGAAGCACCACAGTAGGCTCAGCTGTTGCAGAAAGGCCTTTACTAGGCAGGTAGGGTGTGAGTCTGATGCCAGTGGGCCAGCGTGAGGGGAGAGGGCACATCCTCTGTAGGAGCAAGGATGGCATCCCTGCCCAGGGGCCTCAGCCTGAATGCACTTAAGGGCCGGCCCCTCAGACAGGCTCAGGGGAGGTCCGCCCACAAGGGCTTCGGGCCCCTCCCTCATGGAGATGCCACCCCTGACACAGGGATGTGGCCCTGGCTCTCACATCTGCCTTGGCTGATCTCAGAACTGGGGGTAGGGGTGGGGGCGGGGGCTTGGGAGGGCCTTTCAGGAAGGAGGAGGGAGCTGTTAAGCGTGGTAGACCCAGAAACTGCTGGGGACCTTATAGTGTTTGGAGGCAGAGAGATGCTGCTGTCAAGGGTGAGGTCCAGGTTAGAGCAGGACAATTGGAGCTAGCGCTGGTTTTCCTTAGGATCAGGTGTGAGTGCGTTGTCATGGGAACAGAGTTGGAGAAACCACATCACTTTACACAGCTGCAGACACACAGATGGTGCACATTTCCGATAGTCACACAGGTGGCCGCACGTAGACCTGTGCACACATGCGCTGTCACACACACACCTGTCGGCATGTGTGCAAATACCCACATGCGAGTGGTACAGACACAATGGTATACAAACATCTGTGTCAGGCAGGGACCTTGTGTAATGGGCAAGGGGCCTGTTGTGGGTGTCTAGTGGGTTGGGGATGTGGGCTCCTTCCTGAACAGTCCCTCCCAGCCCCTGCGTGATGGACAGGAGTGGGCCAGGCGTCAGTTACTTCCCCCTGAGGCCCAGGGCTGCCTGCCGCCTCATGTAGGCCAGGATGTCCATCTTGACATTGCTGATTGTGGTCCGGTGGTACCAGCGCATGATGGGTATTCCGTCAGGCCCCACCAGGAACTTCTCAAAGTTCC
>NW_006159791.1:891953-918410 GCF_000334495.1 Tupaia belangeri chinensis
TCAGGCCCCACCAGGAACTTCTCAAAGTTCCAGCGGATGTCGTGGATCTTCATGGGTTCCCAGAAGAGGCGGCTAGGTGTGCCCAGGAGCTCCGAGGTGGGAGGACAGGAGTTCTGGAGCAAGGATGAGAGTAGTGTCAACCCTGCTTGGGGCCCTTCCCACCCTCCCCCATCCCCTCAGGCCTTCATGGCGATGGGGGAACAGCCTGGCACTGAGAAAAGAGCACCAGCTTGAAGACTGACCCATCCCAGCCATGGCTCTAGAAGATCGTGAGACCCTTAGCTTGTCCTTTCTGGGTGTCCCCTCCCCGGTCAGGACCTCATCTGTGAAATGGGGTGACGGGATCCTAGGGTCTGCACAGATGCTAAGAAACTTCCCAAGAGCCCAGGGACCTGGTCTGTGGGCGGGACCCATCCAGCAGGTGGCACGCACTCACCTTCAGGAAAGTGTAGAACTTCTGCTCTTTGTCCCCGTTCACATCCCCTTTCTCAAAGAGCTGGAAATTAGGGACGAAGCCCCCACCAGGCCGGACATACCTGTAAGGAAAGTTCTGTGTGGGTCCTGAGGGGGTGGCCACTGGGCTCGGAAATGAGAGGGTGTTGGGAGTCTGGCTCTGCCGTGGCGGTAGGAGCCAGTGAAGGTTGAATGCACATGGGCAGGACATGGGTCTGGGGTCTCTGCCCAGCTTGGCCTCTTCCCAGTTCCCCACCCCCAGCTCCATACTCCTCTCACCCCTACCATGCCCTTCACACGTAGTCACCTCTGTCCTCCCTCTCCTGTCCCCTTCTGTCCCTTTTTCTGCCAAACAGGCTTCCCGAAAGGGGAGAGTGGCTCTGGGTGGCTGATGGATGTCCATCCAGATAGGGGCCAGGCCAGAGGAGCTTTCTCAGGATGCTGAGTGGGCACTCACTTGAGGGTGGGCAGGATCTCCGAGTTCTCTCCTGGTTCTTGTTTTCCAAATTGGTTGCAAGGGAAGCCCAGAATGACCAAACCAAATGGTGCAAGCTCTTCCTGTAGTGCATTCAGTTCTGAGGCAGGGAGAGAGCAGACATGGGGCAGCTGGTGCCGAGCCCTGCGCATCTGCACATTCGCCCTGCTCAGCCATCGTACAGGAAGATCCCACAGGGAGAGTTACTTGCCCCAGAGCTCACCAAGCATCGTCAGGCTGGGGGAGAAGGGGCTCGCCCAGGCACCCACTGAGTTTGTGACAGTGCTAGAATTCAAGCCCCCTCTTGACTCCAGTGTAGATGGGTTGGAGGTTTGAGAGAACTACTGTTTCTCAAACCTGTAGTCAGCCACCTGCTCACACCAGGGCCTGCCTCCTGGGCCTGGGCCAGGGCTTTTCAGAGCTCTCCTGGTGGTGTCCTGGACCTCCATCTCTGGGTGGAAGGCAGAGGGCTTCACTGGGGCAGGTCAGGGCCCTCACACCTACTCCAGGAAGTCAAACCCAAGACAGACCCTGTGCAGCTCCCCATTCCCTCGGTGCCCCCGGCATCGCGGGCAGCACCAGCTCCAGCCTGTCTTGCACAGGCGCTCTGCTCTGTTCCGGTGGCTTAGACAGAAGCCCCTGGGCCGTGCAGCTGCTGTCAGCCCACTCCAGGAATGCACCTGTGATTGCCAGGCAGAACATTCAGGGCCACCCTGCCCTTGCCTCCCCCGGCCCGTCTATCCCCCCCAGCAGGCTGCACTCAGCCTCAAAGCATCTTCCCTGGTGCTCCCACATGCCTGTGTCCTGCCTGGACTTCAGCCTCTGCCTCAGCTAAAGAGAAAGGAGTGAGGACATTAGGGGGTCACAAAATGGATCAAATGCTTGGTTCTGTCGCTGATAGTCTGTGACCTAAGGTAGGTTGTACCTTCATTCTCAGTCTTGTTTTCCTTCTCTATAAACTAAGGAGAGGGGAAGGTGGAACTGGATCATCTTTAAAATGTATTTTAGAATGGACATTAGAAGCGTAGGCCCCTCCCCACTGTCCCCACACACCGAGACCTCAGGTCAGCTGTCTGTTGTGCAGAGAGGCCTGGGAGAGGCGCCCAGGCAGCCAAGCCTGAGGGAGGATGGGAGGTGCTCAAGAGGAACTCCAGCTGCCGTTTCTTACTCCAGCCAGAGGGAGCGCCAGGCACAAACGCCTCTCCTCCACCCCTCTGATTTTCAGGCACTTGAGGTCCTCCGGGAAGAAGGATAACCAGAAATCTCCTAGGATATGTCTAAAGACAGCAGACCTCAGGCTTACAGAATCCTCAAGGCCATGGAAAACAGTGGAGTTGGGAGACAGTTTGGAACATGATCACTGTCACCTCTTCTCCCTTGTAGCAAAAACACTCTTATGATTAAAATACGCCCAAGTGGAAGAACAGCCCCAAATAAAGCAGGAAAGGAAGGGTGGGCACTTACCAATGTACTGGCCTGTCAGGCCTCAGTAGCTGGCCACGTTGACAAAGAGGATGTATTTCCCAGCATACTGTTTGAAAGGGATGTACTCCTCCCCGTCAAGGGTGAGGGCTCCGTACTCGTAGATGGTGCCACTCACGCCACCATGGCAGTCAGTCTGGAACAAGAATACCAGGAGTGGTTAGAAGTGGAAAAGAATTTGGCCATCTCAAGTTTCAAGATAATGAAAGATCCCATAGGGAGAGTTACATGCCCCAGAGCTCACCAAGCATTGTCACTAGACTAGAGCTGAGGTCTAATTTCCTGTATAAGATGACAACTGCGGGGCTTGGCAGGTGGCCTGGTGATAAAGGTGTTGCACTCTCACATGGCCGACCTCAGTTCAAGTCCCAGGTCTGCTTTCTCATTTTCCCTTTCTCTCTGGTCAAATTGAAAAAATAATAATAAATCTAATTTTTTAAAAAGGCGATCATTGTAAAAGCATTTAATATGTACTAAGGTTAAACACCTAATAGTAAGCACTTAATAAGTGAATGCTATAGAACTGGAGGATGACTTGTTGTCATGATTGCTTCCATGTTACATGCCAGTCTAAGAACATTTACCACGCCACCTGGCGTGGTGGTTAAGGTACTGGATTCCCACATGGCCAACCCCAGTTCGAGTCCTGGACCTGGCAGTTTGCTTTGCTTCTCTCTCTCTCTCTCTCTCTCTCGTAAGTGCATGTATGTGCCCAGTAGCAAATTTAAAAATAATAATAGTGATAAATAGAATTAAATAAATAAGTGATTAAAAAAAAAATTTACCAGGCTCCAAGGGAGACTCCCCTGACACTGGTACTGAACGAGCCAATGGAAACTGGTTGGGTGGCTATGGAATAATCCAGGAAAGTGCTAATGAGGGCCCAAAAAAGGCCATTGTGGAGGAATTGGGTAAGGAAAGAAGGAAGTGTCAGTATGAAGAGTGGTGATTCAGAGACTCCTAATCTAGATGAGGCTGTTGTTATAAAATAGGGAAGCAGGACCAGGAGCTGGGAATGGGGACTAACCTGTCATGAGGGTTAACTTGACAGTGAAGTGACAGAGTGCTTACATGTGTTATTATTTTTTAAAGAATTACTTATTTAATAGTAGGGATTTTTTGTTTTGTTTTGTTTTTAATTTGCTATAGGACATGTATGCCCACCAGAGAGAAAATGAGAAAGCAAGCTGCCAGGCCCAGGACTTGAACTGTGGTCAGCCATGTGGGAGTCCGGCACCTTAACCACCATGCCGCCCTGCATGTATTGCTACATGATCTGTCTCAGCAAGCAGTTGTGATGATGACCATTACACCTTCCTCTCTAGTCAACTGTCAACCTGGGACAAGGAGTGACAGAGGGCAATGGACTGTGGATTGGGAGCCCTGGGTTGTATCTCCACCTCTGCCACTAACTCCATGCATGGCCTTAGCCTGGCCCTTTTTCTCCTTCAGGCCTCAGTTCCCTCATTTAAATAATGAGAACCTTGGATTGGACCAGCTGATCAACCTTGTCAACCAAGATGCCTTGACAGCATCACTCTCAGCGTAGAAGAGGGGATGGGATTACTGCTGGTCAAGGAGTCATGGCCTTTGGTCCACCCCACCCCTACCTCTTCCTTGACGCTGACTGCAAAACCTTGGGCCTACGTCAGCCTTGACGCTGACTGCAAAATTCTGAGTTTACCATGATTCAGCAGGTGGGCCAGTTCCGAAGGGAGAACAAAAAGCTGGAGACCATGATGTTAGATGATCTCCAAGGTCCTTGCTGGCCCGACATCGTGAGAGAGGTCGGAAGACAATGACCAGGTGGGCCCCCATGAGCAGAGAATAGGAGAGGCCAGAAACACGTGTTGGAGTTAGAGAAGCAGATTTTCTCCCTGTCTTGCTGTTGACCCAAGGCCCCTGGTCCTAACTGGGTGAAGGGCAGGATCCGAGCTGGCAGGGCGTGGCCCCAGTGGGGTGCAGAGCTGCCTCTGTCAGGAAGATGCCCTGGGCTTGCTGAGCAGGTCGAGGCAGGGGTTCCTCCACTAGTCCATTTCCTGGCAGCTGCAAGCCCTTCTTGTCTCTGATGCAAATTTCCTGTTTTACATCAGTCTAATATTCTACACCTCGTGTCTTTGTGGGTGCTAGAGGCAGGCGCAAGACTAAGCTCAATGTTCCTCCTGCCTCTGGGCCTCCTTGACCCTGTTTGGAGTGAGTTCTACCTTAACATGCAAACAAGCCAGAGCACAACAAACACACCCCAGCTGGCCAGAGGTTTGGCAGACCGAAAGCCTAAATGCCTAAATGCCTAAATGCCTCTCCCTTTCCTCCACTCTTCCCCAGTCCAAAAATGAACTCTGGAAAGTGGAGAGAAAAAAAAAGATCGTCCAAATAATTGGAGCTTGTAAACAACAGGAGGATCAGCTTTCGGGCAGATTCAGGGTGGGGGTGGGGCCAAGGGCACCCCTTCCATTAGCTTCTAGCTTTTGCTCTGTGGCCCTGGGCAAGCCATTTTCAATCTCTGAGCAGTACTGTGCAAGGAGATGGGCTTGCTGCCTCCCAACATGGCTGTGAAAACCCACTGAGAAATCAAAACAGGCTTGAAAGCTTCTTTGAAGAAGTCCCTATGTCAAGAGGCAGTGATTCCTCTACATGCAATTACAGAGGGTCCACGGGTCCTACGTTATTGTGAAGAGGTTTGTGATGTTCCCCCACCAGAGTGAAGAAGAGGATGAGCTAGGCAAGGTGTCTTCAGGAGGAAGGATGAGGGATGAAGTCCCCAGTTCCTATTGGAGCTGGTGAGGCTTGTGTTGTGGGCTTTGGGCTGATGGGGGCCGGAGGATGGCCCATGGTGGGGGAAGCCATGGCCAGTGCTCACAGTGAGTACTGCAGTTCAGGCCTCAATTGAGCCTTCTTCCCTCCCCTCTGAGCCCATGAGCCCTGCACCTTAAAGAGGTTGGCCAAAGAAGACAAAGGGAAGAGCCAGCGAGATTGCCTCAATCCTCCCATCGTTGGCAAGAAAGAGTTCTTGGCTTGAGACTTGAGGACAAGACTCAGTGAGGACTCTAACTGTGTGGGCTGCTGGTCTTGTGTCTCCTCTCCCATCATGCACTTCCATCACTGAAATGCTGTGGAAGGAGAACCCACCCAGGGGCGGGAGACCTGAGCTCTGGGCCATGCTGCGCCTCCCTCGCTGTGTGACTCCTTTCCTTTCTCTGGAAGGACTCTAGCTCCTCCGCTTAAGATGGAGTGACAGTGCCGTGAAGGGCCCTTCAAGGAGAACCCGCCCAGGGGCAGGAGACCTGAGCTCTGGGCCATGCTGCGCCTGCGCCTGCCTCGCTGTGTGACTCCGTTCCTTTCTCTGGAAGGACTCTAGCTCCTCCGCTTAAGATGGAGTGACAGTGCCGTGAAGGGCCCTTCAACTCTGACTGTCAGCCTGTGGCGCCATGATTCCCTCTGCCTCGTTCGGTCACCTAGAAACCAGCGGTTACTAGGATCCCATGCACGTCAGCAGCTGTTAGCCTCAGCAGCTTCTCGGAGTCCTTTTGCAGAGTAAGGACAGGGAGGTTGGGCAGCCTTAAGCTGGACTGGGGAGGGAATACAGCAAGGAAAGGAGGGCTCTCTTTGTTCCCTGGGTCCTCCCTTTGAATCAAGAGGAGGCAAACATCCCTCAGGGGCTGAGTCACCTTTTGTCCATCCCTTCTCCACACTGCATACCCCCTACCCTGATCCCTTAGCTCTGGGGTTGGGGCCAAGGTAAATGGTTGGGTCCTGGACCCAGAGCTGTAACATCTCAGCTCTGAGGACCTGGAGGAAAGAGGCCATGCCCAGCTGCCATTAGGCCTTGCTGGCTGTCTCTGATATGATCTCATATCACCCCAAAACCTCCTGACCCGTCCCCCTCTTCTCTCCGAATGCAGCTGTCCCTCCCCGGGGTTCTGTGAACACACAGCTGTGATGCGTTATTCATGGAGTCTACATCCTCATCTCCCGTCTCCTTGAGACAAGACACGTTTGTCTCTTCTCTTGCTCCCCTTAAACTGACCGAGATGGGACTGACTCCATGATGCTGGCTTGCCTATGGTCCACTCCCACCTCTACCCCACACCCCAGCCTTGAAACTCAGTCCCATCCCCACCCTGGAAAATGCTGAGGTGGGGCTTACCAACAGCACTGCATACAAAGGAGGAGACTTAGACAAAATGGCTTCACACCCACAGTCTCCGATTAAGGAGGGCCAGACTAATAGGGTTCGGCCAAGCACAGAAAGGGGGTTAGCAGCAGACAAAAGAAACCCTGAGACCAGCAGCCCATGGCAGTCAGGGTCCTGGCTGAGTCCCATCCCCCGACTCTCAGGCCATCAGAACTCTCTTGCCCTTCCTCTCCTGTTCATTCTGCCCACCTGGAGCACCCAGGTCTCAGGTCCATCCCTATGCACTGGATCTTGGGTCACCAACAGATGGAACTGTGTGTGGGATGGGCTTCCTGAGAAGTGGAATTTTGGAAATGGAATCGTGGACTCAAATATTTTAGAGTAAAAACTCAAAGGATTTTAGAAGCATGGAAGCTCTGGGCCTGCTCCATGGCCTGATGGTTAAGGCAGCCAGATCCCATATGGGTGAGGCACAGAAATACACCAGTTGTGTGGCATGTGTGCCCCAAAGCCCTAGGGGACAGAGATATAGAGAAGAAGAGATTGTCACGTGACCATCCCCCATGAGGGGTGCTTTCTCTGCTCTGTCTTTCTGTATCTCTCTGGTGAGTGCATGCACCCTCTAGACCAAATCAGAAACACAGAATCTCCATCTCATGCTCGTGTGTGCGCACATGTGTGTGTGTGTGTGTGTGTGTGTGTGTGTGATGCTTGTTGGGAGTTGGAAACAGAAATCTCTTTCTCTGTGTCTACCCCTACACCTGGCTTCTGCCTCCCGTACTCTGGAGCCCCAGAGGAAGAAGAGAAGTGTCAGGCCCACCCAGGCACAGCTGTCCAAGAAGCTAAGTGTGTTGGGTCACACCCACTCTTGGCCTCACTGCAGCCAAGGATGACACGCCCTGCTAGAGGTAGACTGAGGCTGGAGGATTCAGCCTTCTCGGGGTTGTCGGTGTCCAGCTTTCTCCAGCTATCAGCTTTGCTCGTCAGAGAGCGGTGGTGGCCTTTGGAACTTCTCCAGCTTCCGCTCTGAAGTCGTCAGTGCTTTGTGCCCGCCCCCACCTCCCCCCCCTCATGGGGAAACCGAGGCCCAGGAAGGGTAGGGGCCTGGGATCCTGAGCTCCGCAGTGGCAGTCCAGAGCTCTTCCCGACTCAGATCTCCGCCTCTTTCTCCTTCCAACACCCCGGAATCCCAGGGGGCATCTGACCTGGGTTCCTATTCTCGGCCAGAAGGGCCCCCAGCGAGTCTTCAGGACCTTGACGCCAGCCACGCTGTCCTCCCCTCTCTGCTTGCTGGGACCAGACACAGCCCACCCAGACGCCGAGTCGCTGGGCCTTTTTCTGGGCCCCTCTCTCCCTCAGGCCCTTCTGGAGTGGGGCTGCGCGGGTAGGACTGGACGGGAAGGGTTTGTGACATGGGTTGAGCAAGGCGACCTCCTCACCCCGACGCAGCAGTGGGTGGGGAAGCGGGAACTCGAGGGGAGACCCTTCTGCCCACCCCGGCACCCGGGCACCCGAGTCTCCGGTCTCCAGCAGGTGGAACTGGGAAGAGATCGACATGCCGGGTGGAGTCCCAATGACGGAACTCGAGGCAACCCGAGTTAAGGGCGTCCCGCGCACCCGGGTGTCGCCCTTCTGCGGGGGAGCCGCGAGGAGGGTGCCTCGCCACCGAGAGATGATCGCCCGAGGGCTAGGTTCGTTCCCGGTCCCTCACCCCGCAAGCTCAACTCACCTTCGACTTCTCTTGTCCCCGGCCCGGCGGGACGAAGCCGGCCAGGAGCAGGGAGAGAAGGCAGGATGCCCGGAGGAGCCGGGCCATGGCGGGCTGGGGACGCTTCTGCTCGCCGCAGACGCTGCCTAATGCCGGGCCACCGTCCGTCTGAGGTGGCCGATGCTCCCAGCCACCTTTCAAGTCCTCCGTTAACACCAATCCGCGGCCAGCCCAGAGTCCGTGCAGCCAATCGCTGGGCGGCTGGGATCTCAGGGGCGGGGACGGTTAGCCCTCGGTTCTCTCCCTCCCCAGGCCCCGGGCGACAGCGACATAAGCAAGTCTGGGCAGAGATGGGAATCGGGTCCTCATGAAGGCGTGAGGCGACTCCCTTTTCAGGCTCCAAAGTGCGGGAGAGCCTGGCGCAGTATTCTCCAGGACAGCCGGGACAAGGGGCCAAACGGCGCCCAAGAGCTGGCGGGAGACTCACTTCTGGGAGGCACTTTTCAGTCCTAGGCTTTCAAACCACCCGAGATGGCCCTTCCCTGCATGTTAAGGACATAAATGTCATTTAGACTTGCAAGAACAATGACCTCAGTCCTTGGTTTTCAAACCACCTGAGATGGCCCTTCCCTGCATGTTAAGGACTTAAATGTCATTTAGACTTGCAAGAACAATGACTACACGTGGATTTAGTGCGTAAGAAACCAAGAGTGGGTGTCCCAGATGCAGCCCTGGGGCTCCTGGGTAGGGCACTGCACTGCCTCAGGTTTGGAAGCACCAGATGCATCTGCTCCCTGTGTAGGCATTGCTTTCTCTCTTTGGGCCTCAGTTTCCCCAACTGTGTCACGATGAGGTTGGCTAATGAGCTCTGAGGGCTTTTTGACTCTGGCTAGATGGCTCATTCTAAGGTAAATAACAGACCTAGACCGGAAGTCCCTCGAGAGTAGGGACCACGGTTATCACATGGGGCAGAGCCGAGCACACAACAGTTTTCTAATACTTGCTGAATTACCAGTCACTGAGCGAAGTTGTTTCTCTGCTTGAAGATGTGTATAATCAGACCAGGCAACTCCAGGTCTGGGCTGTCCAGAGAGGATCCTATCCGCAGGTAGGGAACGGGTTGGAGTTAGTGTTTCTCCAATGGATCAGAGTCAACTAGACTGCTTTTCCTATAGGGCAGAGCAGCCTCCCCTCACAGTCACGGGTTAGAACCTTTGGGGCAGAGGCTGAGAATCTGCAATGAGACATGTCCCAAAGGTGATTCTGAGGCAGCTGGCCTGGCTGCACCCCTGGTGGTGTGAGTCCCAGGGCTAGATGCTCTCTCAAGAGCTCTTTTGGCCAAGAAATGCCATGAGATACCAAGCCCTTGCTATGATCCAAAATATCAGGGACAACAGATGGGGTAACGGTTATGTCACTGGACTCCCACATGGCTGATAGCGATTTGAGTCCTGGACCCAGTTGAATGAAAATCATGCTGCGTGTGTGTGCCTGTGTGCCCAAGATCCCGGGAGGAGAATAGAGAAGGGATTGTGATGTGGCAATCACCCCAGGAGGTGACTTCTCACGTTCCCTTTTCCCTTTCATTGTCTTTGTTTCTCTCTCTTTCTGGTGAGCATACACGCCCTAAGGCAAAAACCTCTCTCTCTCTCTCTCTCTCTCTCTCTCTCTCTGTGTGCGTGTATATATATATATATGTATACCTGTGTGTGTACACACACACTGACTGCATTGATAATGGGGCAAGGAGTTTAGGGGACCATGCCCTGGCATTAAGGAGGCCTTCATGCTGCAGTCCACTCTCAAAGGAGGGCTGACCACTGGCACAAAGAGCGTGACGGCGAGCAGGAGGCGAGCAGGAACACGGTACTTCTCGGCCTTCGCATCATCAGCCTTTTTAGCACAGTTTGTTGCTTTGGACTCTGGGAAGATGTTGATCTCCACCAGGCTGTTTCCAGCTGCCCTCAGGTTAAAGTCCACATTCCTTACCGCTTCAGACAATGCACTCAAAATCTATCTACTTCACCTTTTGCCATGCTCGTATTCCCTCTACTCAGCTATACTGGAAAATGTTTAGTGCTTCCAACATGCCATTCTCTCTCACCTCCTGGTTTCATCTCTGCTGCTCACTCTGCTCGCTCTGTCTGGAGCATTTGACATTTCTTCTCTCTCTTTTATTTTTTTTTTAGAGAAATTTTTGCTATAGGGCGCATGTGCTTGCCAGAGAGAGAGACAGAAAGTGAGAAATCACACCCAGGGAGGATGGCCACTTTGCAGTCCCCTCTTCTCCGTTCTTCTCTTGGGATTTTGGGCACGCGCACACACACACACCTGGCATAAGTTTTAAACCACCTGGTCCAGCATTCGAGCCTCAGTCAACCACATGGGAGTCCAGCTAGTAACCATTACACCACCTGCTCACTGCCGGCGTTCTTTGTCTTTAACTGGTTCTGTCCTACTCATTTTTCAGGTGTCAATTACTATCACTGCCTGAGGAAAGAGTTTATTCAGGCCCCCTTGCTTTACTCTAGCTCCTTGAACGGACACTTCCCACATTAACCCTTTGTTGTACTTTACCATCGTTTCTTGTGTATCCATTTACTGCACTAAGTTATAAAGTTGACAGAGGCTTCACTGACAGCTCCTCACACAGGGCTTAGACACGGTAGATGCTCAATACCAATGTCTACCAAAGAAGTGAACGTCAGATAAAACTGCATCGAATAGGCAGAGCTTCAGGTCAGCGCGGGCTAATGATTGAGCCAACAAGACTGGCTGATTCCTTCTGCTAGTAAGAGCTGAGGTATGCGAGCTGTGTTTGTGTAACTCCTTAGAGCAGAGTAGGTGATTTGCCCTGGACTTCAGGAAGAAAAGGGTGGAAACCAACGCTGTAGAAAATCCCAAGCTGGCTGTGCTTCCAGCATGAGGTTGTGCTAATCTGCACCCCAGGCAAACAGACACCTCTTTATCTTCTTTTTTTTTTCGAGATATGTATAGGGAGTGCAGCTCACCACATATCTACTTGGTGGGTAAGCAAGGGCTGAAAGTGAGAAGTTGTTTTGTTTGTTTTAGAGATTTTTGCTATAGGGCTTGTGCGTTCACCAGACAAACAGAAAGCAAGAAATCACCCCCCACCACCACTACCAGGGGATGGCCACACCACAATCCTTTCCCCATTCTCCTCTTGAGATTTTGGGCACGTACCCGGTGTGAGTTTCAAGTCAATTACATGGGAGCTCAGCACCACTACTACTTGCTGGCCCAAAACAAGATTTTTTTTTAAAAGTACTGATGGGCTGTGTCTTCGAGGAAGAAAGAATATGGGTTAATAAACAAGAAGGGCTGAGGTGAAAAGCCAAAACAATGACAGCCAACAGAAATCACGGAGTTAGTGCGTCAGGTTCTGGACTCGGCAATGGGGCCAGCTAGCCTACCCCAGGCATCCAGAGGGAGGCACAGACCCCATCACTTCTGTGCCAACTTCAAATCGTGCTCTTGTTTTGGAATCAAGGAGGAACTGGAGAACGAGGGGAGCCCTGGAGCTGTTGGTTTTCAAAATAATTGTCAAGCTGATCTCAAAGCCAGGTAGGAAATTAGGGCCTCCATCGAGAAGAGGTGGATGGCTGGAGCTTTACATACGCTCTCCAAATTCTGGTTCCCCGTGTCCTCATCTATGAGACAAGAAGTTCGACAAGGTGAACTGTAAGGGCCAAGCTTAAAGATAATAGGGGCAAAAATGTAATAAATAAAATAACAGGAGCAGCAGTGAGCACTCGCCCAGTCTCCTATACACAGCAGGGGCTGCCGTGGACTTAGGAATGTGTTGAAAAACTCCTGCAGCCTCCTGAGGTAGCTAACATTACGACCCTCATTTTACAGATACAAAAACTAATATCTGAAGTAACTTTGCTTAAGGTCATGTAGTTGGTAAGTGGCAGAACCAGGACTCTGACCCACATACACTGTCTCCAGAGCCCTTGCCATTAGCCCCAAGCCAGGGTTGTGCCACACAGTAGTCACAGCCAGGTGTGGCTATTAAGCACTTGAAATGCGGCTACTGAAAATTGAGATGTGCTTTGAGTTTATAATACATTTGTCTTTTGAACCTTTCATGTGAGTGAAAGAATGTAAAATTATCATATTGATCTTTTACACTATAACATGTTGAAAAGATAATACTTTTAATATATTGAGTTAAAGAAAATGTGTTCTTAATTTTACTCATTTCTTTTTAGCTTTTTAAAAAGAGGTTTTTGTGGTTTTTTTAAACTTTCTTTATTTTAATTTGACCAGAGAGTAAGATAGAGAAAGAGAAAGAGAGAGGGAAAACGAGAAAGCAAGCTGCCAGGACTGGGACTCGAACTGCAGTTGGTCATGTGAGTGTCCAACACCCTTAACCACCATGCCACCTGCCAGCCCCATTTCTTTTTATTTTTTGAAACGTGACTAATAGAAGGTTTAAAGTCACATGTGTAACACACACTTTTTTTTTGAGAGGTTTTTGCTATAGGGTGCGTGCACTCGCCAGACAGACAGAGAGAGACATAGAGACAGAAAGCGAGAAATCACCCCCCAGGAGGGATGGCCATGCCACAATCCCCTCTCCTCCATTCTCCTCTTGGGATCTCGGGCACACACGCACACGCGCCCGGCATGAGTTCTAAGCCACCGGGTCCGGGATTCGAACCACGGTCGACTACATGGGAGTCTAGCGACATAGCCATTACGTCACCTGCGGGTTCCCACACACACATTTCTATTGGGCAGCACTATTTTGTTTTTTAAATAAGTATTTATTTAATTTTATTTATCAGTATTATTATTTTTCAATTTGCTACAGGGCAAATGTGTGCTCATAGAAAGAGAAAATGAGAAAGCAAGCCACCAGGTCCAGGACTCAAACCATGGCCAGCCATGTGGGAGTCCAGCACCCCAGCTGTGTTGGCCACCTGCTGGCCCCTGGACAGCACTGTTTTAAACTATGTAGTCATAAGCCTTGGAATATGATTATGGCAGACTCTCCATAACATGTATGGTAATTCCTTGACTAAGCAAATACACAGGGTATTCTGGATGGGAAAACTCACTTTTGCATGCTGTAATGGTGTACAGTGAATGAAAGTAAAATAAATACATTTAAAATTAAAAAACAAATAATAAATAATTTTTTCAGAAAGATTATGGTACACGCTGTGAAATCTAAACTTACCTTGTTCTTTGCGGGGGAGGGGGGTCCCCAGGATCACCTCCAGATTCAGCAATTTGCTAGGAGGACTCACAGAGCTCGGCACATAATCATACTGATGCACGATGATTTATTACAGCAAACAGTTACAAAATAAGCAGAGGGAAAAGGTGTATGGGACAACGTCTAGGAAAAACTAGACACAAGCTTTCAAGAGTCCTCTCCCAGCTGAGTCACACAGGATGTGCTAATTCTCCCAGCAATGAGTTAGGACAGCACGTGTGAAATGCCATCCACAGGGAAGCTCATTAGAGGCTCAGTGCCCACGGTTTTTACTGCGAGCTAGTTTCACGGACATCTGCCTAGCACACACCAAAATTCCAGGCTCCCAGAAGCACAGTGGGTGTTCGACACGGAATGCATTGTTTGTGTAGTTTAGACACAGTAACCCACTCTTCCTGGTTCTGGGAATGGAGAAATCCTCCTGGAACAGAAGTCCCTAAGTGCCAACTAAAATCTGCCCATAGTAGGTCTCTCTAAGGATAGCAATCTTACCTCCTACAGTAACTCCTTTCTGCAGAACTCCCAGTTACACCTCAACAGGACCTGGCCTGGACAACACTCGGTCGGTTGAGTTAACCTGAAAGCCTGTTTGGGCTGCTATAATATATCAGAATACTGTAAGCTGGATGGTGTATGAACAGAAATCTATTTCTTACAGTTCTGAAGGCTGGGAAGTCCAAGATCAAGATGCCAGTAGCTTCGGTGTGTGGTGAGGGCCTTCTTCCTCACAGATGGCTGTCTTCTCACTTACCCTCACATGGCAGAAGGAACGAGAGGGCCTTTTGTTCCTAATAATTATTTTAAAATAATTACCTTTGAAATAATTATTTTATTTTAACTTTATTTACTTATTTTTTAAAATTTGACCAGAGAGGGACAGAGTGAGTGTGTGTATATGTGTGTGTGTGTGAAAGAGAGAAAGCGAGAAAGCAAGCCACCAGGTCCAGGACTTGAACTGTGGTCAGTCATGTGGGAGACCAGCACCTTAAACACCACACCACCTGCTGGCCTCCCTACAGACTATTTTATTTAATCAACCTTCTCATCTGAGAGGCTATGATTTGGCCAGGGTCCCACAGCAAATATAAGCACCTGTGAGAATCACATTGAAGCTGAGTACAGTTCCAAGCATTCAGCCACAATGTCCCTTCTTAACTCTTGGGCATCCTTATACATTGCTGGAACACAAATGCATACCCTTTCCCCCATTTCTTAGTGGTAGGAAGCCTGCTTGTTTCTCTGCTTGCCTCACTCCACCTGTCCTCCACCCGTCCTGGGTTATTGCTCATGGGGATGGTAACCCTACGGCAGCAATGACAGCCTTTACAGCCACTGAGCAGCGAACAACCCACTTCCCACTTCCTGGGGGTTACCTACAATCAGTGAGAACCACAGGGAATCAATACGCTGTGGAATAGAGCCACCAGATGGGGTGGGTAACTTATACCTCCTTCTCTCCTCCTAACCTGACTACAGCTAACAAGGACCAGGTCAGGTGACATCATTCTTACCCCTTCTCTAACTCACAATGTTCGTGTCAAGGGGACTTGTGACATATATGTGAGAAAGTGCCGAAGAGAGGCTGGAGTCCTGACCTACCTCAATATGTGCCATCGATTAGTCCCTTCTCTCTAAACCTTCCATTCCCCCATGCTGTGAATAAAGAGATTAGAATTCTGGGACCAGCAGCTGGTGTAACAGTTACATGCTGTTCTCCCACATGGCTGACCGCAGTTCGAGTCCTAGACCCGGAGGCTTAAAACTCACACCAGGCACGTGTGCGTGCGTGCCCAAAATCCTGAGAGGAGAATGGAAGAGAAGGAATTGCAGCATGGCCATAGCCCTGGGGGATGATTTCTCATGTTCTGTCTCTCTGTGTTTCTTTGTCCTATAGAAAATTTTAAAAATATTCTCTTGGAAAAAAAGAATTCTAAAGTTTTGTCCATCTCAGTCAGTCTAGAAGTATTTGGTTTCTGAAGAGCTAACCCCAAGGGAAGAGTCCCCAAAGGCAAATGGATGGTGCCTTGGCGAGTCTACCAGTAAGAGTTGGGCTAGAGAGCCAGGGTAGGTCATGTTGTCCCCCTCTTTGTGGTACTTTTTTTTTTTTTTTTAAGGTAGAATTCTATGTTCAAACTGTTCCAATACGCATTTTTTTTTTTTTGAGAGGTTTTCGCTATAGGGCGCGTGCGCTCGTTTGTGGCTCCTATTAACCTTAAACAATTACTTTGAGTTTGACATGAGCCAGGACACTCCGTTCAGAGTCCACATATGACCACGCACCACCTTCATCCCCTGCAAGACAAGGACTGGGCCTGATGACACTCCCTCCCACCACCCGGCAGGTAACTGTAACTGAAGTTGATTCACTTCTCTGGGGCACGACCTTTCCCAGCTGGTAAGAAGATCAAGCTCACTGACAGACCTCTGTGATTTCGAAGCCCTGTGAAGTAGGAACTGCCGTGGTATCTATTGTACAGGCATGGCAACTGAGGGTTATAGAGCCGAAGTGACCTGCCCCTCCATAGTCTTGCACTTTTCACATAGAGTTGAGCACGGCCTCTAGCCAGGCCCTGGGCCGGGTACTAAACATGCAGAAGTAAATACAACAGATGTGCTTCCTGTCCTCCTGGGGAGGAAGACAACATAAATAAGGGCGATGCTTCTCATACTGCATTAAACTGACGGATTCACACAATATGAACTTGATGCTTTTGAGAGGAACAGCTCGCTTTTCCTACTACTTTCCACTCGTCCATGCTCTTCCCCCTACCCCCAGTCAAGGCATTGGCGTCTCGGCAGGTCAAACCCAAAAGCCAAAAGCTTCACGCCAGGCTCTCAGCTCTCCTTCCTTGCCTCTTCTGGGAATTGTCACTATTTCTTTTCCAGACAGTGGGGACAGATGGAGGAAAGGACCTGCCCTCCTGCAGGATCTGGGTTCGCACTGTGACACGAGGGTTGGTGGAAAGGGTTGGGACAGTGACCAGGAGCCTAGGCTGACCCATTGATATTACCTCCCTGGCCAGCTCAGTCAGACAAATATAAGATCTTTGTTGTCTGGGTTGTGGGTCCAGCCTCAAGGGAACCACTGGGAAACACTGGGAGAGTTTTGCACGAGCACTTTGGTTCTGGCATCAGAGGAACCTGGACGCAAATCCTCACTCTATCCCTCTCTAGTTATTTCACCTTGGACAAGGCATCTTTCCTCATCTGTAACAAGGGGGTGAGGTATGGACTGAGATCATGCTCGGGACAGCATCCGGGGCAGTGCTTGGGATAGTCCCCCCTCTTTACATGGTTATGAGTGGCAAAGCTGTCATTGGTGACCTCCGCATCTTAGCCATGGCATGGACACCTGCCCTAACAATCCTGGAGTCTGGGGCTCTGACACTCAGCATCCTATCACCCCCCTGACAGCCCATCCCTTTGTCCTTGTCAAGTCACCACCTCACTTCTACAACTGTCAAAGCTCTGTGATCTCGGACAGATCCTGGTGGTTTCTCCGGTTCTCTGTGCTCTTTCTGCACCATGGGAAGTTGGGCCAAAGGATCTTCAAGGGCTACATCTGGCTTTGAAAGTCTGTCACTGGTTTCCCATGATCTCCCTGGGACAGTCAAATACTTTGTGTTCAAGACTATGTTCTTTTCTCACCTAGAAGTCCTCAGTGAGGAGGAATGTGAGGCTCCGGGACTTTAGAATACCTTAGAGATTATCCAGCTCTCCCCACATGCGTTCATACCCCTGCTCCACCTCTCATTTGCGTACAACAGCTAATGTCAATGAGTAGTGGCCATGGGTAAGGCTCTAATCTAAGTGATTTCAACAGGCTCACTCATTTCCTCCTCAAAACAACCTAGAGAAGCAGGGGTACTATAGCTGCCATTTTACAGCTGAGGAGACTGAGGCATAGCGTGGGTGGTAATCTAAGCTGGTACACGGTGGAGATGGGGTACATCTCAAACCTCCGGCTCGAGGGTCTGTACTTCTGTTCTTCTTCTGCTCTTCACTATCCCATACTTGACTCAAGTCCAGAGAGCGAAGGAGACTTGCCCAAAGTCACACAGCTGCTTACACAGTTGCCTCTGACTATTAAGTCATTGGAAGCACCAGAAGGAGGGAAAAAATAAGCCAAAAGTTAAAATAGCTTGGCCTCTCTCATGCTACCAGCTCTCTCCACCCTCAAATGCTGTGGACTGTTTATTAAAACCAGAGAGGCCCAGGGCATGGTCTTGCAGGGAGGTGCCAAGGTCGGCCTGGCCTATGGTGGCTAGCCCTCCTCCCAATTAAGCCTGGCTCCTCTTCCACCCTCCCAGAAAGCAGAGGCACAGTGAGAGGAGCAAAGGGGCTGGTGTGGAGGTGGAGTCAGGGCTACAGCAGGAGAATGGAAGGGGAAAAGGCAGCGGTCAGGAAGGGGGACACAGGGACAGACTAGGGTACAGGGGGAGAAAGGGGAGCACTATGCTTTTTGTTTTCTGTTTGTTTGTAAAGATTTAATTTATTATTATTATTAATTTGACCAGAGAGAGACAATGTGAAAGCAAGCCACTGGGTCCAGGACCTGAACCATGGTTGGCCAAGTGGGAGTTCAGTGCCTTACCCACCATGCCACCTGCAGGCCCCTGGAGTACTATGTTTTAAATGTCCACTCTGAGTGCCCAGCACAGCACTAGGCACCTTCCCAGACATCCTGTGAGGGTGGTCCCATTATTACCCCCATTAGCATTGGAGGAAACCGAGGCTCAGAGGGGTGAACGACCTGCCCAGTCACCAGGTGTGTCCACTGTGCAAACTGTACCCTCTTCCCACTAGAGAAGGAAGGGAGAGAGAGACAGAGGCAGGCAGAGAGAGGGAAGAAGAGACCCACAGTGGGGAGAGGGGAGACAGGAAAGAGGAGAGCCACAGTAGGAGAGAGGGAAGGCAAGCGAGAGCCGGGGGCCCTGGCACTCTGCCCCGAGGGCAATGGGCCCAGAGCTGCACTCATCACCCAGAAGGTCCATGCCGGAATGTTTACAAGAAACCTCAACATTTAGAAGGAGCGTGACCTCCCGGCCTGCTGCCCCGTGACTGCTCCTGGCTATAAACAGCCTGTTTATTAACCCCAGGAAACTGACTCTGGGGCCATTTAGCTTCGTCTCCAGGACTGGGTGGTTTGGAGGGGAGGGAAGTGCCTGGCAAGGATTTCCAGACAGGGTGGAGTGCTGCTAGGAACTCAGTGATCCTTGAAGAGCTGAGCCAATAGGGGCCACAGAGAGCTCAGGCTCTGACCCCTCCCAGGCCTTGCAGACTTGCTCAGGGCTACCAGGCTAAAGACATGCTGGGTAATGGGCCCTGAAGCCCTGAACCTGGAGTCTGCCTCTTTAAGGAGTTGCCGGGCTTGACTCATCTCATTATTTTCCCTAATGACCCCTCTCATTAGAGCACTGTGATGAAATCAAATGAAATAATGGTTATAGAGGTACTTGGTCAACTGAACCCCTGCATACCTAAGTTATCCTGTAGTCCAGCCCCTTACTACCCATCCCCCTGCCCCCTGCCCCAGTTGATCACTTAGGGCAAACTCGGGTCTTCAGATAAACAGTCACTCACTGTGCTTGCCACCTCTTATCAGTTTGTGTGACCTTAGGTCACTCACTCAGCCATACCAAGTCTCAGCTGTGACCTGAGTGTACTAGTACGGACCTATTAGGTTGCTAGAAGGATGAACTGAGATACTTTTATGACGTTAGCATAGCGCCTGGCACTGTGTGCTCTGTGTTAAATACACCAACACTGGGTGTCTCTCAAGAAATTCCATAAAAGGTCCCCCAAGGCCAGCAGGTACTGTGGCGGTTAGGGTTGTTGGATCCCACATGGCCGATTACATGGTTGAGTTTTGGGTCTAGTGGCTTGAAAGAATGCTTAGTGCTTTTTCATGTGTGCTCAAAATCCCAAAAGGAGAAATAGAGGGGAGGGAAGTGTGGCATGACACCTCCCAGGGAATGACCATTCTTGCTTTCCTTCTCTCTTTTTTTCTCTCTCTGTTTCTCTCTGGTGAGCGCCTGTGCACTATAGAAAATTTTTAAAACTTTAAAAATTTAAGAGGCACTCCATGGTAATACTCTTAAAAGTAACCTGGGGGAAGGGGCCAGCAGGTGGCCTGATGGTTAAAGCACCAGAGTCCCATATGACCGACCACAGTTTGAGTCCCATACCTGGTGGTTTGCTTTCTCACTTTTTCTCTCTCACTGGTGAGTGTACATGCCCTATAGCAAAAAATATAAAAATAATAAGAATAAATAAAGTTGGATAAATAATTCTTTTTTTTAAAAAAAATGACTAGGGTGCCAGCAGGAGGCATGGGGATTAAAGGCACTGGACTCCCACATGACTGACTGTGGTTTGAGTCCTGGAAGTGGCAGCTTGCTTTCTCTCTCTCTGATGAGCACATGTGATCTGTAGCAAATTTTTAAAAAATGATCATAATAAATAAAATTAAAATAAATGCTTTTTTTAAAGGCAACCTGGAATGGGACTTTTTTAAAAATAAAAGACAAGGGAGGAGGTGGTTGTAGCTGGAACAGAAGTGGGAGGATGTGGATTTCATAATTTGAAGGACTGGAATGAAAACACTGAGAATACCACTGTGTAATTTCTGAGAAAGGGAAGGCATGTCCAACTCCAAGAACTGGATGAAAAGTCTCAGGATATTTACAACTGAGAATGGAACAGAACAAGTACCATCTCATTCCAAGGCCGGTGGTGGGACATGGACATGGGACATGGGGACCTTTCAAGGACACAGGAGCTTGTGGCTCTAATTGAAAGGTGTTGAAAACCAGCCAAGCTCACAGGACTCATCCTCCTGGCCTTCCCTGCAGGGCCGCTGAGTGAGGGGAGTCCAGAAACTTCTCCCAGTGTTTCCAGTAATATCACCTTACCCAGAGCCTCAGACTGTGTCCCTGACTCTTCTGTTCCTCCTTCCATTTAAAAATGATGGATTGAGTCTATCATTAATAATTTGAGAGTTTTTATTCACATAGGTAATATGTGATTATGTATTCTTGTAAAATTAAGACTTAACTCTCACTAAAACCCAATGTGACCCCTTCTGCTCCCCATCTTTGTCAAAATTCCTCTCTTCTGACACAGCTCATTTATCTTTCTAGAATTTTCTCTATGCCTAACACATACTATTGAAAATACATATGTTGGGGCAGTGTTAAGGTGGTGTAGTAGTTAAGATGCTGGACTAGCACACGGCCAACCACAGTTCAGTTCGAGTCCCGATCCAGCAGCTTGAAAATCAAGCCAGGTGTATGTGACAAAATTCTGAGAGGAGAATGGAGAAGGGATTGCGGCGTGGCCATTCTCCCATCTCTGTCTCTCTCCAGCAAGAGCATGCACCCTGTGGAAAAAAACTTATAAAAAAGACATCCGTGACAGTATGTCTTGTTTGGCTGTGTTTCTTTTTTCCTAAGTAGTATTAACATTATTCTTGTGCTACAGCTCGCTTTTCTCACTCTCTCTACTTCTCAGAGATCTGTTCATATCAGTCTCTCTAATCTATTTAATTTGTAACCACTGCACAATGTGGATGTTTTATGGCTTATTTACCTGCTCCTCCTTCGTGCAATCTTTCGCTACTGCAAACAATGCTGCAGTGAACCTCCTCTGTTGGCGTCCTTGCAGACGCGTCCTTCGTTTCCTTGAGCAGAGCCTGGCAATGGAATGATCAGGGGCTGAACATCCCACACTGAAACTTTTTTTTCTTAAGAGTTATTTTCTTTAACTTTATTTATTTATTTTAATTTGACCAGAGAGGGACAGAGTGAGAGAGAGTAGGAAAGTGAGAAAGGAAGCCACCAGGTCTGGGACTCAAATCACCATCGGCCATGTGGAGTCCAGTGCCCTTAACCACCCAGGGGGAGTCCAGTCCCCTTAACCACCATGCCACCTGCCAGCCCCAAAACCTTTTTTTTTAATTATTTATTGGGACCAACAGGTGGTATAGTGATTAAGGCGCTGGACATTCCCACAAGGCTGACCACAGTTCAAGTCTCGGATGTGGTGGCTTGCTCTTTCACTTTCCCTCTCCCTGTCTTTCTTTCTCTCTCTGTGTGTATTTCTGGTCAAATTAAAATAAATGAATGAGCAAATAAAATTAAATTTTTAAAAAAGAATTATTTGTTTAATTTCATTTATCTTTTTTAAAAATTTGATCAGGGTATGTATACTCACTAAAGAGAGAGAGAAAGAGGGAAAGTGAGAAAGCAAGCTGACAGACCACTCAAACTGTGGTCCGCCATTTGGGAGTGCAGCACCTTAACCACCATGCCACCTGCTGGCCCCACTGAATCTTAAGTATAGATGTTCCTGGCCAGATCCCTAAGTCATTTCCTGATTCCCAGGTACCATGCCTAGATCGCCAGCTTCGTCCTCTAACTCCCCACTGAGCATCTCCACCCAGATGTCCTGTGGGTTTCTCAACGTCATGTAAGAAACACAAACTCACCTCCCCCTTACTCCAGCTGCTCTCTTGCCCAGCGCACTCACCTTCTCCTGGTGGTCCAAACATGGAATAATTCTCTCCTCTCTCTTCTCAGCATCTAAGGAGATGCCACATCGTGGGGATTTTATCTCAGTTATGTGTTTCAGTTCTCATTTGTTCTCTAGTTATCTTCGGCCAGGATTATTTTAACTCTGTAACTAGCCCCTGGGTTCCACACGAACCTTCGTACAACACCCGTAGTGTCGTTCTCTCTGGTTGGTCCCCCCCTAAATAGGAAGTACAATCGACGTCACAGACTTCTCCAATATGGCTGCTTTCTCCCTCTAGTTTCTCTGTAGCACCTGCTCTTACACCTGGGACACACTCAATCCCCTGGCCGGCCCCAAATGTGCCTTAATTTCTGGCCTCTAAGGCCTTGTTTCTGGGTTTCTTCTCTTAGCAGTCTCTCTTCTAGTTCTGCCTATTGAAGAGCTACCAGCCCTTCTAGCACCTGCTGAGTTCCATTAATGTGGATGTGGGTTCTAGCGTTCTGCCACCAGATTAAATTTCTGCCTTAGGAAGCATGCACTTGCCAGAGAAGAGAGAAACAGAGAGAGGGGAAGAGAGAAATCACCCCCAGGAGGAGAATGGCCATGCCGCATTCCCGTCTCCTTCATTCTCCTCACAGGGATTTTGGGCATGCACACACACAGGCCTAGCATGACTTTGAAGCCCACCAGGTCCAGGACTCAAACCGCATTGGCCATGTGGAAGTTCAGCACCTTAACCACCACACGACCTGCTGGCCCCAAGAGCCAATTTCTTAACCTCTCTGAGTATCAGTTTTCTTCTCTGTAAAAAATGTTAGAGTACCTTTCAGCTCTGAAGGGAAATTTGGAGGAGATAATTCCAGTAAGGCCCTTAGCACCGTGCCTGCCATGGAGGAAGCACCGAGCGCTCACCTTGGCTCCTACTGTTACCACACCTCCTTCCAAATGCCAGGCTCGACCTCA
Organism: Tupaia belangeri chinensis; assembly: GCF_000334495.1. Classification (NCBI taxonomy): domain Eukaryota; kingdom Metazoa; phylum Chordata; class Mammalia; order Scandentia; family Tupaiidae; genus Tupaia; species Tupaia belangeri. Next base: position 914,932 of record NW_006159791.1, read on the forward strand.
CTGTCAGAGGAGACTTTCTGCCTTCCCGCTCCTTCCTCTCTAGTCAGTGGGCACTTATTGTATTATTTATGTACAATTCTGTCTGTCCTCACACCTGATACTGACCTCCGAGGGGCAAGGGTCCTATTATTCATTTCTCATGCCTCATGGTGTCCCCAGCACAGTGCCCAGAATGGGACTGGGTGCCATCCGAACCAGTTACGGAGAATAGAGACAGCTTTACATTCCGTCGTGGCACTCAGTGGTTGCTAAGACTCTGCTCACAACACTCCCTCTACACCCACTTCCCTCACCCACAAAATACAGCCACAATACGGCACTGCCATCCACCTGCAAGGCTGGAATGGGTTTAGTTTGTGAAAGGACTTTCTAAATAATTTTTCCTCCCCAAACTTTAGCCGGTCTTCCCACTGTTGTCTGCTTCCCCCTTGTGGATAAAATTCACACCACATATTAAAGTCAGTCGAAAATCATCTAGCAGCCAGAAGTGTATCTCAACACTGTTTGCATTCCTGGAAAATTGAAAACAAAGCAGGACTCTTAATTATGAATTTGGCTAAATGGATTATACACATCCACCCAGGGAAGATGATTGTGTCATTTGATATACTTAAATAGCTATCTGTGAGGTACTGCTAAGGGAAAGCCTAGTGAAAAGCATGTAAACTACACCCATTTTTCTAAATATCTCTACAAATACACTAAATATTAATAGTGTTTATATGGGATGGTGAAATTCAGTTCACTTTCACTTTTTTTTTTTTTTTTTAAAGAGAGAGTTTTGCAGGACCAGCAGATGGCATAATGGCTATGTCATTGGACTCCCATGTAGTCAATCGTGGTCCAAGCCACGGACCCAGTGGCTTAAACTCATGCAGGGTGCATGAATGTGCGTGCCCAAGATCCCAAGAGGAGAATGGAGGAGAAGGGATAGCGGCGTGGCCATCCCCCCTGGGGGTGATTTCTCGCTATCTGTCTCTCTGTCTCTCTCTGTCTTTCTGGCGAGTGCATGCACCCTATAGCAAAAACTTCTCAAAAAAAGAAAAAGATAATTTTGCTATAGGGAGCATGCACTCACCAGAGAAACTGAGAAACCACCTCTCAGGGGTGATGGCCATGCTGCAATCTCTTCTCCATTCTCCTCTCCGGATTTTGGGCATGCATGCACACACGCTGGCGTGAGTTTCAAGCTACCCTGGTTGGCTGGGACTTGAACCGTGGTTGATCATGTGGCAGTCTAGCACTTTAACCACTATGCCACCTGCTGGCTCCATTTTCACTTTCTTCTGGAGAGATATGTATCTGAGTTTTGAACAGTGAATATGAATTATTGCTGCTAGAAAAATTTCGCTCCTTAAATTTGGGGGGAACCTATCAATAAAAAAGAAGCCCATGAGCTAACCATTGCGACAGATCAGTCTGATCTGAGGGCAGCACCAGCTGTCACCTATCTGCTCCTTGCACCTACCCCATGCAGAGAGCTCTGGGCAGCAGAGGCGCATCTGTGAACTAGGCTTGCAGGACCTGCGTAGCCACTGTCGTTGGCCAGGCTGACCTGAGTCCTGAATCCAGCCCTTTGTTCCCAGCCAAGAGAACAATGAGGGACTGGGCAGTTCCACTTCCAGTTTTTTTTGGTTTTTTTTTTCTCCTTTCTGTTATAGTAGAAAGCTTGAGCTTCAACTATAGGTCATTAGATGCTGTGGAAAGTAGTATAGTGGCTCCCCCAAAAGCAAAACAGAATAGCCATACAATTCAGTAATCCCACTTCTAAGTATACACCCCCAAAATCAAAAGCATGAATTCAGATACATATTTGTACACCTGTGCTCATAGCAACATTATTTACAATAACTAAGGGGTAGAAAAATGTGTCTGTCAACAGGTGGACGGACAAAATGTTATACACACAATGAAATATTATTCAGCCTTGAAAAGGAATGAAGTTCTGATACATGAGACATGAACGAACCTTGAAAACATTATGTAAAGAGAGAGAGAGAGAGAGAGAGACCTCTGACAGCATCTAGATGCCATAATCTAGCTAGCTAGCTTTAGAGCATGGGTGCATGCATGAATCTTCATGAACCAACACATGTTCTTAGGGGAGCACATTCACACCATGGTAAGTGTCTTGATTCAAAAATAATACTTTTTTGAGCCAACTTCATGGCTTAGTGGTAGAGAGAGCTGGATCCCACATGGCTGACAACAGTACAACATGTTTATGTGACTTTAACAGAAAATAAAACCATGTGTTCTGTTGCTATAATCTGTCTGTATATGTCTGAATAAAAAAGAAAAGAAAAAACACATTTAGAAAGTAGAATTCTAGAACTGGCCCTGTAGCCAGATTACAAATGGACGACCACAGTTCACATCCTAGCCTCAGCAGCTTGAAAACCATGTATGATACATGTGTGAGCACGTTTCAAATCCCAACAGGATGGAGAAATGGAAGAGAAGGGGTTGCAGTGTAAGCATCCATTGGGGAATGCTTCCTCCCTCTTTCTGTCTCTCTCTGGTGAACCCTCATCCCCTTACACAATCAAAGAAAGAAAAAAGAGAAGAGGAAAAAGAGAAAAAAGAGAAAGAAAATAAAGAGAAAAAGAAAGAGAAAGAGAGAAAGAAGGAAAGAGAGAAAAAGAATTCTATCAAAATGCATCGCAGTTGATCTGTCCTTCGAAACTGGTAAACTCTCCTGTTTGTGGTTTTTACTTTATTGGTCAACGAGAGCATATTTCTCAGTATTTTTGCAATTCTCTAGTTTTACTTTCACTTACACTTATTTTTATACAGGTATTCCTGTTTTCTCTCTTAGTCTGAAAACACGAAATATCTATAATGTGGGATACCAGATGGTCAATTAAATACGCATTGGTAATTAAAAAACACACACATTTTTAAACTAGTCTGAAAACTAGTGGAGCAAAGATGAATCCAAGAAGTAGAACTTCTGAGCCAAAGACTATGGTTATCTTTTTCAAAAGAAGAATCATGGGGCCAGCAGGTGACATGGTGGTTAAGGACACTGGACTCCCACATGGCCAACTGTGGTTCGAGTCCTGGATCTAATGTCTTGCTTTCTCACTTTCTCTCTCTCTATCTATCTCTCTCTCTCTCTCTCTCTCTCTCTCTCTCTCTAGAGACGTGGTTGTTAAGGGTGCAGGACTCCCACATGGCTGATCATGGTTTGAGCCCTGGACTTGGTGGCTTGCTTTCTCACTTTCCCTCTCTCTCTCTTTCTCTCACACTTTGTCCCTCTCTGATCAAATGAAAACAAATAAATAAATAAAGTTAAATAAAATAATTTTTTTAAAAGTACATCCTTAAATAATAATAAAACTTAGCCTAAACATTTTTTGATACCATAGAATCCTGTTATCAAACAGGCAGAATTGGGGCTGGCAGGTGGCATGGTGGTTAAGAGCGCTGAATTCCCACATGGCTGACTGTGATTCGAGTCCCAAATCTGGCGGCTT
>NW_006159791.1:918460-927374 GCF_000334495.1 Tupaia belangeri chinensis
TCTCTGGACAAATTTAAATAAATAAAGTTAAATAAAATAATTATTTTTTAATAAAAAGGGCAGAATTACCAGCACTAATAAATACCTGGAGGCATGGGCTTATTCTCTGCCTCTCTTGTTCATGGAAGAAATAAATGAATAGGGACCAACAGATGGCACAACGATTACGTTGCTAGACTCTGACGTAGTTGACTGCAGTTCAAGTCCCAGACCTGGTGGCTTAAAACTCACACCAAGCACATGTGTGAGCATGTCCAAAATCCCAAGAGGAGAATGGAGGAGAAGGGATTGCAGTGTGGCCACGCCCCCGGGGGGCGAGTTCTCCCTTTCTGTCTCCTTCTGTCTCTGTGTCTCTCTCTGTCTCTCTGGCAGGTACATGTGCCTTATAGCAAAAATCTCTCTTAAAAAAAAAAAGAAAGAAAGAAAAGAGAAAGGAAGAGAGAAAGAAAAAGAAAGAAGAAACGGATAAAGAAATGTATAAACTTTTTAAAAAAATGCTGTAAAATTGTGATGCCAAAGGGTTTGGGGGGGGGAGTTGCATTGTTTTGTTTTGTTTTTAGAGAGATGTTTGCTATAGGGTGCATGCGCTCGCCAGAGAGACAGAGAGAGTCAAAAAGAGGGAAAATGAGAAATCACTCCTCAGGGGGGATGGCCACACCACAATCCTTTCTCTATTCTCCTCTCAGGATTTTGGGCACACTCGCACCTAGGCCCAGCATGAGTTTCAATTCACCAGGTCCAGGACTCAAACTGCAATCACCATGTAGGAGTCTAGTACCCTAACCATTACTCCACTTGTTAGCCCCATTTTGTTTTGTTTTGAGTAAAACTTTGCAGAAAGATATTCTCAAGGTGATTCCATTGTTCAGCCACCACTGCAAACCCATGGTCTAATTCCTGAGAAGGAGCATTGCTTTCTGTGGCAATACTGAGTATTTAATGTTGAACCTGTCACAGAGAACCTACTCACAGAGCAATCAAGCTCTATGCCACCAAGAAAGTCACTGTATTAGTAAGTAATCTGGTGACCCCAAATACCAAATATACCACCTTTGCAATTATCTCCACAAGAAGACTAAATTTTCTGGCAAACAAGATGACAATGAGGAAAGGTGGATAGTGAAGGGGGACAGAGAGTTGGGCATCTCAGGTTGAATTAGGGTGGGGAGAAGAGTAAGTTAATTACGTTATTTTTATTTCAAAAAAGTTTTAAACACGTAAGCATTTTGAAAGTCTGGAGGACTACTTACCTAACTATCCACAGATGTTTTCCTTCGAGGTTAGGTTCTGGGTAGCTGTACATATTTCATAAGATCGTTCTGAAATGTTGGTTCGGCTCTGCGACAGTTGAGGTCTTGGTAAAAATACGAAGATCCAGGCCCTATCCTCATTCAGTGGCTCTGGGGAGAGCAGCCATTTTATAGAGCCAAGAATAGAAGGGACAAGTTTAACAGCAGGTATTTGGTGACCTCACTGCAAACATAATTATGAATTTAATAAGATAGCCATGGCTCACAGATACTATCTTGTTTGTTCTCAATGTTCTGGACAGAAGGAAATGTCATGAGGACACTCTTAAACTTGGCGTGTGGGCTAACTCTGCTGTCAGTTTAAGTCTGTGACATAGAATCTGATATAATCCTCCCTAGTGTATGAGGGATGGGGCTCTCATTGGTCTCCTTCCTTTGTATTCTGAAGGTGGCCAGGACCATGACATAACACTGTGCACAGATACAACACAGGCTGAGCACAGAAGATCTCGGGGGAGTGAACCTACTCTGTGTAATACTACACTGTTGGATACATGACATTATACATTTGCCAAAACCCAAAGAACGTACAACACCAAGACGGAACGCTGTGGAAACTGTGGACGGGGTGATAATGACATGCCAATGTAGGTTCATCGACTGTAGCCAATGTACCACTCTGGAACCAGATGTCAATAGTGGGAGATGCTGCAGGTATGTGGGGGAGCTCTCTCCACTTTCAGTTCAGTTTTTGCTGTGCACTAAAAACTGCTCTAAAAGGCAAAGTCTATTAAAAAATAAATTAAGTCTATTTAAAATTTAGTACATCTATACCATGAACTATTATCCAGAGACAAAAAGAAGTAAGCTCTCAAGTCACACAAAGACGAATGATTCTTTTTCTATTTTTCAAAGGTTTTTGCCATAGGGTGCATGTGCTCGCCAGAGGGAGAGAGAGTCAGAGACAGTGAGAGGGAAAGTGAGAACTTATTCCCCAGGAGGGATGGCCATGCTGCAATCCCTTCTCCTCCATTCTCCTCTTGAGGTCTTAGGCACAAATGCACGTGCATCTGGCATGATTTTCAAGCCACCAGGTGTGGGACTGAGTCCACGGTCAGCCACGTGGAAGTCCAGAGACATAACCACTACACCATATACTAGCCCCAACATGGATGATTCTTAAATATATGTTGCAAAATGAAAAACGTCAGTTGGAAAGGCTGTATGCTGAATGATTTCATTTATGTATCATTCTGAAAAAGGCAAAATTACACATTAAGAAAAAAGATCAGGGAACCAGCAGTTAGCGTAATGGCTATGTCGCTGAACTCCCACGTAGTCGACCGCGGTTCGTGTCCCGGACTCGGTGGCTTAAAACTTACGCCGGGCGCGTGTGCGTGCGTGCCCAAGATCCCGAGAGGAGAATGGAGGAGAAGGGATTGCGGCGTGACCATCCCCCCTGGGGGGTGCTTTCTCGCTTTCTGTCTCTATGTCTCTCTCTCTGTCTGTCTGGCGAGCGCACGCGCCCTACAGTGAAAATCTCTCCCCACTCCCCCAAAAAAAAAAAAAAAAGAGAAAAAAGATCAATGGTTTTCTGTGATTCGAGGAGAGAGGAGAGTTAAATAAGTGAATCCCAAGGATGTTAGAGTGGTAAAACTATTCTGTATGATACTATAATGATGATATACAGAAGACTATGAAATTGTCAAAACCCATAGAACTTTACCACACAATCGGTGAACCTCAATGTATGCAAATTAAAAAAATAATTTAGGTGATCGGAGAATCTCGGGAAAGAATTCAGACATTGACGAAAGAATCAAATTAAATTATACCTGTGTGAAATAACCTCAGTGAAGAGAGTGGAAGGCAAAGGTGTTGACCTAATTAACTTGGGAAATGAATGGAGCCAGTAAGATTAAAGACAAATAAACTGAACATAGGCACTGAACGCTAGTTGTTAAAAGTGCTTACTGAGGCCAACAGGCGGCATGGTGGTTAAAGGCACCGGACTCCAACATGGCTGACCGCAGTTCAAGTCCCAGATGTGGCAGCTTGCTTTCTCACTTTCCCTCTCTCTCTCATTCTGTCCCTCTCTGGTCAAATTTAAAAAGAAATAAATAAAATAATTTTTTTTAAGTGCTTACCACAGGGGTACATGTGTTTTGTTTGTTGGTTTGTTTTAACATACATTTATTTATTTGTTACAGTTTTCAAGTTGCCAGGTCTGGGACTCAAACCACAGTTGGCCATGTGGGAATCCGGTGTCCTTAACTACTATGCCAACTGCTGGACTCAAGGTATAGGTTAATACATGTGTTGGCTTGAACAATGACATAAATGAATGGCAGATGATGGGGAGCCAGATTTCTCACTGTTGGGGCATGAGGTTAAAAACAGTTAAGTGGGAAAGCCTAGAATTTGAGTGCAACTTGTATATAGAACTAATTAAATTCCCTCAAAAGCAGTTCAAGGTGAAGAGTCTGGAGATTATACAGAGCAGGTAGAGGGAGACTCCTGTATTTAGTATGTAACAAGCCTATAAGACTTAAGAATTAACATGTTTGAGGATGAGTAGATGGTGTAGCAGTTATGTCACTGGACTCCCACATGCCTGACTGCAGTTCCAGTCCCAAACCCGGTGGCTTGAAAATCATCCTACACGTGTGTACATGAGTGCCCAAGATCCCAGGAGAACAGAGGAGGAGGGATTGCAACATGACCACCCCCTTACCCCAGGGGATGATTTCTCACTTTCCCTCTCACTTTCCCAGTCTCTGTTTCTCTTTCAGGTGAGCACACACACCCTTAGGCAAAAATACCTCAAAAAAGAAAAAACAAAAACAAAAAACTAACATGTGTGGTCTCACAAAATTCCAAAAAAGTAGATACCTAAGTACTTCCAATTCTCAGATTCTTCTCATTGGTAAATATCATAACTACAAAATTTGGTAAAGATACAGGTTCTACCAATAAAAGTATTTTATCTCAAAATGTACAATGATTAAATGTAAATTTAAAAATTATTTTAAGAAATTTATGGAGTGACATTTTACTTTGAAAGATGCAGGTGCCTTTTAAATTACTAAGTGTTTTTTTCAGGTGAAAATTACGTGAGGATTAGCTGTATTTTTTTGAGGATATTTGAGTCTATATTAACGAGGGATATTGGTCTATAGTCTACATACATTTTATGGTTTAAATTCTTTTGAATCTGTTGAGATTCGTTTTATATCCTAGCAGTGATGTGTGAAGTTGGGGTGACCACACCCAACACCAGGACCGAATCCAGAGCTGCAAGTTGACTAGGTTCTTGTCTCACATTCACAAAGAATTACAGACGTGGACACAGATATGGAATAGTAAAGAGAGTTTATTGAAAGAGAGGGAAGGAAGAGACCAGGAAGAAAGGAGGGGTCCTGAAAGGGGTTGTCGCCAGGTAGTTTGGGTTCCTGCCACATGGTTTGGGTTCCAAGTTTATTTCCCAGCTGGGGGGAACCTATGCATGCGTTTTCCTCATGGTAAGAGGTCACATGTCCTGTAGGTTATGTTGTACCTTAGGGTGGTCTCCCAGTCGTGAGAACCTATGTAATGGTGGCTAATTGGAAACAAGTTTGGTGCGAGACTGTTAATTTGGAAAAGGTCGTTATCTCAGTTAACTTTGAGGGCCTGGTGATCTATATCTTGGTATTCATCCCCCAGAGTCAGGAAGGGTACCACCCATCAGGAAGTGCCCTGGCCCATTGGTCCTTGAGATAATGTTTTCACGTTATCTGCTTGTCTTGGACTATGTCCATCTGCCCTTTTAGCCTTTGGCTAAATAAAGTCCCATTGCAAGGGGCCAGGGATTCTTTAAGAACAAGGTTTACAAGTCTAATGGCAAAAGACAATGGTGAGAGAGGAGAGGAATTAGGGTCAAACAAAGAAAAGGGTAGGGGGAGATTTTAACAGTCAGGGGCCACACAGCCCAGTGACTCTCTGCAGGGTTGTTAGGGGAGAGGGGGAGGAGCCTGACCTACCTGCCTATAAAGGAAGTCTAACTCTCATCTCAGTGTGTGTGTGTGGTGAGAAATCACCCTCCAGGAGGGAGGGCCACCCTGCAATCTCTTCTCCTCCATTCTCCTCTCAGGATTTTGGACACGCATGCACATGCACTCAGAGTGATTCTCAAGACACCAGAGAGTGTCAGCCCTGTGAAATCCACCTGCCTTAACCTCCACGAGTTTTCTGTATTCTTTCTTTTTTCCCCTACCCCATTCCTTTACTGTACATAAAGTAACTGGTGTATGCACACAACATACTGCATTTTTTTTTAATTAAATGGTCAATATGTTTTTATTGACGTCAAATGGAGATGGGATGGGGAAAAATATTGGTTCTATGAAAACACCCCCTTTCTCCGTTAGCGGTGTGTTCATTAACTCTTTATAGTCCAGTAAGTTATTTTGCTCTTACAATTTCAACAACAAAATAAAACTCAACAACATAAAATCCTTGTATACCTTATTTGATTGAGGAATCTTAATGTTTTTATTTAGCATTGTTAAACCAAATAGAATTTTATAACTTTGTGTAACTATTATATGTAGGGCAATCTGTCTTTAAGGAGAGATTAATTACTATCTTTTTTTTTTTTTTTTTTTTGGAGAGATTTTCGCTGTAGGGCGCGTGCGCTCGCCAGACAGAGAGAAACAGAGAGACAGAAAGCGAGAAATCCCCCCCCAGGGGGGATGGTCACGCCACAATCCCTTCTCTTCCATTCTCCTCTCTGGATCTTGGGCACGCACACACATGCATCCGGCATGAGTTTAAGCCACCAGGTCTGGGACTCCAACCGCAGTCGACTACATAGGAGTCCAGTGACATAGCCATTACTCCAACTGCTGGTCCCAGATAATAATTATTCTTTTTTTTTTGGAGAGATTTTCACTGTAGGGCGCGTGCGCTCGCCAGACAGACAGAGAGAGACATAGAGACAGAAAGCGAGAAATCCCCCCCCAGGGGGGATGGTCACGCCGCAATCCCTTCTCCTCCATTCTCCTCTCGGGATCTTGGGCACGCACGCACACGCGCCCGGCGTGAGTTTCAAGCCACCGGGTCTGGGACGTGAACCATGGTCGACTACGTGGGAGTCCAGCGACATAGCCATTACGCTAACTGCTGGTTCCCGATAATAATTATTCTTAAAGAAAAAAAAAAAAGAATCTAATTTTCCCTTCAACTCAAGCATCTTCTTTAAATAACTCTCTTATTTAATATGAAGAAAATAAAAAGAATTTGGGTGGCATTACTCTCCAATTTCCAGGAGATAACATCTAAATCCTTGGAATGTTCCCAATAATAGGAGTGTCTTTGTTATTCATGGTAAAAGAGAGGAGATCCTGTTCTGACAGGTAAATGATTCATGGTGGGCCCCTACTTGATGCTACAAAGATGACGAAAGATGTGGGCTGACCATTCCAGAAAGACCAATGGTGCACTTAGAGGGTTGGTGAATACATGTACCCTATAGCAAAATTTTACCAAAGAAAAAATATTTATTCCTTTCACTTTTTTGTTTGTTTTTGCCATAGGGCACATGCACTTGCCAGGGAGAGACAGAGAGAGAGAGAGAGAAAGTGAGAAATCACCACTCAGGGGGGATGGCCATGCCACATTCCCTTCTTCTCCATTCTCCTCTTGCAGTTTTGGGTATGCACATACACACACACACTCAGCATGATTTTCAAGCTGCTGGGTTCAGAGTGTGAACTGCAGTTGGCCACGTGGAAATTCAGCACCTTAACCACGGTGCCACCTGCTGGTCCCACCTTTCATGTTTGTTACGTATATTCATAGGATCTCCTCTCTTTTAGTCCATTCAGGCTGCCATAACACAATACTGTCAACTAGGTGGCTTATAAACAAGAGAAATTTACTTCTCACAGTTCTGGAGGCTGGAAAGTCCAAGTTTATGGTGCTACTGAGGCAGGAGACAGGGACCCTAAAAATATAGTTAGGGTATAGGCCCAAAATGAAATCGCAAAATGGCTAAGTTTTAAGGTGGAGACAAAGAGGCTCAGCTGCTTGCTCAGAAGAGACCTTGTGCAGCAGTGACTCAGTGATTGACCTAGGCAGCATGACCTACACCTGAAACAAAGGCTTTTTTCTAGGCTCCACCACATTCCTGGAAGATAAAATGTTTTTTTATGCCAAAGCCTGTAGACAAAAAAAACCCTCTTGACCTTTGTACCCACTCCAAAATTAGAAGAACTAGATCCATTCAACATAGGCCACTCACCACTACAAGAGGAATACATGCACAATCCCACCTGAAAACAAGCCTAAAGGAGGCTCCTCTGATTCAGATAAAAACCCCTTGCCCCAGGTTCTCCCTTACAACCCATTTTCTGCGACCCCTCCCTTTTTCCTAGGAGCTCTGTTTTTCTTTCCCTTTCCTTCAGTAAACTCCCCACTTTGCTATACCCACTTTCTGTGTCTCTAATTCTTCCTGAGAGACAGAAACCCATGTCTCACTGGGGGTACTAGACCTGATCATCCTGGAGTCCCTATGTTTCTGCATTACTACTGATTAAGTGCCTCTTTTTTCTTTTTTTTTTTTTTTTTTGAGAGAGCTTTTTGCTATAGGGTGCATATGTTCACTGGAGAGACAGAAACAGATAAAAAGCAAGAAATCACCCCCTGGGAGGATGATCACACCACAGTCCCTTTTCCTCCACTCTCCTTTCAGGATTTTGGGGATGCATGCACATGTGCCCGGCGTGAATTTCAAGCCACCTGGTCCAGGACTCAGATCTCAGTCTACCATGTGGGAGTCCAGCAACATAACGATTTCTCCATCTGTTGATCTCCAGTGTCAGTTTTTTTATTTCTGGTTCATAGATGGATGTCTTCACACCATGTCCTCACATAGCAGAGGAGTTGCAGAAGCTCCGTAGGGTTGCTTTTATTAGGACACTGATCACCTCCTAAAGGGTCACCTCCTAATACCATCACATTGGGGGTTAGGATTTCAATATATGAATTTTGAAGAACACAAACATTTAACATTCTATTGTATTTTGTAATTCTTATCTATTTGCAAGAATAGTATTTGTTAATTTATATTACATATATGTTAAATTCTCTTATTTTAAATGCTTCTTGGTTGATTCTTCTGGGGTTCAGACATAGAAATTTATTTTATGTGTAAATAATAACTTCCTGCTCTTTTAAATTTTTATACTACTACTATAGAGGGTGGCCAATCTGAGCAAACATGATGATGACCGATAAACACATGCAGAAATGTAGTTCTATGGGCTATCATTTTGCAAGGCTAAACTAATGCCGCCATTAACATATGAATATGCTAGCTGCCTCTGTGTTCAAAACTGCAAAGCAGTATCAGTGAAAGGAAGCCACATGTGTTAATCAGAAAAGGCTTGAGAAAATAAGATAAAACTTACATAGAACTACATGATGTTAAATGTCTTCACATCTTCAGCCAATTAACATCTGAATGTTTTTATTCCACTTCCCCTTCCTCTCTTTTTTGCCCTTTAAAGGAATAGCAGCTGGCAGGTGATGTGGTGGATAAAGGCACTGGATTCTCACATGGTCAATTATGGTTCAAGTCCCGGACCTGGCTACTTACTTTCTCTCTCTCTCTCTCTCTCTCTCTC
>NW_006159791.1:927396-938953 GCF_000334495.1 Tupaia belangeri chinensis
TCCCTTTCTCTGTCTCTCTCTGGTCAAATTTAATAATAATAATAATAACAAAATAAAATAAATTTTTTTTTTTTAAAAAAGACACGCATAAAATCATTCGAAGAGCAATACAGATTCCCTTCAGCAAGGCAGAAATCTGGTTTCTACATACATTGTTTGGAGAATACAAAACAGATTAGGTTATTAATCAACAGAAGCAACAAGAAAGTGCATTAACGTTCAGTGGCCCTAACCTTGTGATGCTGATGTGGAACTCTGATCCCTCCTGAATGCCCCTGAGTGGGGGACCAATTTCATGAGGTAAAGGTAATGAATGGCTACAAGTTACTTCTATCCCTAGCTGTGGCATGAGGCTAGTTCTGAGGAAGGAAGGAGGGAAGGGGAAAGAGCCTACTCACACCTTCTCACTATTCCCTCCAAGGAAGTCTTTTTCTCTTTGACTTTGAGATGCTTGCAGATTTCCAAGACTAGAACACTCTTCCTACTGCAATACTCTTTCTAAATCTCTCCTTACCTATTGATAAGTCCAGATTTGTTTTTATTTGGCATGAAAAATGAACTTGCTAAATGTAAAGTTGTTGCTTATTTAACGATATGTCCAATAGCATGACCCATGTGAAAACTGATGATTCAAAATGTTACTTGTTTATACTCATATACTCATTTATAAGTCAAATTAGCTTGTTAATCATGTTTTGTTTTGTTTTGTTTTGTTTTAGTATAAAAACATCATGTAAGATATAAAGATTAGATAATTCCGGCAGGAAGTGTTTTGTTTGGCTGGTTATTATTATTTTTTTTAATCTTACTGAAATCTAAACAACCTTCTCAGCCTCCCTTCGTGCCCTTCCCCGTTTTAGTCTCCCTTTTCTGTCTCTCTCTCTCACTTTCTCTCTCTCTCTCTCTCTCTCTCACACACACACACACACACACACACACACACACACACACACGCTCTCTTAGGTTCCCACTTCTGTTCCTCCATCTCGCACTTTTGCCCTTCTGCATTCCATCTCTTCTCCTATGTAGATCTTTCCTCGGCGTCCCTTACCCCTTTCCATTTAGTCCCTGATTCTCTGCATCCCACTGTCTTTTATCAGTCCTTAGTGTCTTTCCTGCCCCTCAGTTTTCCTCTTCTTTCAGTCGGCCTCGGCATCTTACTACTGCAGTTGTCACTTGGCTTAGAAGACTTCCTCCTCGCTGTTATCAGCATAATGAAAATGCATTATTATTATTATTACTGATCGCTGATCCGCCCCCACGATGGGCTCCTTTCTCCCACAGTGGAATCTCCCGGGGGAGGATTGTACCATTCCACGTCTCACCCCCGCTCGGGGAGTCGACTCGCCGAGTATTGGGCTGTACCATTTACAACAGGATGTGGGGAGGATCGCCAACGAAAATACCATCCCAGACTCTTCTCTTCCCACAATATCCCTCCTCCCAACACACAGAAAATTACTGAGTCTTTTTAACCCCCTTGAAAAATACGAGAGCGAAGTTTGCACCTGGTGGGTTTGTATCGTCTTCCTCCTTTCCGCCTCTCCCCCCACCGAGGCCGCGGTGGGACAGCCCAACCCCAGCCGCGTCCCGGATCGAATCTCTCCGCTGTACGGAACCGGCCGCACTCTCAAGATGGCGTCTTGCGCTCAAGATTTCGAGCTGGGAGCCGCCATACTGCCTCCTGAACAAAGGCCCGTAAGATGCGGACCGGGCGAAATCGTCCCCGAACTGAGCAGCGCAGGCCCCGGAGCCCCGCGCTGGCTCTCCGACGGGAAGCCGGAGAGTCCACTTGTATGGACGTGACCGCCGTTCCCGTTAAGCCGTGATGGGCGTCTGGGGACCCGATTGTCGAGCCGAGGGGACCAGTGTGCGGGGATGAGTGAGTCTATGGGAGGTAATGGGAGTGGAGGGGTCCGTGAGGGTCAGCGACGGGAGGTTTATGGAGTCACTGATGGGGGAGGTCTGTGGGGTTGGAGTTGGATTTATTTGGGGTCAGGAGTGGAACGATGGAGGTGACTGGTAAGTGGGGAAGGATGGGGTGTTGTGGGGTCAGGAATGGAGTGTAGGTAGGGTATCTGGTAGGATACCCAGGGTCGGTGGTTGAGAGGACTTTGAGGATTCAAGAGGTGGGGCAGGGCTGTGGACCACATGTTGGGGCGCCGGTGTGGCCAGTGATGTGATGGACGTGGGAAGCACAGTAATAGGTTACGAGACCTGAAGGGGACAGTGGTGGGGTCAAGGCTTCATGGTATTCAGCCACAGTTTACTGGGGAAGGGGCAGCTGCTGAGTTCTTAAATTGAAGCTCCTTCTCATATCTCTCTGTCCACCACTGCCCCCTTAGGCAGGTGTTCCTCTCAGAAACGGTGATTTAGACCAAACAAATCAAAAGGGATAGCATTATTTTAAAAAGTGCTTGCTACCAAGTGTATTGAAATCATTTTATATTTTATTTAAGAAGATGGAAACATCTGCTTAGTGTCTAGATGAGAGTATGACTTATTTTTCTTCATTGTTTCCTTTCAGATCTGTTTTGATACAGCCCAGGATACACAATATAAAACAGTCTCTCTGTCATGGGAGCCACCACTTCCTCTGCACCAGTTCAACTTTGTCCACCAGACTCATCCTGGGACTGAGAAAAATTTACCAGGTGTGTACCTTCTTGTATTGTAGTGTATTTCCTTTTGTCAGTAGATCCAAACTGTCGCCATTTTTGTAGGCAGACAATGGCACTGCTGAAAATCGGCAATAAAAATTTAAAGAGAAAACATCTTAAAAATGAATATTGTAGTCATTGAATATTGATTTGGCAGGTGAGTTTGACAAATTAGGGAAAAATATGTGAAAGCTCTTGGAACATTATTGGAGTTCAGCTGCTTCTGGAGAACAATGGAATGTATTCCTTAGTTTCCCATTTGATCTCATTCTTTTTTGAACTTCATCTGCAGCTAAATCTTTATATAAATCTTTATACAATTACTGCATTATGATATGTTCTAAAATAGAATTGCTGGTTCCCATGGGGGAGCAGTAAGTTGTTAGTAAGTCAGCTGGAAACAAATCTTCACCAATTAAAAACCTGGTCAAAGTGGGGCCAGCAAGTGGCGTGGTGGTTACAGGCACTAGACTCCCACATGGTTGACTATAGTTTGAGTCCCAGACCTGGTGACTTGCTTTCTCTCTTTCTCTCCCCTCCCCCCATCAAATTAAAATAAATAAAGTAAAATAAAATAAATGTTTTTTTAAAATGTTATTAAAGAAATCCTTGTCCAAGATATACATGACCATGTCACGGGCAAGAGGAGTAATGGCTGGTGCCCCCTCCACATAGTGCTGCTGATGCTTCTGTAGGGTGAAAACAACCTTCTTCACGACGTGCTTTGTTACCCACCCGACTTCTGATGGTGGTGGTTTCTACACTGATGAAGGTGGGAAGCTGCTGTTGGGATTTGGGTGGTGAAAACTTGATTCCTATCACCAGCTTTATTTTCTTCAGGCATCTGCCTTTTTGGAAGAGAGCAGAAAATGATGAAGTCCTGGGTAAGTTGCTGTTCTAAAGATTTCTCCCTTCGTTTTCTATACAATCAAATGGAAAGTACAGATAGCTAGACTGTGGATTAGGGAAAAGGTAGCAAGAATAAGGATCAAGACCTTGAAATGGTTGCTGGGTAACACATAGAGTATCTAGCTTGAAACCACTTTATAAACTAATGTATCAGTTTGCTTGATCTTTCTTGCAGGCATCAATTACATGACTTGTATTCACCTAAAGAGAAAGCAGATAAATTTCCCATGTGAATAAAATATTTACTGCCATTATAAGACTCAAAAAAATTCCTTTCTAGGTCTTTCTTTAAGTGATAGAGTGTAGAATATTCTTATTAGCCCTCCTTTGGTAATTGCAACAGTAGATTTTTTTTTAAAATAATTATTTTATTGAACTTTATTTATTTGTTCATTTATTTATTTTAATTTGAGCAGAGAGGGACAGAGTGAGAGAGAGAGAGAAAGTGAGAAGGCAAGCTGCCAGGTCCGGGACTCGAATTGCAGTCAACCATGTGGGTATCCAGCACCCTTAACCACCATGCCACCTGCCGGCCCCGCAACAGTAGATTTCCTATAACTGTGTCTTAAAATTATCAACATCTATTAATGTATCTATCAGGATGGACTTTCTCTGCAATCCGTATTTATTATCTTTCTCATGTGATCTTCAGGTCAAAGAACTATAGTTGACTAATACACAAAACTTTAATTTAATTAATTATTATTTTTTTTTTTTTGGAGAGTTTTTTTCTATAGAGCACGTGCGCTCGCCAGAAAGACAGAGACAGTGAGACAGAAAACAAGAAATCACCCTCCAGGGGGATGGCCATGCCACAGTCCCTTCTCCATTCTCCTCTCGTGATCTTGGGCACGCAAGCACATGCGCCCGGCATGAGTTTAAGCCACCAAGTCCGGAACTCAAACTGCGGTCAACTACATAGGAGTCCAGTGGCATAGCCATTACGCTAACTGCTGGTTCCAATACAGAAAACTTTTAACTAAACATGAGTTAAAATTTATTATTGATAGTCTTCATTTATTCATTTTTAGCAAACATTTCTTAAGTATTGAATATATATCATATGTAGTGGCTACCTGCTGAGTATCTCAAGAAAATATTGGCCTGGCTCTTTCTGGGTTGGATGCAGAAGAAAGTTGGGAAAGAGATGTGGAAACCAACAGTGACACATAAAAGCTCTGTAACAGATGTGGAGCAAGAATCCAGTAGGGCAGAGAGGTGGCTGCAACCAGCTTTCTAAAGAAGCAGGGAACAGGGAACCAGCAGTTAGCGTAATGGCTATGTCGCTGGATTCCCACGTAGTCGACCGCGGTTCGCATCCCAGACCTGGTGGCTTAAAACTCACACTGGGTGCGTGTGCGTGCATGCCCAAGATCCCGAGAGGAAAATGGAGAAGGGATTGTGGCGTGACCATCCCCCCTGGAGGGTGATTTCTCGCTTTCTGTCTCTATGTCTCTCTCTGTCTGTCTGACGAGCACACACGCCCTATAGCGAAAAACCTCTCCAAAAAAAAAAAAAAAGAAGAAGAAGAAGCAGGGAACAGGCTTAAACAATCATTAAACTTTGGATCCTGAGGGAAGTGGAGTGAGGGTAGGAAGCAGCATTTAAAAAAGTAGAGCAAGCAGACAATTTCAGGAAGGCCAAGAATTTCAGGAAAATTAAGATAGGGACTAGATCATGGCAATGAAATATAAAAGATCATGTTTACAGTATCAGGGTGGCATTTTGGAGCACAATAGCCAAGAATTAATGCTATCAAGTCAGAATAAATCTTGTCAATCTGAGAATAAATCAATCGTATATTCAACGTGTAACCTTGGACAAGTAGCTATTTAACAACTGTAATCCTCAGTTTCCTTATATATGATACAGGAAAATTTATCAGAGTTGTTATGGACAAATTAAATACTTGGCAACTTGATGATATGGGACTTGGTATGGGAGGAACAAAAGCTTAAGTTTTTGTTTTTGTTTTTGCCAAGCAGGAGGACCACAGGTTTACTGGGGGCTCTGCTCACACACACGCACACACACACACACACAGTCATATGACAATGGCACGATTATTTGGGACACACAGGGTGGCCTCTGCCCCCAGCTGTGGCCCAGACCCAGCTGGGTCCCTTCCTCCTGGCAGTGGAGGGCAAGGGCTGTGGGTGAGTCACAGGCCAGGACAGGGGACATGAGCAGAGGAGGCCAGGAGAGGTCAGGCCACCACTGCCTCACTCCAGGTACTGCAGCATGAGCAGTTGCTTCAGCACCTTCATCTGGCTGGTCTCTTGGATCTCTCGGCCAGGAACATCTCATTCACGCCCGTGTAAACCTTGTAGAAGTTGAACACCAGGTCCAGTTCACAGACATTGTGGAAATACTCATTGTGGATGGCCTCCAGGTAGGCCAGGTTGTTGTCATTGACCTTCACGCAAATGTAGAAGTAGAGGCCAACATAGCACCAGTAAATGATCTTAAAGTTGAACTCCACAAAGTTGGTGTGTTTGGCATCTTGGACGGTGACCACAGTGTGCACCTCCTCAATCAACTTCTGCTTCTCATCGTCATCAAATTACATGTACCACTTCGCCAGGCGTATCTTGCCAGCCCAGTTCTGGATGAGGATAAAGCGGATCATGGTGACCCCCGTCTGGACCCCAGCAGCCCCTGTCCCACTGCGACTGAGTGGCTCTGGTTTTATCTCAAGTTTCTTTTTTTTAAAGAATTATTTAACTTTATTTACTTATGATTTATTTTTAACTTCACCAGAGAGGGACAGAGTGAGAGTCAGAGAGAGGGAAAGTGAGAAAGCAAGCCTCCAGGTCCAGGACTCAAACTGCTATCAGCCATGTGGGAATCTAGCAACTACCATGCCACCTGCTGGCCCCAAAGCTTAAGACTGTGCTGAGACTGATGGTGTCTGCAAAGGTGGAAGCAAATGCGACCATCAGTTAGCGTAATGGCTATGTCGCTGGACTCCCACATAGTCGACCGTGGTTCATGTCCCAGACCTGGTGGCTTAAAACAAACATCGGGCACATGTGCATGCGTGCCCAAGATCCCGAGAGGAGAATGGAAGAGAAGGGATTGCGGCGTGGCCATGCCCCCTGGGTTGACAACTACTGCGAAAGTAATGGTGACATAATTAACATAGTCAGTTTTCTTTCCAAAGAAATTTTATAGCCCTATGCTTACCCAAAGTCCTTTACTTTATTGCCCTGTCAGTAATTTGTGGGACCAACAGATGGAGTAATGGTTACGTCACTGGTCTCTCACATAGTTAACCACAGTTTGAAACTTACACTTACAACCAGCTTAAAACTTACACACTGTGTGCATGTGCATGTGTGTGTGCACCCAAAATCCCAAGAGGAGAATGGAGGAGAAGGGATTGTGGCATGGCCATTCCTCCTAGGGGGTGATTTCTCACTTTCTATCTCTCTCAACAAAAAATTATTGTCTCACAGTTCTGGAGGCTAGAAGTCCAAAATCAAGGTGTCTATAGGATTGATTCCTTCTGAGGGCTCTGAGGAAAGGACCTGTTTCAGGCCTCTCTCCTTGGCTTGTTGATAACCATCTTTTTCTTATGTCTCTTTACATCATCTTTTCTCTATGTGTGTCTATCTCTATGGTCAAGTTTCTTCTTGAGAAATAATTTTTTTTTTTTTTTCAAGAAATCATCCCCCAAGGGGTTGGCCACTCTATAATCCTTTTCTTCCACTCTCTTCTCAAGATTTTGGGCACGCCCGCTCACGCGCCCAGCGTGATTTTCAAGCTGCAGGTCCAGAACTTGAACCATGCAGTTTAACATGTGAGATCCTGATGCCTTAACCACGACACCACCTGATGGCCCCATATCTCATCATTTTAATATTTTCGTGGTTTGCTTCTTCTCTTTTTCTGTCTGTCTTGCTCTTCCTTCTAAAGATAGGATTTGTGGTTTGCTTCTTCTCTTTTTCTGTCTTGCTCTTCCTTCTAAAGATAGGATTTTACATTTTTTCTTCCTGAAACTGATGCAAAACTAGGTGTGAGTATCGTATTATATACTATAGTAGAAATTATCAGAGCAATTACTTCAGAATAAAGAAGGCTATCCTGTTACAGGGGTTAGTATCATTCAAGGATGTGGCTGTGGATTTTACCCAGGAAGAGTGGCAGCAACTGGACCCTGCTCAGAGGACCCTGTACAGGGATGTGATGCTGGAGAACTACAACCACCTGGTCTCGATGGGTGAGGATGGCTTCCTTGCAAAACTCAAGAGTTGTCCACTCAAGTGCCTTTCCTTCTCAGTTGCAAAAATTGGGTGGTTCCTGACATATGCAGAGTGACATTATAATTTTGATACCTTCTCAAATGGAGATTACTATTTTCCTAAGGGCTAGCTGGACAACTTTAAATAATCTAATCTAAAACTACTTTATCTTCTCCCTTTGATGCAGTAAATCCTAATTCCTCTATGATTTCTACTAAATAGGCTATCCAGTTTCCAAACCAGATGTCATTTCCAAGTTGGAACAAGGAGAAGATCCATGGATCCTAAAGAGAGACATATCAAATTGGATCTATCAAGATGAAAACCAGGCAGATGGGACACAAGGGAAGTAAAATATCAGTTTATTTATTTATTTATTTATTTATTTATTTATTTATTTTTTAATTGGTGTCTGGGACTTGTGCTTCTATCTTTGTTGAAATCTTCTGTTCTTTGTTCTTGTGTTGAGAATTTAGTAGACATTCAGCAAATAATTATTGTAGATAGTAGGCATTCAACAAATAATAGAAAGTAATTGTGAGCATTTCAGAGGAGAGCTGTTTCTTGTTGATCCTCTTAACCTATAGAGAGATCAATAGATAGATAGTTAGATTTAAATTTTTTAAGAATTTTTAAAAAATTTTATCCATTCATTTTTTTTTTTTAAATTTGACAAGAGAGAGACTGAGAGAGAGAGAGAAAGTGAGAAAGCAAGCCACCAGGTCTGGGACTCGAACTGTGGTCAGTCATGTGGAAATATCCAGCATCTTAACTAACACACCACCTACTGGTCCCCGATATAGATAGTTTTATAATGCTTTTTATGAAGGACTTTAAAGGTAGCAGAAAGGAAACTCCTTCTAAGAACAAAAGCTATACTTTAGGAGGTAAAGACCCCAGATACATAAGTGTACAAAATTAAATGTCAAATACAATCAGTATTTTAAGAGTTCAGAGAAAATTATAGCCTTGAGATGTGGCAGAATTTGAGAAGGCATTTTTCAAACCTTGTAGCTGTAGCTGTTCTGAATGACATAAGGGCTGATAAAGCCAAAGGAGAAGGGTGAAGGCAGACAATGTGGAGGGGAGTATGTGAAGACAACCTTGCAGTTAGGAAGATAGGTTTTCCTAGGAGAACCTTGCTAGTTGTACCTTGCTTCTTCAGAAGACATTTTGATCAAGACTATTTCGAGCATGTATTCTGGTATGAATCTGATAAAAAATCCATAGCAGAAGTTTGAATTTTTCTGTTGTTTGTGTTAGTGGTCAACTGGGAAAATAGACTGAGGAAAGTGAAAGTATTTTGAGTACAAAAGAGAGCTTGTTTCTTTGGAGTGGTGGCAGGATAATGGCTAAGTATATATAGCAAAGGGGTTATAACATAGGTGAATTCAAAAGATAAAAATAATTTCTGTTTATTTATTTTATTTATTTAAAATTTTAGAGGTTTTTGCTATAGGGCACGTGTTCTCGCCAGACAGACAGAGAGAGAGAGAGAGAGAGACAGAAGGCAAGAAATCATCCCCCAGGGGGGATGGCCACACCATAATCCCTTCTCCTCCCTTCTCCTCTCGGGATCTTGGACACGCACACATGCCATGCGCCTGGCATGAGTTTTAAGCCACTAGGTCCGGGACGCGAACCACAGTCGACTACATCTGAGTCCAGCGACTTAGCCATTACACTAATTGCTGGTCCCAATAATTTCTATTTAGAAATTTAGAAAGCAGGATAAATGGAGAGAGTAATTGAAGATTACAGTGATAAGAATCCACACACTTAACTATCTTCTTTAGGTCTAGTTTTTACATAAATACTTCTCTTTAACATTTGTACCTATCTGTACACCTTATCATACTGTATTTTGTACTGTCCTTCAGTATGGCTCATCTCCACCCCTGTTTTCTGTGTTCTTCATCCATTTGTTCTACTTTTCTGTACTCTGTCAATTGTCTCTTATGACTGTTTGATTTTTATCTTTCCTTTTTTTAGACAGGAAGAGTAACCTTCACAATGCCCAATCTTGTATTTTGGGGACTGTTTCCTTTCTTAATAAGACACTGAAAGGAATAAAAAAAGATGATTCATTGTATTCCATTTTAAAAGTCTGCCAAGGTGATGGCCAGCTACAGAGATGTGAGGAAAACCAAGACAAACTTTTCAGGCAAGTCACATTCATCAACAATAAAACAGTGACTGGCACCTCAAACCATAAAAGATTTCAAGAGTGCATAAGACCAGATATAGCAAGACAAAAACTCTATAAATATGATACATTTAAAAAGAACTTAAAACCAAATGTTGACCTATCTAGTTGTAAAACAAGTGATTCAAGAAAAAACCTTGAAGAAAGTTTTGGGTGTGAAAAATCATCTAGCCACAATGCATCCAATTTTAATCTTGAGAAAATTCACAATGGACTAATACCCTGTGTTGATAATCAGTGTAGAAACATTTTCAGCAATAAACAATCCATTATTCAGTATCAGAGTATTGAAACGAGGGAGAAAACCTGTGTATGTATTACATGTGGAAAAGCCTTTGCTAAGAAGTCACAGCTCATTGTACATCAAAGAATTCACACTGGAAAGAAACCATATGATTGTGGTGCATGTGGAAAAGCGTTCAGTGAGAAGTTTCATCTCATTGTACATCAGAGAACTCATACTGGGGAGAAACCTTACGAGTGTTCCGAATGTGGAAAAGCCTTCTCTCAGAAATCGTCCCTCATTATACATCAGAGAGTTCACACTGGTGAAAAACCGTATGAATGTAATGAATGTGGGAAAGCCTTCTCCCAGAAATCACCCCTCATCATACATCAGAGAATTCACACGGGAGAGAAACCTTATGCGTGTCGAGAGTGTGGAAAGGCCTTCTCCCAGAAGTCACAGCTTATTATACATCATAGAGCTCACACTGGAGAGAAGCCATATGAATGTACTGAATGTGGGAAAGCCTTCTGTGAGAAGTCCCACCTCATTATACATAAAAGGATTCACACTGGTGAGAAACCCTACAAATGTGCTCAATGTGAGGAAGCCTTCAGCAGAAAGACAGAACTCATTACACATCAGTTAATTCATACTGGGGAGAAGCCCTATGAATGTACTGAATGTGGGAAAACATTCTCCCGGAAGTCCCAGCTCATCATTCATCAGAGAACGCATACTGGAGAGAAACCCTATACATGTAGCGAATGTGGTAAAGCCTTCTGCCAGAAATCACATCTCATTGGACATCAGAGAATTCACACAGGAGAAAAACCTTATGTGTGTACTGAATGTGGGAAAGCCTTCTCACAGAAGTCCCACCTCCCAGGGCATCAGCGAATTCATACAGGAGAAAAACCTTATGTATGTGCTGAATGTGGAAAGGCCTTTTCCCAGAAGTCAGACCTTGTTTTACATCAGAGAATTCATACTGGGGAAAGGCCTTATCAATGTACTATATGTGGGAAAGCCTTCATTCAGAAATCCCAACTCACTGTACACCAGAAAATTCATGTAAAGTCATAATAAACTGATCACAGAAAAAGCTTCAGTATTTGCTCAAGCCTTAGTAGTTACTAAAAGCCCAATTAATGTAATAATTTTTGATGAAACATCTTCATAGATAAAATTTTACAAAGAAATTCATGTTTCTAATGTGGTAGTACCTAACTTTTTCAGCAAAGACTATGGAAAATAATTATATAAATGAAGGATAATACATGACACTAAAGCTTTTAAAATTATAAACTAA
>NW_006159791.1:939132-942999 GCF_000334495.1 Tupaia belangeri chinensis
CATGCGCCTGGCATGAGTTTTAAGCCACTAGGTCCGGGACGCGAACCACAGTCGACTACATCTGAGTCCAGCGACTTAGCCATTACACTAATTGCTGGTCCCAATAATTTCTATTTAGAAATTTAGAAAGCAGGATAAATGGAGAGAGTAATTGAAGATTACAGTGATAAGAATCCACACACTTAACTATCTTCTTTAGGTCTAGTTTTTACATAAATACTTCTCTTTAACATTTGTACCTATCTGTACACCTTATCATACTGTATTTTGTACTGTCCTTCAGTATGGCTCATCTCCACCCCTGTTTTCTGTGTTCTTCATCCATTTGTTCTACTTTTCTGTACTCTGTCAATTGTCTCTTATGACTGTTTGATTTTTATCTTTCCTTTTTTTAGACAGGAAGAGTAACCTTCACAATGCCCAATCTTGTATTTTGGGGACTGTTTCCTTTCTTAATAAGACACTGAAAGGAATAAAAAAAGATGATTCATTGTATTCCATTTTAAAAGTCTGCCAAGGTGATGGCCAGCTACAGAGATGTGAGGAAAACCAAGACAAACTTTTCAGGCAAGTCACATTCATCAACAATAAAACAGTGACTGGCACCTCAAACCATAAAAGATTTCAAGAGTGCATAAGACCAGATATAGCAAGACAAAAACTCTATAAATATGATACATTTAAAAAGAACTTAAAACCAAATGTTGACCTATCTAGTTGTAAAACAAGTGATTCAAGAAAAAACCTTGAAGAAAGTTTTGGGTGTGAAAAATCATCTAGCCACAATGCATCCAATTTTAATCTTGATAAAATTCACAATGGACTAATACCCTGTGTTGATAATCAGTGTAGAAACATTTTCAGCAATAAACAATCCATTATTCAGTATCAGAGTATTGAAACGAGGGAGAAAACCTGTGTATGTATTACATGTGGAAAAGCCTTTGCTAAGAAGTCACAGCTCATTGTACATCAAAGAATTCACACTGGAAAGAAACCATATGATTGTGGTGCATGTGGAAAAGCGTTCAGTGAGAAGTTTCATCTCATTGTACATCAGAGAACTCATACTGGGGAGAAACCTTACGAGTGTTCCGAATGTGGAAAAGCCTTCTCTCAGAAATCGTCCCTCATTATACATCAGAGAGTTCACACTGGTGAAAAACCGTATGAATGTAATGAATGTGGGAAAGCCTTCTCCCAGAAATCACCCCTCATCATACATCAGAGAATTCACACGGGAGAGAAACCTTATGCGTGTCGAGAGTGTGGAAAGGCCTTCTCCCAGAAGTCACAGCTTATTATACATCATAGAGCTCACACTGGAGAGAAGCCATATGAATGTACTGAATGTGGGAAAGCCTTCTGTGAGAAGTCCCACCTCATTATACATAAAAGGATTCACACTGGTGAGAAACCCTACAAATGTGCTCAATGTGAGGAAGCCTTCAGCAGAAAGACAGAACTCATTACACATCAGTTAATTCATACTGGGGAGAAGCCCTATGAATGTACTGAATGTGGGAAAACATTCTCCCGGAAGTCCCAGCTCATCATTCATCAGAGAACGCATACTGGAGAGAAACCCTATACATGTAGCGAATGTGGTAAAGCCTTCTGCCAGAAATCACATCTCATTGGACATCAGAGAATTCACACAGGAGAAAAACCTTATGTGTGTACTGAATGTGGGAAAGCCTTCTCACAGAAGTCCCACCTCCCAGGGCATCAGCGAATTCATACAGGAGAAAAACCTTATGTATGTGCTGAATGTGGAAAGGCCTTTTCCCAGAAGTCAGACCTTGTTTTACATCAGAGAATTCATACTGGGGAAAGGCCTTATCAATGTACTATATGTGGGAAAGCCTTCATTCAGAAATCCCAACTCACTGTACACCAGAAAATTCATGTAAAGTCATAATAAACTGATCACAGAAAAAGCTTCAGTATTTGCTCAAGCCTTAGTAGTTACTAAAAGCCCAATTAATGTAATAATTTTTGATGAAACATCTTCATAGATAAAATTTTACAAAGAAATTCATGTTTCTAATGTGGTAGTACCTAACTTTTTCAGCAAAGACTATGGAAAATAATTATATAAATGAAGGATAATACATGACACTAAAGCTTTTAAAATTATAAACTAATCAGCAGAACAAATTATGTATACAGAATATTGCCAAGTTACAAATTATTGTACCACATAATGTTTATCAGACATTGTGAGATTGTTCATATTAGCTTGGAATAAGTATGGCCATACAGTAACCTCCTTTAAAGTACATGGGAGAAAGCTTGAGTAAAATAAAAAACTAAGAATAAATTCCTAGTGACTATTAGAAGATACTTGAGTGTGATACATAAAGCTACATGTACATTTCTTGTACAAAGATAGAAAGATGGGTTGATAAGATTCAGTAAAGTAGGTGAATTTTTCATTATCCCATCTTAAGCATGTAAGTTGATTCACATCTCTGAAAGGACTCTGCAACTGATACATTTCAACCAGGCCTCCTCTATACAGTCCCTAATTGGGGACTTGGTGTGGTGGAGAGACTTCAGTACTGAAGCCAAATGGTCTTGAATTATTATTATTTTTTTTGAATTTTTAATCCTGGCTAAACAACTCAGATTGTTTCTTCCAGGAGAGCCTGTTGCAGCTATATGTATATTTTTTCTTATCAGTAAATACAGGTATAATAGCACATTTTCAGTTAATATTAGTTTTTATTATTTTTTAAAATCTTTCCTCTCTATCTTTCTGCATCAGGATGCCAAGATCTGAACTTGTACTCTGAACACTGTTTTTGATTGCCCACCCCTGTTACTGGCCTATTCTGTCTCTGACCCTGACAGCCTAGTTCTTGTTGTGTTTAAGTGGCATTTTTTAACAGTGTCAGTGTATCTTTCTACATACAGCCATATAAACTGTGATGATTGCACACAAAGACCCTGCTTAATGTCTCTTTAGTTTCTTTCTGGCCTTGCAGTCCTAAGTGTTTTCCCTGGGAACCAAGGACAGTTACAGAGGAAACTTGGAGTGAGAAGTCAAACCTGTATGGGCTTGAGAATTTGAAGTCGCTAAAATGTTTTCTGTTCCCTGTGATTTCATCTGTTCCTCCATAAACAGCATTAGAAGAGAATCCCTGATGGAGGTTCTCAGCTGGAGAATACACTTGGTAAGGATGTAAGCATCTTGAGGTAAACATGATATCTGCCCATAATACTTTCTCGATTCCTTCACATTTTCCGCCCACTTGATCCCCTTTCAAAATAGCTGAACTGTCTTTTTTTTTTTTAATTATTTAATTTAATTTAACTATTTATTTTAATTTGACCAGAGAGGGACAGAGTGAGGGGGGGAGAAGGGATAGTGAGAAAGCAAGCTGCCAGGGCTGGGACTCAGACCATGGCCAGCCATATGGAAGTCCAGCACCCTCAAGCAGCACACCACCTGCTGACCCTGAACTGTCTATTTTTTTATTTTGAGAGGTTTTTGCTATAGGGCACGTGCACTCGCCAGAAAGACAGACAGAGACAAATAGACAGAAAAGGAGAAATCACCCCCCAGGGGGGATGGCCACACCACAATCCCTTCTCCATTCTCCTGTCAGGATTTTGGGCACATATGCACATGCACCCAGTGTGAGTTTAAGCCACCGGGTCCAGGACTTGAACCGTGGTGGACTACATGGGAGTTCAGCGACATAGACATTACGCCAACTGCTGGTCCCTGAACTATTTATTTTTAAAAGGTAGGGCTCCTCTTGGTGAGAATCTCTGTAAGGAAGAAGGCACACCTGACATGGGTATGGGAACTCAGTATTAACAAAGTCAGATTTCCCCAAAGTGATTTATTTTTTGTTT
>NW_006159791.1:943011-951923 GCF_000334495.1 Tupaia belangeri chinensis
GGAAAGATTGAAATAAAAAGGGACAAATTTGTTCCTAAATATAGGTGATTTTATTATAGAACAACAATAAAAATACCATGTAGCATGAAGGTAGCCAATACCTGGCTACAAAGCTCTAGTGAATTTTTTTTTTAAAAGAGATTGCTATAGGGTTTGTGTGCTTGTCAAAGAGACAGAGACAGAAAGTAAGATATCACCCCCGGGGTAGTGGCCATGCTGCAAACCCTTTTCCCTCTCAGGATTTGGGGCACATATGTACACACACCCACCGTAAGTTTTAAGCCACCAGGTCTGCGACTTGAACTGTGGTCAACTACTTGAGAGTACAGTGATGTAACCATTAAACCATCTGCTGGCCCCAAGCTCTGGTGGATTCCAATGCTAATTATAAGGAATTAAAGCTACAGTTGTAATAAATTCTACTGTAAATAAAAGGTAGATACTATATCTTCACTAATAGTTACATAGAGCTTGCCCTGAAGTCCTATTTTGCATAGTTCTTTATAAGGCTTTCTCTGATGCCCTGTTCTTTCTCTTTTTCAGAATCTATAGTTGCCCCTGACAGTGTATATAACACATGGGGTGGGTGTAACCAAAGTTTAGTCTCAAGTCTTACTTGGGCTAAACAATTTAAATGAATCTTGCATTCTAGTTTAGAAAGCTACTTTACTTTTAATTCAGATCTTACTAATTTTCAGCTTAGGAAATTCCCGGGGGGGGGTGGGTGTTTATTTGTTGTTTTATAACCTAAGAGGGAGACTGAGAGCCTAGCCCTTTTAGATGGTTCCTGTTCAGTTTCAGACTGTGGTCCTTTCTCCTCACAGGCCTCTCATATACTCTTCAACTGCCACGGATAGCTCTGTGATAAACTGTTACAGTCAGGGCCTACACACACACAAAGAATCTCCTTCCTCAATCTATACTACTGTATATTTCCTTCCCAAACTGAGTCTGAGCTTTACCCTGTGACCTGCTTTGGCAAATGGACATTAACAAATATGATGCAATTTTAGGCTCGAGATATGCTTGAACATTGTGGCTTGCCCTGGCTGCTGGAAATTCTATCATTGTGTGAAAAAGTATGGGCTTGCCTTCATCCTTCATGGGAGGATGAATCCATATGGAGCAGACTAAAATCATCCTGATTCTCAGCCCTTCTGGCTTTGGAACCTTACCAGTACCCCCACTTTTTTTAGTTTTTAGGCCTTAGCCTTTAGACTAGGAGTTATAATATCAGCTCCCCTGGTTCTCAGGCCTACAGACTTGGACCAAATTACATCACCAGCTTTCGTGCGTGGTTCTCCAGTTTGCCCATGATAGATCACGGGACCTCAGCCTTCAGAATTGTATGAAATTCTCATCATAAATCTTTCTTTATTCATGATAGAACATGTGTGCATGAGAGAGGAAAGAGAGAGAGATGTCCTACACAGGGTCTGGTCACACAGATCCCCTTCCTCCAACCCTCCAACTCACGGGATCCTGTGCACTCACATGCATGCCCTGTGTGTTTCAGGTTGACTAGGCCAGGGATTTGAACCGTGGTTGCCATGTGGAATCTGGCTTCTCTTCAGCAGCACAGAGCCAGCCCACCTCTTAAATATTTATATACATCCTATTGATTCTATTTTTCTGGAGAACCCTCATTAATTGGGGGGAAGGGTGGTAAGAGGGAACAGAGGAGAACAACAGAAAGCCCAGTTGCTGAATAGAGAAAAACACAGCAGCCTAGGAGAGAAACATTAATGCTTGGTAAGAGAGATGTGTGTTCTCAGCTTATATGAACTCAAGTGCATAACTTAGGCGAACACCCCAATGGAAAACTGCCAGGACAGCCATCCCATGGCAGGGACCATTTGTATATGTTTTACAGTGATTTGGAGGTTCACAGTATTGGAGGTCAGTAATCAGGAATGTTCTTTGGTTTTATCATCCACATGCAAGTCAGACTTGCCTGATGTAACAGCCATCCACGGTGGGCTCCTTGCTGTATCTGAGAAATAGTTCAAGTGTCTGGTGGGGCAGATGAATGCTCGTTTCCAGATGACAGGACTTCATATGTGGCTCCCTGAATGCTACTGGTAACAGAGGAAGTATTCCAAAACAATTTTCGAATATTTTTTTTTCTCAGATATGGAGAGTCAGGTGCATTGTTCCTGCCAGGAATGTTCCCTAGAGTTGAAAATTACTTTTTTCAGGCTGAGGAGTGAAAAGAGGGTGGATAGTTTTGGGAGAAAGGAACTTGCCAATTCTCCTACATAGGCAAAACTATAAATTCCTCTTGAGTCTCCATTATTGCTGTTGTCCTTTAACAATCCCTGAGTTGCTGGAATCAGCTTAGCATGAACATTTTTTCTGAGTGGGGAAGGCTGTGGATTAGAAATAGACGCAGTACAAAGACACACAAGTATAGAAAAGTAAGGATCGGGTGGGCACAGCTTCTCTGAGAAGTTGCGACCAGAACCAGCCTCAGGTTTATTCTTTTAGCGGGCAGAAAATTGGGGGAAGAGGAAATGGATTGCAAACCAGTTGCTTTAGTATGTAAATCATTTGAAGATATAAAAACAATTGGTGCCATGTAATTTCTCTGAGGTTTTTGGGGCAAAATCCGATAAACACATATACCTTCCTTTAGCCTCATACTGCCCTGCAGTATCGGGTATGAGTATGACGACAACAACAGGAAGATAACTAACAGACAACAAAACTGGCAACAAGAGGCAGATAGTGTTTTCTTATGGAAATGCTCTCATAGTCATTACTAATGAAGCTCACAGAAGCGCACTTCTGCATGCATCTAAAGGTCACACCATGTTTTCTCAGGTTGACTGCTCTCCACAAACTATAATTGTAAATGAGAATTTGTGCCTGAAAAAGTTACCTCTAAAGCCATTTAGATGACTTTTATAAACCTGTTTTAGGTATAAGTCAGTGTATGAAGTGCCCGATCAGTATACAAACTGGAAGAGAAATCACTGCCTCCCATCTTCCTGGACTTAGGAGAGTCCTTGGGCATTGACACTAGCTCATGCAGTTCTTTCGTTTTTGGTCCTCTTAATTCTGGTTCTTGGCGGTCTTTTTCTTACTCTTTTTTTTTTCTTTTGAAGAGGTTTTTGCTATAGAATGTGTTTGCTTGCCAGAAAGACAGAGAGAGAGAGAGACAGACAGAAAGCGAGATATATATCACCCCCCAGGAGGATGGCCACTCCACTCCCTTCTCCATTCTTCTCTCGGGATCTTGGGCACACATGCGCACATGCTGGGTGTGAGTTTAAGCCACTAGGTCTAGGACTGGAACCGAGGTAGACTACATGGGAGTCCAGCAACATAGCCATTACAACAACTGCTGGTCCCTTGGCAGTCTTTTTGAAGCATCAGAACACTCCAATAGTCAAGGCCAATAATAGGTCTCTGCTGTATTCTCCTTGTCTCCTGACCCTGTATTTCTTCTGCTCTATGCTATTCATTGATCTTCCAAACACAGTACCTTGCCGCCTGTAATATTCTGGATTGTGTTCACAGTAGCTGTTTCCACTGTTTTGGACAAAATTATCACTGTTGTTTTTGCCTCCAAGATTACAAGACCTGGCAGTAGGATTAGATGGTGCATAGGATCCAGAGAATCCAACTTTTTTTGTTTGTTTTGCAGTAGTGCACACGTGCTCGCCAGAGAGACAGAGAGAAATCATGCCCCTTTGCTACTAAAACTGACATACAGTTCAGTTGCCATCAGCAATGTAAATTTTCCTGACCAATATGAGCATTTTTATGTAGTCGTTTTCAGAAATTCAAGGGTGACCTAAATAACTGTTATGTGCCCCTTACATTTGTGTTTTTGCAGGATTTTAAAGATTCCAAGTCATCACTAAATTTTATTTTATTTTATTTGCTGTGCTTTTTCATTGGTTGTTTGAATCAATTCTGCTTTTGTAAAAAGAAAACCTTTTCCTTAGAGTCTTGAAAGCCAACAAGTATATGAACATCACAGTCACGTACTTCTTGCTTGCTGCATGGATCTTGAGCAGTATTCATTTATTATTAAGACTCTCAACAAAATAGGCACAGAAAGTACTTTTTTTTTTTTTTTTTTTGAGAGATAGATTTTTGCTACAGGGTACATGCACTTGCTGGAGAGGGACAGAAAAGATGAGAAATCACTCTCCCGGAGGGGAAGGCCACACTGCCATCACTTCTCTTCCCATACTCCTCCTGGGATTTTGGGTACACAGCATGTACATTTCTTAACACAATAAAGACCGTCTATAACAAACCCACACCAAATATAGTACTGAATGGACAAAAGTTGAAAGCTACATTCTTTATGATGTATGTATAATCAGTGTCCTCAAAGAGGGACAATTTAACTTCTTCCTTTCCAGTTTGGATGCCTTTTATTTCATTCTCTTGTCTGATTGCATTGGCTAGGACTCCCAGTACTATGTTGAATAGATGTGGAGAAAATGGACATCCCTGTCTTATTCTAGTTTTAAGTAGAATGGGAAAAAAATTTTGCAAATTATACTTAAGAGAAGGGATTGAGGGACTGGCAGGTGGTATGGTGGTTAAGGTGCTGGACACTCCCACATGGCTGACCATGGTTCGAGTCCTGGTCCTGGTGGCTTGCTTTCTCACTTTCCTCTCTGTCTCTCTCTGGTCAAGTTAAAATAAATGAATGAATGAATAAAATAAAATAAACCATGTTTATAACAAAAAAAAAGAAGGGCTTGATAGAATATATAAGTAACTTGACTAGCTCACACACACACACACACACACACACACACACACAAACCCTAAATATTAAAAAAAAAAAAAATTAGCTATCAATCTGAATAGACAACTCTCAAAGGAAGACATGAAAATAGTTAAAAAGGGATATTAAAAAAGTTCATCTATTATCATAAGGGAAACGCAAATCAAAATCACAATTAAAGGAACCAGCAGTTGGCATAATGGCTATGTCGCTGGACTCCCATGTAGTCGACCATGGTTCAAGTCCCGGACCCGGCAGGTTAAACTCATGCCGGGCGTGTGTGTGTGTGCATGCCCAAGATCCCTAAATGAAAATGGAGATGTGATTGCAGCATTTCTCGCTTTCTGTCTCTCTGTCTCTCTTTCTGGCAAGTGCACGTACCCTATAACAAAAACCTCTCCAAAAAAACAACAACAAAAAAAAGCTAAAAGAAAAAAATGTAAAAAATAAAAATTTTTTAAAAATCACAAAGATCACCTAATCTTAGTCTGAGTGACTTTGATTAAAAAGCAAAACAAAACAAAGAATAGCAAGTGCTGACAAGGTTGTAGAAAAAAAGGAACACTTGTGCACTGCTGACGGGAATGTAATTGGTATAGCTGCTATGGAAAATAGTATGGAGGCTCCTCAAAAACCTAAAAATAAAACTATTGTCTCAGTAAACTCTTGGGAATTTAAAGAACAGAAAATCACTCTGTTGGAGAGACATTTGCACATCCATGTTTATTGTGGCGTTTTTCGCAATAGCTGAGTGATGAAAGCAAACTAAGTGTCTGAGACTAATAAATAGTTTAAGGAAATGTGGCACATAAACACAGTGGGATACCCAGCAATGAAGAGCAACAAAATCCTGTCACTTGACACAAAGTAGACGAATCTATAAAATATAATGTTTAGTAAAATAGGTTGGGGCCAGCAGGTGGCCTGGTGGTGAAGGTGTTGGACTTCCACATGACTGAGTGCAGTTTGAGTCCTGGACCTGGTGAATTGCTTTCTCACGCTCTCTCTCTCCCTTTTTCTCTGTCTCTCTCTGGTCAAATTGAAGGAGGAGAAGGAGAAATAAAATTAAATAATTCTTAAAAAATAATGAGTCAGATTTACTAAAGACAAATACTGTATGCCCTGCTTAACATATACCAAATGTCCACACTCTTTGGTGGAACTGAAAGGACTCCATGGCATAGAAGCATGGTGGTTTAAGAGAAAATAATGGGTGTAAGAATGCAGGTGAACAAATGGAATAGATTATGGAACAGTATACCACAGAAAAGTAAATAATGTTGACAATTCAATATATACTTCCTACCAAAACAAAACAAAAAACTAATAGAACTATCATCAAATATATGCAACATAATATAATGTTCAATTGTGCATATGTGTATGGCTATATCCTTGATTTTAATTACATATCGTATGCATGCTTTAAAAGACTACCCCATACCCTACGAAGATGTACAGTGAGATATATATATATATATTATATATATATATATAAACTAGAAATCACATTTAAAAAATCAATAAAAGCAGAGACTAGCAGGTGGCACTGGACACTCCCATATGGCCAGCCATGGTTTTAATCCTAGACCTGGCAGTTTGCTTGCTTGCTTGCTTGCTTTCTCTATCTTGCTATCTCTCTGTGTGTCTCTCTTTGATCAAATTAAAATAAATGAATGAATGAATAAAATTGAACAAATAATTTTTTAATAAATAAGATCACGGATAAGATTATCAATTTCTACAGCAAAGTAGGGTAACTAGTTAACAGTAATATATTATGCACTTCAAGATAGCTAGAACAGAGGATTTTGAATTTTCCCAACACAAAGCAATGACAAATGTTTGAAGTGATAGATATACTATTTATCCTGATTTGACCAACACATTGTATATATGGACCAAAAAAAATTTTTAAATCACACTGTCCCCCTTAAGTATGTACAATTATGTGTCAACTTAGAATTCTTTCAATTAAGGACCAGCAGATGGCATAATGGCTACATTGCTGGACTCCCATGTAGTCAACTGCGGTTTGAGTCCTGGACCTGGCAACTTAAACTCATGGTGGGCCTGTGTGCATGCGTGCCCAAGATCCCGAGAGGAAAATGGAGAAGGGATTGCAGCGTGACCATCCTCCCTGGGGGTGATTTCTCGCTTTCTGTCTCTCTGTCTCTCTGTCTCTGTCTTTCTGGCGAGCGCACACGCCCTACAGCAAAAACCTCTCCAAAAAAAAAAATTATTTCGATTAAAAAATATAATTGTTGGGACCAGCAGATGGCATAATGGCTATGTTGCTGGACTCCCATGTAGTCAACCATGGTTTGAGTCCCGGACCTGGTGACTTAAACTCATGCTGGGTGCATGTGTGTGCATGCTCAAGATCCCTAGAGGAGAATGGAGGAGAAGGGATTACAGCCTGGTCATTACCCCTGGGGGGTGATTTCTCACTTTCTGTCTCTCTGTCTGTCTCTGTCTGGCTGGCGAGTGCACGTGTATGTGTATATATATATATATACACATACATACATACATACATACACACACATTTGCTATAGGGTGCGTATGCTCACCAGAGAGGCAGAGACAGACAGAAAGCAAAAAATCACCCCTGGGGGGGATGGCCACACCCAAATCCCTTCTCCATTTTCCTCTTGGGATTTTGGGCACTCATGCACAGGCGCCCGTTGTGAGACTTGAACCATGGTCCCATGGGCAACTACGTGGGAGTTAGCAATGTAATCATTATGCCATTTGCTGGTCCCCAGAACATTTGTTTTTCTGAGGGCCTTGCTCACGTTCACTGACGTTTTCATGATGTCAGATGGGTTTGCAAGATTCTCTCCTCTTTCTGTTTCCTTCTCCTTATACCCTTCCTTCTCCTTCTCTGTGGATTTTGTTACAGTAAGTTTGGCATAACAACTTCATTAATGTCTACATATTATCACACTGATTTTCTTTCTTCAACCCATTACACAGGCAGTGGTGGGCAACCAAAATTGATGTACCCCAGGACCTTGAAAATTACCTCTGGGCACCCTTATGTCCCATACAACTGTCCCTCGGTCTCCTGCTCAGGCTAACAATGTTCTCAGTGGCCACACCAGCAAAGGCCTGGGTGATCCTGCTGTGAAAGACAAGCTCCCAAGCGTGAACCCACAGCCAGGGATGGATGGCCTGTGACCCTCTGAACACGAGTGACCCTCTGCCCCTGTTATAAACCAGATCTTTGAGAAAAGGACCATGGTGACACGCAGCGGTCACAGACGAGAATCTGCCTCCGAAGCAGCGCAAGTTGACAATGAATGCTTCCAAGGGTACAGTTGCCAAAAGCCACCACCGGAGGGAGCCAGGGCTGGGGCTCTTGCTGCAATCGTTGGGAGGGCAGTGATGATCGCTCCGAAAGCCTGGGCCGGCCCCACAGCTAGGGCGGGTTCACCTAGCCCGGCACCCCAGTGGCTGCAGCTTCCGGCCAGAGGCAGATGCGCCCAGGGCACGCCCGGATAGCAGATTCTGGAGCCCTTCCCAGCCTCCCACTCAGGCGCCTCTGCCTGGACACTTAGCTTCACGGGAGACTCTGTCGTCTTAACAAGAGCAATTCTGACGGTCAAGGTGCGTCAGCCCTATCTGGAACGTGAGGCGGCCCCTGTAGTGTGGGCAGAGGAATGTCCTTTCTCTAACCACCTGTCAAACGCCACCGCTGACTTAGAGCATGCAATCCTTATCAAAATCCCAATGGCCTTTGGTTTTGCTTTTACTTGATCTCTTATCTTAAATACTAAATGTGGATTAAGTAGTCTTATTAAATGACAAGGTATATAAGAATAAAAAATCCCAATGGCATTTTTCACAGAAATAGAAAAAAAAATCCTAAAATTTGTATGGCTCCACAAAAGATGCAAATTGCCAAAGCAATTTTGGGAAAGAATATGAAGACATTAGTGATTTAAAATTATACTATGGGGCCAGCAGATGGCGTAGTGATTACATGGCTGGACTCCCACATGGTCAAATAGGGTTCCAGTCTTGGACCAGTGGCTTGAAACTCACCGCCTCCACCCCCGGAAAAAAATGGAGGAGAAGGGATTGCAGCGTGGCCATCTGTCCTGGGAGGGGGGTATGACTTTCTCTCTCATTCCATTCTTACTGTCTCTGTCTC
>NW_006159791.1:951961-953563 GCF_000334495.1 Tupaia belangeri chinensis
AAACCTCTAAAATATTTTTTAAACATATATAAGATCAAGTAAAAAAATATATATAATATACATTTTTTATATATATACACACACACACTATAAAAAACCATAGTAATCAAAACAGGATGATACTAACATACATACATGCTCACATGCCTGGCATTCAAGCTGCCTGTCTAAGACTCAAACCATGCAGATGGCCATGTGGGATCCAGCTGCCTTAACCTCCACACTTTCACTTGGCCCTATATCTCATCATTTTAATATCCAAAATATATAAAGAATTTATACAACTCTAAAGCAAGAAAACAAATAACCTGATTTAAAAATGGGTGAAAGACCTGAAGAGTAACTTTTTTTTTTTTTTGTCTTTCTTTTTTTTTTTTTTTTTTGGAGAGGTTTTCACTATAGGGCGCTTGCGCTTGCCAGACAGACAGAGAGAGACATAGAGATAGAAAGTGAGAAATCACCCCCCAGGGGGGATGGTCATGCTGCAATCCCTTCTTTTCCATTCTCCTCTTGGGATCTTGGGCACGCACGCACATGTGCCCGGCGTGAGTTCTAAGCCACCGGGTCCGGGACACGAACCGGGGTCGACTACGTGGGAGTCCAGTGACATAGCCATTACGCTAACTGCTGGTTCCCAAGAGAAACTTCTTCATGGAAGATATAAAAATGGCAAACAGATAAACAAAAATATGATCAACATTACTAATAATCAGGAAAATGCTAATCCAAATCACTATGAGATATCGCCTTATGCTGATTAGCTATTATCTAAAAGACAAGAGATAACAAGTGATGGCAACATGTAAAAAAAAAAAAAGGTATATGCTATTGGTGGAAATGTGGTTTGGTGCAGCCATTAAAGAAACAGTATGGAGGTTCCTAAAGAATTTTTAAAGTCAGATTACCACACGACCCAGTAATCCCTCTTCTGGACATATATGCAAAGGAAATTAAGTTGCCATCTCATAAAGATACTTGCCCTCTCATGTTCATTGCAACATCATTCACAATAGCCCAGATAGAGAAACAACCTGTGTGTCCATCAATGGACAAAAAGATAAAAAAGTAAAATGTGAAATCTATTTACAATGAAATATCATTCTATTTTTTTATTTAAATGTATTTATTTACATTCATTCACTGTACATTATTACAACATACAAAATGAGATTTTCCATCCAGAGTACACTATATATTGGATCAATCAAGCACATTAGCATACATGTTATCGTCAACAAATAATTTTCCATTTCTTGTTTCCTATATGTTTTGCTTTTTTTTCCTCATCCTTGATTCCCTATT
Source organism: Tupaia belangeri chinensis (assembly GCF_000334495.1). NCBI lineage: Eukaryota > Metazoa > Chordata > Mammalia > Scandentia > Tupaiidae > Tupaia > Tupaia belangeri. The sequence continues at coordinate 953,264 of NW_006159791.1, forward strand.
TCTTACCCTCTGCCATCTCCCACTCTCCTCCCACACTGTCTCTGGTATCTATGTTTGCTTTCTATACTGTTTTCCCCCACATTTTATTGAGTCACTAAAGATCTTAATTAATCTAAATATTTTCATAGCAAGCACAGCTGGTATATACATTTCTATGAACACAAGTCCAACTTTAGACATAAGCCTCAATGAGTAGAATGAACATCCTATAAAGTAGCACCTAGCTGGGGCTATATATCATACTGCAGTCATCGAATAGGTATTTTTTTTTTCTAAAATTTTTTTCAACTTAATTTACAT
>NW_006159791.1:953576-975479 GCF_000334495.1 Tupaia belangeri chinensis
CGTCACAGCATACAAAATGTGATTTTTCCATCCAGAATATACTGAATAGTGGTTTAATCATGCATATTGTTATCACAAAGTTTCCATTTCTAGTTTCTAGAATCTTGTTTTTACCCCTATTTCTGACCCTCTGTCCTTTCCCACCCTCTTCTCACACTATCTCTGGAGTCTACACTTGTCTTCCATTCCTTTCCCACCCACGTTGTATTGATACAGTTTCTGAAATGACCTAACTACTTGTAATAGCAAGTTCCCTTACATCATTTCGTTTTTTAAAAGGTAATCATGCCATTTTCCACAATAGAGATGAATCTAAAGGATGAGAACATTATGCTGAATGAAATAAGCTAGTTACAGACAGTAAAATATTGTGTGATTTCTTTATATGTGGATCTAAATAAGAAAAAGAAAGGAACAAATATCCAGACGTAGAAAATAAAATAGTAATTACTAGAGACACAGTGCAGGGGGAAGGAATAGGGAAATGTAGGTCGAAGGATACAGAGTAACAGATATGTAGGATGAGCGTGTCTAGAAATTAATGAACAAGTCTAGAGATTTAATGTACAAAAGAAGAACCATAGTTAACAATAGTGTATTGCATTTAGGATTTTTGCTAAATAAGTAAGTCATAGCTGCTATTCACACACACACACACACACACACACACACACACAGTAACTGAAATGATGCGTATACTAATTGCTTTCCTGTAAAAATTTTACTGTCTATATGTGTCTCATATCATGTTACATATCCTAAATATACACAATAAGATTTATTTTTTAAAAAAGAGCAAAGACATCAACCCAGCTTCTTACACTGAAATTCTTCTCTTTTTTTAAATAATTATTTTATTTAACTTTATTTATTATTATTTTTTTTAATATTTCCAGAAAGAGACAGAGACTGAGAGAGAAGGAAAATGAGAAAGCAAGCCTCTAGGTTCAGGATTTGAACCACTGTCAGCTATGTGGGAGTCCTGCACCCTTAACCACCACGCCACCTGCTGGCCAATTAGCTATGTGACTCAAGCAAGCAAAACTCTTTAATTTTGTCACAGTTTTCTCATTCATAAAGGGTGATTAATAATGCCACCAATCTGAGAGGAGTGTTAGAAGAGTAACTTAATCTATAGCAAACACTTATGACAGGGCCGTCATGTCACAGCACTCAAAAGATGGTAGCTTTATTATATTGGCATAAGATGCTGCTTATTTAATCTTTTTACTCCTCTTTAGGCTTACCTTATTTCCCTGAGCCCCCAAATCACTAAATATGTACTGATTAAAGAAACTCAATTATGTATAAAGTTAGCAGGTAGACTACTGACATTCCTGGCTTTGATATTAAGGACACTGTAAGTTTTATGGTTCAGATCATGGGCCCTAGGTATTTTGAATGAGCCTGTGGCTCTTTCATTGTTGGTACTTACTGAGTGACTGGAGAAGTGATTCAGGACCAGATTGTCATAAGAAAGAATTTAAAAATGTGATTCATCGCCTGTGTTAATCATGACCAAATCATGGAAATGGGGGGGGGAGGTAATTCGATGCTAACCTTCAACAAGACACTAAAATCTAGTGAGAAAGCAAAGGGAAGAAGGGAAATGACAGAGCCATGGCATTGTCTAAAATGGCAATTTCCCATTCCAGTCAGTGTTAAATTGAATCTGAAATGAAATTGGTTTAATTATAGACAAAAGATCTGAGCTAAAAAAAAATTTTTATGAACTCAAGACTAGCAGAGCTTTATAACAATCAGATTTTTAAAATAACAGACATTCTTACTCATATGTCAAGGCATTTACCGTTAGTGGAAGTGTTCTTGTAGAGGCTGAACCAATTAGAACGCGGTGAGAAAGGTCAAAGCTTCTTTAGATGGCACCTGAGGTGCCATCCATCTTTATAGGTTGACAGTCATATAAAAAATATACATTTAGGGACCAGCAGATGGCGTAATGGCTATGTCACTGGACTCCCATGTAGTCAACCATAGTTTGAGACCCTGACCCAGTGGCTTAAATTCATGCCAGGCGCGTATGCTTGCGTGCCCAAGATCTCAAGAGGAGAATGGAGGAAAAGGGATTGTGGCGTGGCCATCCCCCCTGGGGGGTGATTTCTCACTCTCTGTCTCTCTCTGTCTTTCTGGCGAGCACACACGCCCTATAGCAAAAACATACACACAGACACACACACACACACACACACATTTAGGAAATCCAGCTTAGATATACTTTACTTCCAATTACTTATGCTAGTTTGGCGTTAATTAAAAATATCTCATTATAGGGCCAGCAGAAGGCATAGCAGTTATGTTATTGGACTAGCACATGGTCGACCACAGTTTGAGTCCTGGACCTAGTGACTTGAAAATCATGCCAGGTGCATGTGTGTGTATGTTCAAGATCCTGGGAGAAGCGTGCAGAAGGGATCGTGGCATGGCCATTCCCCTGAGGTGTGATTTCTCACTTTCCTTCTCACTGTCTCTGTCTCTCTCCAGCGAGCACATGCGGCCTAAGGCAGAAACCTCTTCAAAAATATATATGGGGGGCTGGCAGCTGGTGTGGTGGTAAAGGCACTAGACTCCCACACGGCCAACTGCAGTTCGAGTTCTAGACCTGGTAGCTTGCTTTCTCACTTTCCTACTCTCTCTCAGGTCAAATTAAAATAATAATAATAATAGTAAATTAAACTAAATAATTATCTTAAAATTACATATATTAATATTAAATTATATATAATATATAATATGATATTAATATATTAATATTATATATATTAAGAGACCAGCAGATGGTATAATGGTTATGTTGCTGGACCCCCACATGGCTGACTGTGGTTCAGGTTACGAACCAAGTGACTTGAAACACGCCAGGTGCCTGTGCGTGTGTGCCTAAAATCACAAGAAGAGAATGGAGAAAGGATTTCAGCATGGCGATCCCCCCCCGGGGGGGGTAATTAATTGCTTTCTGTCTCTCCGTGTCTCTCTAGTAAAGGCATGCATCCTATAGCAAAAATCTCTCTTAAAACAACAACAACAAACGTTAGCATGCCAGAATGACAGGTCTGTTTCTAGCTAAAGTTGAAAAATGGTTCAGATACTTAGACCCAGATGTCCTTCTTAAACATAACATATGCAGGATTGTTAAAAAGAGGCATGAATGAGGAACTTCAATGAAAACCACCCCCCCTTAAATTCACTGGTATACTGTGAAATGGTTATATATATATATGGGCTATTTGCTATAGGGTGTGTGTACTGGGGGGGGCTGATGACTTTAATCCTAATCACATCTCAAAAAAAATTTTTTTTGGGGGGGAGAGATTTTAGCTATAGGGCACGTGCACTCACTGGAGGCACAGAGAGATGGATAGAAAATGAGAAATCATCCCCTGGGGGGCATGGCCGCGCCACAATCCCTTCTCCCCCAATCTCCTATCTCGATTTTGGATATGTTCCCAGCATGAGCTTCAAGCCACTGGGTCTGGAACTCAGGCTTCTTGTCTTTCTGTGGCACCATCTTGGAGGTCAGTCATATGATCAGACAGCAAGACTCTACCTCCTAATCTCATAGTTGGATTAAATTTCTTTTTTTAAAAGAATTATTTTATTTCTATTTATTTATTTATTTTAATTTGACCAGAGAGGGACAGAGTGAGAGAGAGGAAAAGTGAGAAAGTAAGCCACCAGGTCTAAGACTTGAACCACAGTCAGCCATGTGGAAGCCCAGTGTCCTTAACCACCATGCCACCCGCTGGCCCCCAGTTGGATTAAATTTCTAATCTCATAATACCGTGACAGTGTCTCACCAAATTTCAACACATGAATTTTGGGGGGACACATCCAAACCACCACAGCAACAATAGAGACACTAATGGAATTGAGGGAAAGATTTTAAGGGGACCACAGACTCCATGAATGTTTTTAAAAAATAATTTTACTTAACTTTATTTATTTTAATTTGACTGGAGAGGTCCAGAGCGAGAGTGTCAACGAGAGAGAGGGAAAGTGAGAAAGCAAGTCGGGTAGGAGTCCAGCATCCTCAACCACCTGCTGGCCACCTGGTGGCCCCTATGAAATCTTATAGACAGCTGATGTATGTGAACACATATAAATATTTTTTTGTGTTCATATTATTAAGAAAAGGTTTTAGGGACCAGGAGATGGCATAATGGTTATGTCACTGGACTTCCATGTTGACCGAAGTTTGAGTCCCAGACCCGGCATCTTAAAACTCACTGGGCATGTGTGCGTGCGTGCCCAAGTTCCCAACAGGAGAATAAAGGAGAAGGGACTGCAGCATGGCCGTCCCCTCATGGGGATGATTTCTTGCTTTCTGTCTCTGTGCCTCCAGCGAGAACTCATGTGCTATAGCAAAAATCTCTCTCAAAAAAAAAAAAGAGGCTTTCATCTTCAAATTTTCAAATATGCCTTAGACTCCAAAGATCCAGATGGTGGAGTGGTTGTGTGTGCTTCCTCTCCCCAAGACTGAGCCCTGGACACAGTATGTGTCAGTAATGTTGAGTAGCATACCTTGGCAAAATAGAGTTTCTACTGGTTTTTCATGCAATAAGTCAATATATCTTGAGACACAGACACACACACAATTCTTTAACGTCTTATTATTTCTTATCTATATTTACTAGTTAATATTCTCCCCACTCACCAAACGCTGTTATGAAGTGAGAATGGAAGGTGGAGTATAAGTATCCAACACATTCCAATGTTCAAGAGACAAAAATGTGTCTTTCTGAAGGGGACATGGGTAAAAGTGTACTCACATATATTAAGGATAGTGATAGTGGGAGCAGCAGGTGGCATAATCGTTATGTCACTGGACCGAGCAGCAGGTGGCATAATTGTTATGTCACTGGACTCCCACATAGCCGGCCATGGTTCAAGTCCCAGACCTAGGGGCTTAAAACTCATGCTAGGCACATCTGCATGCATGCCCAAGATCCCAAGAGGAGAATGGAGGAGAATGAATTGCAGCACAGCCATCCCCTCTTGGGGGTGATTTCTTGCTTTCTGTCTCTCTGACGAGTACATGTGCTCTATAGCAAAAATCTCAAAGAAAAATAAAGAATAGTGATAGATGTGAGTTAAGTGACATGAGATATTGCTTAATGGTAATCTCCAAAGAAAGAATGGCATCACCATGGAAGCTGATGTTTTTCTTCAAGCTGACCTCGTTGCCAAATTGGAATGAATGATGACATCAGTGGGTTCCATTGCTCCTGATGTCAGATCCAAACTCAGTGGATACTTGGCAGCTCATATGGACGACAGATTCTTCTCAGAGTTCTTTCCAACTCCATGTCTTCCCCAGCCTTGAGCAAGCCTAAGAAGCACAGCTCTAATCCAGGATGAAGAGTGTGGACAGATGAAGGATGTAAAGATGACCTGGGCAGGCTCTGTGCAGGGGAGCAAGTAGCCTAGAAGTTCTGGCCGAGTATCTTCCATTACCCCAGTGTGTATATGACAGCCCTGAGTCTAGCTCCTCAAGGTGTGTCCTCAAAACAAAGGTAGAAAACAAAAACAAAAACAAAAAACCAGGGACATCAGGTGAAGAGACTGGAGCTGGAAGAAATTTGAGTAGACTAATACAAACAAATGGGAACATAAGTTAGGAAGTTATGCTGAGTCAGCGTGTGGGGAAGGAGAGGAGGGGTTCGGGAGCCAGGACTTTAGGAAGAAGCAGCACAAGGGCCGGAGACAAAGACATTTTTACTGAAGGAAAGCCTGGGAAGCAAGAAGGAAGGTTGTGAAGTGAGGAAAAGAGAAGAATCACACAGATTTCTTTTCTCTTCCAGTGGAATGAACTATCAATATACTGAGAGGTCATAAGGACATAGAGATGCAATCATATGTGGATAAGGGGAGCTTTAGATATCAATGCAGGAGAAAATGAAAAAAGGGTAAGGCCCAGAGTCCAGAAGGCTAGAGGGGGTTGGGGAAGGGAATTTCAGAAGGACATAAATGAGTGATACATGGCTTTTTCTCAAAAGAAAAGACTTTATAGTGTAGCCAAGGTCCTTCGCTCTTGACGATACCTTCCAGCGTCCTGTCTGAGACCTGTGACAGGAGTGGACCTGGCCAGCAGCTTTTATGAAGGAGGAAGTCCCAGAGCAAAAGGAAAACTTAGTCTGGAGAATGTAGTGCTCTCACAATGCCAGTGGCGTGTCAGTGGGATTCTGTCATGGAACCTGAGCACCATGAGGTCCTCAACAGGCTGCTTGGTAGGAAGAGGTCCAGTATCCTAATCTTTTATTCTTTCTGAAAGGAAGAACGTTCCATTAACAATATTAGACCACTAAGTAATGAGAGTCTCTTTTGGGTAGTCAGCTTTCCATTACTGGTATTGTGCAAGCAAGACAATATATAGGTCATTTGTCAGGAATACTCAAAATGTCCAAGGGTGAGAACAGACCAGCATCTCTACACTTAGGATGTACACCGTGATAAGACAACTTAGGCTCAAGCATGGCCCCTCTATATATACTATACTATGTTTCTGAATCTAAATATTCTTTTTTCTTTTTCTGAAGAGTTTTCTTTTTTTTTTTTTGCTATAAGGTGCATGCATGCACCAGAAAGACAGAGAGACAGAAAGCGAGAAATCACCCCGCAGGGGGGATGGCCACGCCACAATCCCTTCTCCTCTATTCTCCTCTCAGGATCTTGGGCACGCATGCACACGCGCCTGGCGTGAGTTTAAGCCACTGGGTCTGGAACTCAAACTGCGGTCGACTACATGGGAGTCCAATGACATAGCCATTATGCCAACTGCTGGTCCCAAATCTAAATATTTTTTATCTGAACAATGGGTACCGTATCACCAACTTCAGTGATTTCGATATCAGATGAGAATTCACTGTTTCTGAAATGGCACATCCATATATGATGAGCAGTTCAGATGGTACATTCGCTTTTCCTCCCTGGTTGACTGAGAATGTACCGCCATCATGAGTGACACAGGAAGTATCCAAACCAAGAAATTCATGACCAACTGACCACTTTAGAGGAAACAAATGCTTGTTGATGTCCTTCACCCTGGGAAGGCAACAGTACCTAGACAGAAATTGGGGGAAAACTAGCGAAAATGTACAAGACCACACCAAACGTCATCATTTTTTTTTTAAATGTCACCTTTGGGTATGGGTTCAGAACCCATTTTGGTGGTGGCAAGACAACTGGTTTTGGCATGATTTATGATTCTTTGGATTATACAAAGAAAAATGAACCCAAACATAGACTTGCAAGACATGGCCTCAATGAGGAGAAAAAGACCTCAAGAAAACAGTGAGAGGAACACCAGAACAGAATGAAGAAAGTCAGGGGGACTGCAAAGACCAGGGTCGGTGCTGGCAAAAAGTGTAAGGAGTAAAGATTTTGCTCTGACTATCTGCGGTGACTGTGCAGATTTTTCATGACAGGATTAATAAACTCAACATTTTCATGTAAAAAAAAAAGGTACACTCAAAAGTCTTAGTAATACAGTTTATGGAATCACCAATCTTCACCTATCCATTCCTCATGTGAGCTCCCAAACTGGGACACTAACCCTTATCGTGAACCTTCTCTTCTTCCCCACCCACTTCATTGACCCAACACCTTCTCCAAAAGAGACTTAGTGGAAAACATACAATCCCTCCTTTTAGCTCTGGATTACTGGTGGACAGCTCTAGTCCCACTCTTAAAAAATCGTCTACCCTCTTTTCAAAAAGGGTACTGTCATTCAAAACTTCCTGGCCACAGACAAAATATTGCCATTATTGTAACATTCCAGGAGGATGGGCCGTGCATGGTTGGAAGCGCAAATTTCAGAGGCTTTGTAAAAAGGCCAGAAATAACATCTAAGAAACTCAGAAGAATGTAGCCTTTAACAAGTCTGCCTCATAAAAGCCCTTTTTATCTCACTTCAGAGAATTCCTTTGCTTGTGGAGTTATTTTCTTCACTTTGCTGTATTAAGAGTCTTCTTTCTATCCTGGATACACATACACACCCCCAAGAAAACAAAAACAAACTTGGACATTAACAAAGTTAATTGTGTACTTAATTGTGTATTCTTCCCCAAAATCCTTCTATTTCTGCTTCACCCAAGGGGGTTGGGTTTTTCTAAATCTAGAGCTCTTTTTCTCTCCGTCTTTACAGATCTTCCCCCCTCCGCCCCCTTCCCCGTGTCTCATCAGCCTCCTGGCTCCATTATTAAGACACAACTCCTCTCTTCAGCATCCTACTGTTCCCTTGCAGGGTGGCTGTGTTATGCCCTGCCTGTGCCAGTCCTGGGATCTTAAGGCCCCGCTCGCTGCACTGGGGACTACCACTTTTTTCCTCAGCACCCTCCCCATTCCTCAGCCCTTTGAGATACTCTTTTACTCTAGATAACGTCTCTTCCAATCTCGCCAATCATGACCCACCTACTTTGGCCAGATCTCACCATCCTCAGAGCACTGTGGATGCCCCCCATGTCTTTCCTCCTTCGAACCACCTGACACAGCTCAGACTCCCCATGCCACGTGCAAGCTATAAGCAACATGGGGTTCTCCTTCCTGATCATATCCTGGCCCCAGCTTCCTGCCTCCTAACACCAATGTTTCCTTTGTAGGTGGGAATGAAAATCAGAAAAGGCAGTGTTTTATTTCTACAATCCTCATACTACGGCCAATCCCAGTTCACTGGGTTCAATTATACAGAACCATAGCTGAGAGTTTCCTGATGACAACAATTTTACTGGAAGCATTTTCTTTTCTTTCTTTCTTTTTTTTTTTTATTGCTGAAACTGCTAACTGTTTTTAAATATATGTTTTATTTTTTATTATTTTTTCATTTCGTTTTCTTTTATCCATTCAATCACATTATTATTTGTCTTACAAAATGGATATTTTAATAGATGAACATTTCTCCCTAGTACGGTTGATAAAACTACAAAATATCTTCAACAGATAATACCATATTTCTTTGTGCCATTAATGCTTTGTCTCCCAATTTTTCTTCTAAATGCCCTTCCTCAGACCCTCCTCTTTCACACACACAATATCTGGTATTTACATCTATGTAATGAGTTTCAATATCCTTTAGATAATTAGTTTCAGTCATAGAGTGCACACACTCGGTATATATTAAGTGGGGACATACAATGCTTCTCCTTCATAGCATGGCTTGTTTCCCTCAACAGTAAGTCTTCCATATTCATCCACTTCCTGTCAAAAAAAGCCAGGGCTTTGTTGTTTTTTATGGCTTAATAGGAAGCATTTTCTTAGAGAACTTTAAAACATTTACTCTTTCACTCCTACCTGATTTTTTTTCTAAAGAATTATTTAATTTTATTTATTCATTCATTTATTTTAATTTGATAAGAAAGGGGGGGAGAGGAAGTGAGAAAGCAAGCTGCCAGGTCCAGGACTTGAACCATGGTCAGCCATGTGGGAGTGTCCAGCACCTTAACTACCATGCCACCTGCTGGTCCCCTCTCCTACCTGATCTTGACTCACTGAATCAAGTACACAACTAACTTTGGTAACGTCCAAGTTTGTTTTTGCTTTCTTGGGGGCGTGTGTGTGTGTGTGTGTGTCCAGGATAGAGAGAAGATTCTTCATATAGCAGAGTGAAGAAAATATCTCCACAAGCAAAAGTATTCTCTGAAGTGAGATAAACAAAAGTGCTTTTATGAGGTAGACTTGTAAAAGACTGCATTCTTCTGAGTTTTTTAGATGTTATTTCTGGCCTTCTTGCAAAACCTCTGAAATTTGTGCTTCCAGCCACGCACGGCCCATCCTCCTTCTGGAATGTTTTCTATTGGGCACCTAAGAATTTGTATGAGGAGGGGGCCAGTAAGAGCACTGGTGGTTAAGGTGCCGGATTCCCACATGGCCCACCATGGTTTGAGTCCTGGACCTGGTAGCTTGAGAATTACACTGGGCACGTATGCATGCGTGCCCCAAATCTCAGGAGAATGGAGGAGAAGGAATTGTGGCATGACTATCCCCTCTGCTGGGTGATTTTTCACTTTCCCTCTGTGTTTCTCTCCTTCAAGTGCACATGCCCTATGGCAAAAACCTTTTAAAATAAAGAAGAGAAAATTACGTGTGAGAATTGTCATACTTTCCCTCTCCTGACAGAAACTACTAACCGCACTGGGTTTCCATCAGAAGGAAAAAAAAGAATGATTTCACATGAAGCGAGTAGTTATGTAATCCTTTTGTAGAGTTGTATAAACAAAATAATTGGGCTTTGCGGGTGCCCAGAATTCTGAGAAGCAGTGAAACAAACACTCAAATACCTCAGCCTTTTCCATGATTTGATTAACCAAGAAACTGTGCTTTCGTTAAGCTTCATGTAGAAGTTTTCAAATGTATTTTGAGCCATTTTCAGGTTTGTTCTCCTTCTGTCAATCTTGTCTAACCTGATGTATTAGTCAGCATTCTCCAGAGAAACAGACCCAGTAGTATATCCTTAAGTGCTCTAATGTCAATAGTACCTAGTATTATCGTGCTTTTCTTTACTGCATCTCACAGATCTGGGGTTTTTGTTGTTGTTGTTGTGTGTGTGTGTGTTTTTTTAATTGAGCTATAAGTTTTAGCCATAAATTCCAAAATAACAACTCCGTGTCTCCTTTCTCAAGAGGATGCTGTAAGGACCAACAAAATGTCTATCATTTAGCTTACTTACACAGGAGACATCATACTGATATCAAGGACAATAAAAAGGCAAATTCTAAAAAGAAAAACTCCAATCTAGTTATTTTTTTTTTAAGTGTCAGGCTACTAATCATTCAAACGTTCATAGGTCAGAACACCGAGCATAGACGTAGCCTCTGCTCCCTGCCCACCACTGGCACAGCTGTGACAAGCAGCCACAACTGCAACGCCTCTAGGGGCATTGTTTTTTTTTGTAAATTAAGTTTTGTGGCAACCTTGCATGGAGCAGTTCTACCAAGGCCCTTTTCCCAGCAGGGTGTGCTCATTCTTCGAGCTCTCTCCTGTGGCAGTTCTCGCAACATTTCAGACTTTTTCATTATTACTGTGTCTTTTACAATCATCTGTGCTAGTGCTAGTTTTCCTGTTTGAGGCTGCCACAAACCATGCCCCTATAAGATGGTGAACTTAGGGCCAGCAGGAGGTGTGGTGGTTAAGGCAGCTGGATCCCACATGGCCAACTACCTGGTTCCAGTCCCAGCTGGCCCCTCCCCACATTCCGTAATTCACAAGTATGCTTGCTTTCCTGTCAAAGCATCTCTTAGCACACGACCTTATCAACCTCCTCGCTTCACCATTTTCTCACTTTTCCCTTCCCACTGCCATTTCAGATTCCCTGTGTTTGGCATTTAGCGCCTCACTCTGATTCTGTCCAGTTGTGCAGCTTCTCTCCTCCATTTTTGTTTTGTTTTGTTTTGTTTTGTTTGTTTGAGAGCGTGCGCTCGCCAGAGAGAGAGAGAGAGAGAGAAAGAGAGAGAGACAGAAAGCAAGAAATCACCACCCAGTGGGGATGGCCATGCCACAATCCCTTCTCCTCCATTCTCCTCTTGGGATCTTGGGCATGCACGCACATGCGCCTGGCGTGAGTTTAAGCCACCAGGTCCAGGACTCGAACCGCGGTCGACTACATGGGAGTCCAGCAACATAGATAGCCATTACGCTAACTGCTGGTCCCAACTTGTGCATCTTCTCTACTGTTTCTTGTAATTACCCAGAACTCCAGTCACAAATCTTCCCCAAAGAATAGACCCAGATTTCCAGTGGCACCCCAAAAGTATCCACGTCAATTATCACAAGCACCTCAAACTCAACACACCCAGTACTAAATTTATTATCTTACTTCCAACATTGGTTCTTCCCTCCTGCATTACATGTCCATATAAATTGCACAACTTGGGCCAGCCTGTGGCATGGTGGTTGAGGTGCTGGATCCCACATGGTCAGCTCTGCAGTTCAATTCCTGGACCTGGCAGCTTGAGAAATACTCTGGGTACATGTGTGTGCATATCCAGAATTCTGACAGGAGGGAGAAATGGAGACGAGATTGCAGCATGGCCCATTTCCCATAGGGGATGCTTTCTCACTTTCCCTCTCTCATTCTCTCCCGCTGGAGAATACATGTGCCCTCTAGCAAATTAAAAAAAAATAAAATTGGGAACAACTTTTACCCAGTTGCTGAAGCTAGGACCATGGAAGTCAATCTGATCTCTTTCTCTTTCCCTTTCTGTTCCTACACTCAAACTGTCCTTAAGGTCTATATACTTAGTGGAATCTTTTGACCTGAGTTACAAGTTTAATAGGGGCTCTTCAAAGAAAGATCTCGACATGCTCAGTCAAGCACTTTATTGGAAACTGGTTGTGTACGTCAATGGAATCAGATCAAAGTGAAAGCCTCATTTTTACATAACATCCTGGTACTGTGTTGTCTTCTTACATAAGTTAGTAAATCCCAGGATGCTCCTGGTTGTGACGTCAAAGAGCTCGAGTGGTCCAGAGACACCTCTTTATAAATATAAATCTGGGGATCTCTCTTACGATACAAGTCCCTGGGACTGGTTGCAGTGCTGAGAGGCAGTGAGGGGAGTACACATGGCACTAATTACACAGAGGTCGGGCAGAAGGGCTGCTCCAAAAGCATGGGGCACACAGCAGGCGGGGGCTCCTGATCCTGAAGTCCCAAAGGCTGGACAGGCAACTTGGCCCCCTTGTATGTCCCAACGTTGAAGTTCAAAGCTTATAGAGACATAAGGCTCCAGTGTGGAAAAAAAGCCCATCACCCCAATTTCCTTGTCATTGCCAAAAATGGCAGGGCCCTCCTCCAGGTCGCACAGGGGTAGAGATTCTGGCACAGAGAAGGTTCTGGAAAGTTCTACTCACCTCCCTCCCCTTGCCATACTCAGTCCTCCCCTGAATGAGAAAACTTGAGCAACTGGCATCTCGAAGAAAATCACTTTGAACCCATATGCCACTGGTTTCTCGGAATGAGAATGGAGTACCCTCTGCTTGGTTTGACCTGAGGGGCCTGGCAAGGGCTGCTCGCCCCACTAGTGTCTCCCTCACCTCTCTTAAGGCCAGCATCAACAACCAAGTTCTTTGGTTCTTCAAAGCCTCTCAGCACTCAGCATGACACCTGCATGTCTAGGGTGGCTTTACTGCTCACAGTCAGCTTCCCCCTCCACATGTCATTTGGTTCTCACAACCTATGAGGTAGGAAGGACAGGAATCATGATCCCCACTTGAAAGAGAAGCGTTTGGTTCCTTGACCAAATTTGCATAGCTGGCCAATGGCAGAATTGAGAGTAGAACTCAGGTCCAAGTTCCAAGGTCCCTCCTGCCACTTTTCTGAGAACGGCGAAGAGGCTGGGGAGGGGACTGGTGTCCTCATCCCTCCTAGGAGCTTCTCAGACAGCTCCATTGAGGACCGGGTGTGTCCGCATACGATAGATGATGACTGCAGTGGCCGGACATAGCAACAAGGAGGTCATGATGACGATGGTGGCCAGGATGATGAGGACGATGACCCAGATATCCAGGATGTGCTTGGGAAGCACAACTTCCATGGGGACTTGGCTGACTGCATCCATGCTGCTTCACTCTGCAACAGACAGGAAAGGAAATCACCATCGTATTGTCTCCCTGCCTCCTGGGTTGGAAGGCATCCCCAGGAGCCAGAGCCTGGGTCGCTCCCAGCTGTGTGCTCTGTGAGGTTCCTTAACCAGTGATTACAACAGTTGCATTGATGGAGGGCTTTCTATTGCCAGGCTGTGCTGGGCACTTTATGTCGATGAACTCAGTCAGTCCTCACTTCAACCACCAACCCTAACAGGGACTAGAAATACCACCTCTTTATTTATTTACTCATTGGTCTTTATCTTCAGCTATACACATTTCGTAGATGAGGACGCAGCTGTTAACTTGACCAGGGAAGTGCACCCAGATGGATGAGCACGCAGAGCCTCCATGCTACAATACTACCCGTCTGCCCCCTCAGCTAGAAAATAAGGAACTCACTGTTTTTGGACCTGTGCCCCTCCCCTCCCATTCTCCCAGTAGCAAACTCCCTCTTTTCTGAGGAGAACCTACGTATTCTGTGTGGTTTTCCTGGACTCAGGATTGGCCATCACAAACCTTCATGGCTCAGTTCAGGGACAGAAGGCAAGAGGCCCAGGCTAGGCCAGCCAACGTCCTCCCCAGGGCTTTCATGCACAAGCTCTTGGGGAAGATGATTCTGTCAGGTGAGATTGATAAACTGAACAGACGTCAGTCAGGGAAGGATGGGCCTGGGGCCATCTTGCCCACACATGGAGAGCCTATCTTCAAGATGGAAAACCAGATGGAACTCGACCTTGTCGGAGCAGCTAAACCTAGCCAAGATTCATACCATCTGCAACCCCAAACATCCCAGATAGATGAGCCAAGAATTCCCTGTTTTTGCTTAAGTCAACGTCCATTTGATGTCTCTCACTTACGGCTAAGAGCTCAGAGAGATAAAGATGAAAATCAGTTGTTCCCAAACATTTTTGATTCACAGTATCTCTACTGTCTTAGTAATTTTTTTTTACAGCATCCCAGGTCAAAAGAAATACCTAGAAGTTCCAGTCATTAAGTAGTTAGGTTCAAACAATTTAATAAGCATTTCTGTTCTAACATCTTAGCAGCTGTTTAAAAAAAGTAAATATGGGACCAGCAGGTAGCATGATGGTTAAGGTGCTAGACACTCCCACGTGGCTGACCATGGTTCAAGTCCTAGACCTGGTGGCTTGCTTTCTCACTTCCCTTCTCTCTCTCTCTGGTCAAATTAAAATAAATTAACAAATAGATAAAATGAAATAATTCTTTTTAAAAAAAGTTAAATACACAAATTAAAAGAAAAAATATCTTTATTTCATTTTAACCAGTTACTAATGGGATGGGTGCACCTGTTGGGCACTGCACAACTTCTTTTTTTTTTTTTTCTTTTTTTGGAGAAGTTTTTGCTATAGGGTGTGTGCTCGCCAGACAGACAGAGAGAGACAGAGAGAGACAGAAAGCGAGAAATCACCCCCCAGAGGGGATGGCCATGCTGCAGTCCCTTCTCCTCCGTTCTCCTCTTGGGATCTTGGGCATGCACGCACACGCGCCCGGCGTGAGTTTAAGCCACCGGGTCCGGGACTCGAACCGCGGTCAACTACGTGGGAGTCCAGCGACACAGCCATTACGCTAACTGCTGGTCCCAGCACTGTACAATTTCTCAAACTTTGGAATAAGATGGACAGTGTCATCCTACTTCCTTTCCCACATTAATTTTTGCCCAATACTTGCCATAGCACAGCAACCACCAAAACCATAACCTCACAAAACATGACATCGCCGAAAGGATGTAGGACCAATGTTAAACTGTAAACCATCTTGAGCTTGGAACAGTGTCTGAGAGATGGCAAATAGCATTGTTACTGTCAAAAATGCTAAAGATGCTGGGACCAACAGATGGCATAATGGTTGTGCCTCTGGACTCCCATGTAGTCCACTGCAGTTTGAGTCCCAGACTGGTGACTTAAAACTCACTCCAATAGCACGTGCATGAATGCCCAAAAATCCCGAGAGGAGAATGGAGAATCCAAGAGCACGTGCAGCATGCCCAAAAATCCCGAGAGGAGAATGGAGAAGGGACTGCGGTGTGGCCATCCTGCTGGGGGGTGATTTCTCACTTTCTGTCTCTCTGTCTCTCTGGTGAGTGCACATGCCCTATAGCAAAAGTCTCTCTTAAAAAATAAAAAGCTAAAAATGTAGTACCTTCCTACAGCGAGTTTGCTGTGGGTCCCCCACAACATCTCGGTGCACAGCTTGGAAGCATGGATCGATACATCCCCTGCCCAGAGGGCATAAAGCTGGACCAAACAGTCCCCACGGTTCCTTCTACATCCTACCTCCCACTCTTACATAACCACTAGCTTCCTTTCTAATGCCTTTGGCAACATGCTCACGATTGCCACCCTCCGTGAGGTGAGATGCCCAAAGGAGAGTATCCAGGATATACCTACAAGGGTGTAAGTTTCTACTTTATTCGTTATAGCAGCCAACACAAAAATATTGCCCATATAGTAAAATTAAGCAGATTATATCCATACAACGGAATACTAAGCAGTAATTTTCATGTGTTCATTCATTCACTTACACATTTATATATTTCACTTAACACACAGTGCTCACTACACATCAAGCATTGTTCCAAGTACATTACAAGTACTGACTCATCTAATTTTTAAAAAATTATTATTTATTTAATTTTATTTATTCATTCATTTTTTTTTTTAAATTTGACCAGAGACACACACACACACACAGAGAGAGAGAGAGAGGTAAAGAAAAAACCGGGTCGGGGACTCGAACCATGGTCAGCCATGTGGGAGTGTCCAGCACCTCAATCACCACGCCACCTGCTGGTCCCCTGACTCATCTAATTAATACAGCAGTTATGGAAACAGTATGGAGGTGCTTCCAAAAACTAAAAGTGAAGTTACATTTGATCCAGCAATCCTACTTCTGGGTACAAGACCAACAGATTCGAAATCAGTGCATTGAAGAATTTCTGCACTCCCATGTTTATTCCAGTGTTAGCCCCAATATCCAAGATACAGAATCAACCTAAGTATTCATCAAGCATGAATAAATAAAGAAAACGTGCTATTTATAAACAGTGCAATACTATTCAGCTTTTAAAAAGAGGGAAATTATTGTTTGCTAAGAGGACATTATGCTAAGTGAAATAAGCTTGGCACAGGAAGACAGATACATGTCCTTACTTATCCATAGACACTAAAAAAACCACATATACAAGCAGAGAATAGAAGAATAGTTATTAAGAGGCCAATGAATGGAAGGAATGAGATACTGCTCAAAGAGTATAAGGTTTCTCTTACAAAAAATAAATGACAAGTATTTGAGATGAAAAATACTAATTTAGTTAAAGCTTATTAAAAAGAATCTGGGGCTGGCCCTTGGGTGTAACGGTTAAGTCCTGTGCAAAGAAAGCCAGATCCCTTAGGGCAAACTACGGTTCAAATGCAGGACCAGTGGCTTGAGAAACACCAGACGCATGTACACACATGCCCCAAATCCAGATGGAATGGAGAAATGGAAGGAAAAAGATTGGGGCGTGATCACACCCACTGGGAGAGTACCTTCTCGCTCTCATTTCCAGCCCTCTCATGCACAAATGTGCATCCCAGCGCCTGCTAGTAATAAAAAAATGTTTAAACTGATCTCTGGTGAGCTCCCAAATATTTTAAGCAGAAAAAATATATATATTCAGGACTATGTGGATAGGATGATTCTTCTGTTCAAATTTTGTAGAATTAAGTGGACAGACAAGTGGGAATATATTCATAAAAACTTGTGAGTGTAATCACAAATGGTTACCTTCAGGGAGCTGGATAAGACTCTTTTATGCACTAAAATTGGGGACTTGATTTCTGGATGCTCTATAGCCAGTCTGGCTGGATCTACTCCCA
This sequence comes from Tupaia belangeri chinensis, assembly GCF_000334495.1. Taxonomy (NCBI): domain Eukaryota; kingdom Metazoa; phylum Chordata; class Mammalia; order Scandentia; family Tupaiidae; genus Tupaia; species Tupaia belangeri. The sequence goes on from NW_006159791.1 coordinate 971,048, forward strand.
TGCCAAGATAAAGGAAAAGCCCCTGGCTGGGTTCCCAGGGCTACAGGATTATGGGGGTAGGGGAGGCTGCAGAGGGAGAATCACAGGCCGGCCCTGTCTCAGCAGAGAAATGGAGTCACTTTCTCCAAGGCCTGAGACATACAAGCATGAGTCACAGGAGATGAGAACTGTTAAAGAGGGGTGGGGGCGGGAGAATCACTCTGTGGTCTCTGATTACATCAACAGTTAGCCCGCCTTAGGCCAAAAGAACCCCACAAAAGCCCTTTCCGGTAAACCCATTCACATCAATCAGCCTCAGCGACTCCAAATGCCAGGAATACATAATCCCCCTGGCTGATTTTCATAAGCAAAACCTGTCATTTACAGGCACTCACTCGGGCTTCAGAGCTCATCCACAATGAAGAGTGACAGAACTCAAGGTTAGACACAGTCCTACCTCACAGAGGGCAAAGCCGATCTGGGGTCTTCCCACCTTCCATCTGGCCCTTTTCAGAATGATTCCAACTACATTAGTCTGATCGCACCGCTGCCCCTAACGAAAATAAAGCCAAACAGAACAAGTAGACGAGTAAACTTTTCCTGTAACCTGTAGCCCCAAACCTGTACCAATATTACTTTCTCACAAAAGAAATTGTATTTAAAACCCCAACGGCAAAAATAGATCCAAGTAACACTGCCCTAGAAGCACAGGGAGAGTAGAGAGAGGGGACTGGTTTTCCTGCTCTCTCAGCAGGGCTGGGTAAAGACCCTTGAAGGCTCTAAGTGAAAGGCTAAATGTTCCCCAAGTGCCTTTGGAATGAAAAAGGGTTAATTCAGTGTCTGGCCTTAGCTATCGGGCCCTCAGTATGACTTTCCGATGACCCAGTATTTTAACTGGCACGGTCCATCTAGAACTCCCAGGTGCTTCAGACATTCTTTCTCCTCCTCCCTTTTTCTTCCAGTCAGTCCTTTCTTGACTTCATCGCAGATGAGGGACCTTGTATTTTCTAAGTTCTTGCTTTCAGACATAAAGACTGTAACATCCATCAACAGCTGACACCAAAATTAAAGACAGGATACATGACAGACTCCAGCAGCCAGATCCGACTCCATCCAGAGATAACAAAACCACCAAAGGACCAACAGATGAATCACTCTACCCGTCCATAGCCTCCTGTAAGTCCCAGTAAAAACTCCTAGGCCCCACCTTTTTGGGCCAGAGCAAGTCTCTGCACTTACCACTATCTTAAAGTGAATAATTCTTTTCTACCCACTTTGTGGGTTTGTGAATTCTTTGACAGTTGTGACCAAGGCCACCTTCATATATTGCAGAAAGCACCCTAATACCAAGCACTAGAGATCAGGGTACTCATCCCTTTCACATATGCAATTCAAACTAAAGCAATATTAAACCTAACAAACAAAAGTTACACGGTATCATGAGATTAAACTAGTTTTTCCTTCTGAGCGAATAACTTTCAGAGTGATTTTTTTTAGTGTACCTACTTAGCGCTGCTTGATAACTTGGTGGCTGATCGCCTAAACAGCACAGCCACTCAGCTGTCCCTTGACTTCTTGGGCCCCTCAGAACGTGGTCTGAAAAGCTGGATTGCAATGTCCTCCAACGGCGCTTCCTGGGCCATTCCTCCAGGATGGGAAGGCTGGCCATGACCGTGGACATGGTCTGGTGTCAGTGGGCGCAGGAACCTCTAGCTCCCTTTCACTCTCTCAGATATGTGCCTTTCAGTGGGCCGTTCCTTTCCATGTAATGGAAGATCCAGACAGTTCCATCTCTCCCCATTATGAGCGAAAAATGTTATACCCAAAATAAGAACTAAGCAAACCATACCTTAGGCATTTTTCATGACCTGCTGGAAAAAATTTGCATGAGAAAAAGCAGGACTCTCAGCTTCTGCTAGCTGACTTCTGTCTGACCCGGTTGGCATCCGGGTGCCTTGGCTCTTCAGGATTGCATAAAACCTTGTTTCTTGGTACATCTAATTAATAGTCATAGATCAATTTGCTTATCATTTGCTTCGCAGATTATTGCTTGTTAATTCTGATTAGTGGTTCATGTGGGAATATGACCCGAACCATTCATGTTTCAGATGTAACCCTATCACTGATAAGAACAGGACATTTTTATGCCCATGGGAAGGAAAACAGCAGTCAGGCTTAAACCGCTGTCATTCTCAACTGCCGTATCCTATCAGCTACTTCCCTCATTAATGAATGCTAAACTGTGACATATGCTCAGGGTAAGTTTAACTAAGAAGCTGCATTAGCACCACCATGAGCTCGCTGACAGAGAAACCACTGATAGGAAATGCACCATGCCTTCAGATTACATCCCTGTGAGTTAAATACACCACTACACTGCCAGCCCTGTGAACTAAATACATCCTTGCCGAGCAACTAGTCGATTAATGGAACAGTCCATAACCCCAAACCACTATTTTCTATCAGTCTACATCAGTAACAAGACTGACTAAAGAGTTTTCTTTTCTTAAAAAAAAGAAACACCGTTTCTCCAAAGAAGAAAAATATTGTACTTTTACCAAAGGTGGAAAATTCACACCTTCTATCTAGTACTTCACTCGATCCACTGCAGGCGGGAAAAGAGATTTCCTACTGCCTGACTAGGAAATAAGAACTTATTTTTGTGACCAATTTTCTTTCTTTCTTTCTTTTTCTTTTGCTATAGGGCACATGTGCCTGTTGGAGAGACAGAGAGACAATAAGTGAGAAATTGCCTCTCAGGAGGTATGGCCATGCTGCAATACCTTCGCCTCCATTTTCCTCTTGGGGTTTTGGGCACGCACACACACACGCCCGGTGTGAGTTTTAAGCTCCCGGGTCAGGGACCCAAACGGTGGTCAACTATGTGGGAGTCCAGCAAGGTAACCATTGTGCATGTGCTGATCCTAAGAGGCCAATTTTCTTAAGCAACTAAAAGTCCTTTTGCAAAAGAATCATTGCTTCAGTCAATCCCAACACAAAGCAAGTTTTCTAGTTATAAAATATATATACACATTATATATTATATTTATAAATTTCACTAACTAAAATTTCCCACAAGTTGGTAGTTTTAGAATAACTGGATTCTAGGCCTGAGCTCTCATACTCACTTTTCAACTATGAGACTTCCCAGCAAGCAAATGCTTCCTCTTGACAGGGCAATATTGGTTTTATTTTTGACCAAGTACTATGAAGACAGGCAATACAGCCTAGGATATTCACTAATTTATTCATTTGTCAAGTCATTGCTGACTCAGATATGCTCTTAGGAATTACTATTACTTACTCATTTCCTACTGCCTGGTTAGGACATAAGAACTTACTTTAGACTCTACTTCCAAGAAGCACAGAGAAGTCAAGTACTCCTCCCCTTATTTCCTTCAACACAGGATCTTATAAGCCAGCATCTGTTCAACAAATTGTATTTGCTTACATTTGTAAAAAAAAAAAAAAATTATTTTATTTGTTTAACAAATTGGTATTATTGTATTATGCTAGCCTGGTCCCATACATTACCTTATAAACCTTCACAATAATCCTAATATGGGATATGTTGTTTTATGGCTACAGACACTAGAAATTAAAAGTAAAGAGGTCGCGACCAGCAGATGGCATAAAGACATCGCTGGACTCCCACACAGTCGACTGCAATTCAAGACTTGGACCTGGCATCTTAAAACTCACACTGGGCACGTGTGCGTGTGTGCTCAAAATCCCGAGAGGAGAGAGAAAGAGGGAATTGAGGCACGGCCTTTTCGAAACCCCCAGGAGGGGGAGTGATTTCTCACTTTCTGTCTCTCTCCAGTGAGCACACGCACCCTGTAAGCAAAAATCTCTCTCAAAAAAACCCCCCAAAAAAACAAAACAAAACTAGAGATTAACCAGCCGTACATCATAAAGCTAAGTGAGAGAATTCAAACTCAGTTCTCCTGAACTTATCGTCCCTGTTACATTTACAGCTACCTCCAAAGAGGCCACACGGACCCAAGTGCACGAACATGAATTATACCGGACCCCCAGCTCTCTCCCAACTCTAGGTTAGAATCACTGTTTTTAGCCAAAGGCCATTCCAGATCGAAATAATTAAAAAGAGATATATGCAATCTCTCTCTCTCTGGAAATATATAAATAAATAAACTTAAAACAAAAAGGTTGAAAGTAAAAGGGTACAAAAAACACCAAGCAACCATAAATTATGTAAGCTAGTAGAACTGTCTTATGTCAGACAAAACCAACATGTAAGCAAACAATATTACTAGAAATAGCAAAAAGATAATTAAAAAAAATTATTATGAACCTAATCTCAGAATTATACTGAGAAATAGACAAGTCCACAATTATAGTGGGCAATTCCCACACATCTCTCTCAGATACTGATAAAACAAAAAGGTTTTTAGAATCAGTTATGGAGGGACCAGCAGGTGGCATGGTGGTT
>NW_006159792.1:0-2854 GCF_000334495.1 Tupaia belangeri chinensis
GGCCTTCACCTTCCCCCGCGGTCCAGCCAGCTAGCCTGGGTACTGGTTAGACTGAGGACCACTCGGAGAGCAGGGGTGGGGTTCGCCTGCCTGAGCCCGAGAGGACAGGTCGGGGAAGGCATGGGCAGAGATGCCAAGGGAGTAGAGGCCGCATCGTGGCACCAGCAGAGGAAAACCCCTCCTGCTGCTGGGTGGTGCCACTGCGGGAAAGGGGACTGAGTCACCAGGGAAGCATGGGGTGACTGGGACGGGCTTGGACATCCACCTCCCCACTTCCTTGCAAGTCACGTGGTTGTTTTCAAATTCTCCACCCTTGGCCTGCTCCCCTGCCCTCCCCAGCAGACCTGGTGGGTATGTGTGGTGTGTGCGCATACACGCAGTCGGCTCTTGGAAGGAATCTGAGCTAAAACATGGGAAATTGCAATTATCTGCCTACTTTTGATTTACAAGAGCAGTGTTTTCATATGGGTCAACCCAACTAGGTAAACGAGGCAGAAACCCTTCCTACTAACGTGCGCATCTAATGAACCGAGTTGACCCGTTTCCGGCTTTGTGACTGTGCTTCTCACACCGTCTTGAAGGCAGAGGCTCTGTTTTGGGGTAACCGCATGCTGTAACCAGGGCAGCAGGGTGCAAGGTCATAGCGGAGTTGGCTAGGAGCCAGGTAAAATTTAGGGGCCCGGCTGTGGCACGGCAGGAACGGGGCCAAGGGAAGGCCCTGGGTTTGCAGCCTGGGGTCTCTCTGAGCATGAGCGTGTGCATGTGCTTGTGGTCCAGGCCGGTGGAGACAAGGGTGGGTCGTGGCATGAGGACCCTGTTGGGGGCGGCTGTCTTTCTGTCTCCCTGAAATAAATAAGCAAAGTAACAAAAAAGAAAAAGAAAAGGCCAGTAGATGGCACGGCGATGAAGGCACCGAATCCCACATGGCTGGCTGTGAAGTTCAGGTCTCGGGCCCCGCAGCTTGAGGACCGCAGTGGGTGCGTTCCTGTATGTGCACAAAATCCCAAGAAGAGACTGGAGAGGAAGGGGTGGCGGTGTGCCCATCCTCCGTGTGGTAATTTACTCTCTCTCTCCAGCAAGCACATGCGTCCCATAGCAAAAAAGAAAAACACCTTCTTAGGAAGAGATTTAGGCAGAGACATCCCCTGGGACCGTGTGACAGCCACACTTACCGAGTTCTCTCAGCCATCCACCAAACCCGTCTTGCCGCGGTTCCAGCGTTTCTGTACCCCTTGTACCCCAGGCTCAGTTAGGCCAGCTTTCAGGGAACTGGAACCCCATCGGGTTGCCACAGCAAGCAGGGAGTTTGCCCCGGCTTTTCTCTTGCTGCTTCTCCTGGCCCTGCCTGCTCTTCGGTCACGCTACAGTGGCTTCAATTCTCACACCCAAGTCCCAGGGTATTTGCTAGGCCAATAATCACCACCCAACCGAAAACCCTAGCGGATGGCTACCACTGATTCAAGGACCAGCTGTATTATCTGTGGGACCCACGTACGAAGTGCAAAAGTGGGCACCTTGTTGAAAAATCATTAAGAGTTCCAAGGCGGTGGTGGCAGAGCATGGCACCAAACACAGGCCTTTCCAGTGTGGGCCCCGGACACGAATGGCATGCTCGTGAAGCTGGCTGTGGACGCCCGTCATCTGGCCTGAAGCCTGTAGATATGAAGCCCCCTAAGACTACCAGCTGGGCCAGCAGGTGGCACGATAGTTAAGGGATAGATTCCTACAAGACTGACCGCGGTTCGAGTCCTGGACCTGGCGGCTTGAAAATCAGGTCGGGCACGTGTGTGTGCATGTCTAAAATCCCAGGACAAGAATGGAGGTGAAGGAATCACAGTGTGGCCATCGCCCTAAGGTGTGGTTTCTCATTTTTTCTCTCTCTCTCTGGTGAGTACACATGCCCTATGGCAAAAACTTGAAAAACAAAACAAGACTATTGGCTGCGTTTCCAGGCCAGCTCCTACCATGCCGCTGCTTTTCACGGGCGCTCACAAATGGGTGCAGCCCAGCCAGGAACTGGGGAACGGACTTCACTGTGGGGAAAGCAGAACCAAACCGAGAAAGGGAGCTTCGGAGCTGTCTTTCCAGAGTCCGATGGACTACTCCAGAATAACGTCTAAAGTGTCCGAATGATGCAACATAAATTGCCGGAAACATCTTCAAGAGCCCCAGGCCCGAGAATGAGTTGGGGGTCATGGGCAGGTGGAATTCTTAATTCCATCCATCGTTTTTGTAAACGAAGTTCTAAATGTCCCTCACCTCTCCACGGCCCTCCCTTGGCTCCCAGAGAACGAGTGAGGGGCCCTCTAGGTATGCTGCCCAGTCTGAGTGGCTGACTGGAGTCTAAGGGAGGCCGCACTTCCTTCACAGCGACCCCTGCCCAGCACGGCAGCCCCCGCCCCATATGCCGAATCCCTTCCAAGGGAAAGGGCACATTTAGTCAGGGCCTTCACGCCAGCTCCCTGAAACACCTGCCTGTGAATCAAAACTTCTGAAAGGAGTTGAGCGCCCCCTGCTGGGTACTCAGCAGTATTGACTAAGCTCTCTCCCAAGGCCCCAAGTCTGAAAATTAACCGGAGGGATTTGACCTTGTGTACAAACCAGTGACAACAATATGACTCATGATGGCAAATTCATGAGTTATACATGAGTTTGGTAATTTTTAATTATGAGTTGTACATGAGTTTGGTTGACATTTTTTTTGTCTTTTTTTTAAGAGAGATTTTTTGCAATAGGGTGTGTGAGCTCTCCGGGGAGACAGTGACAGAAAGTGAGAAATCACCCCTGGGGGATGGCCACACCGCAATCCCTTCTCCTCCATTCTCCTCTCGGGATCTTGGGCACGCATGCCCAC
>NW_006159792.1:4104-5954 GCF_000334495.1 Tupaia belangeri chinensis
CCCCCGCCCGGAGCCGTGGCGGCGACCCTCACTGCCAGGCCTCAGGCGGCCCCGTGAGTAGAGGCTTCAACACTTGGGGACTTTGCCTGGGCTGGAAGAGTCAGTGATGAAGTTAAGGTCTCCTTCAGGGGACCCCACAAACCGTGACCCTCTGAGTTCCCCATTTCCCTGGGGTACCACTGAGTGGGGCCACGATTCCCCACTACTCCAGATTTCAGACTTCTACGCCCGTCCTGCCTCCAGAAGCAGGGGTGGGCTTTGAGCACACCGCTTCCCACTGCCCAGGACTCAGGTGACCTGGCCACTGCACCGGGGAGTGGGGTTCAGGCAAACGTGGCATCTCATCGTGTGCTGTGAAGGCTAATGGGCTCCCCTAGTTACCCAATATGGACAGGTGGCCGCTGTTACTCTCCATTCTCAGCGGGCTGGCGGCCTGCATCCCCAGCTGCCAAAGGCTCCCACCTACGGCCCCAAACTGTGGCCCCCGGCTGTCTGGCCAACTCCCGAGGACAAAGGCCCTGCTCCTAGCCTCAAGGTCTCCATGCCATCATGGTCCAGAGCCCTGTGGGGCCAGGCTGCAGTTGGCCTTCGTCAAAGCTGTCATTGCTTTTTCTTTGCCGGCCGACTGCTTCCACCGAAGGCATCTCCTGAGTACAACTCAGCCAATCACTTGCTTAAGGAACCTTGCCTCCGGCTTTGCTCCTAGGAGTCCAATCTAAGCTACATTCTTTTTCCTCGTGTGTCACCATCAGACTTGCCTGGTCGCTGGTCTAAGGCTACGTCCCCCTCATTGAACAAGGGCGCCACTTAAGCAGCAGCTGTGTCCAGTCCGTGGTATTCCCGGCACGGCGTGTGGCACCTCCGAGAGGAGCAACGTGCGTGCTTCGAGCTGGGGAGCCGGCAGGAGCCCAGGGGTGGCGGTGCGTGGCCCCAATTCCTCTCTGGGTGCTCTGGTACACATGGCCGAGGGCCCCTACAACAGTGCTCAGTGCTTGCACCCACCCTCCTTGAGCCAGGACGGATGGGCAGACCCCAAGGCCTCTGCTGACAGGACGTGACCAGCGAGGTCAGGTCACCCAACTCGGTGAGCTACGGTCCTACTGCAGGTTGCGAACTTGGCTACTGAGGCCGTTCCTGGGTGAGGGCGACTTCAGATGAGTCATACGCAGAAAAAACAGCTGTCTACACTACAGTATCACTTTCTGATTTGGTTGAAAGCAAGACAGCTTTCATATTTTAGCAATATTCCAGGGGAAGGGCCTGATCCACGTGAACGTCTACACCAAGACCCTGGAAGTTAGAGATTCCATACCACAAATAAAGGTCTCTTTTCTGCTAGGGTGTCTGTTCAGTTACTCCAGGCCCTCCTCTCGCCCGGGGCAGAGGCAGGGATCACCTGGGGTGTGGGTTACAGGACGGCTGGCACAGGCAGCTTCTGACCCAAACACCAGCTCATCCGTTTCATAAAATACTTCGTCCTCCTAAAAGTTACGTTAAAACAAAGGACCCAGAAAAAAAAGGAACAAAGATGAAATATTTCAATTATTCAGCTCTGCAGTGAGAAATACAAAAATACAAGCCAGGGCTTCTTCCCCCAGTTGGCGATCGGAGCAGAGAACAAGATACGGCGCAACACAGGCAGGTAATCCTGGGAGACAAACACACACGCGCGTTTTGCAAAATACAAGTTCTTACACAAAAATGCTCAACAGAGTTCCAGGTCTATCTGAAAAAGCTCTGAGAATGTAAGACATGGATACGACTCCTCGCCCACCTCACCAAGGGCCTTCCCCAGGGCGCCAAGGACGCTGCAGAGGTGCAAGCCACTGCTGGCTGGCTCTTCCTTCTGC
>NW_006159792.1:6124-9423 GCF_000334495.1 Tupaia belangeri chinensis
TGGACCCCCTCTTAGTCAACTGTGGTTTGCTTCCTGGTCCCGGTGGCTTAAAACTCACACCAGGCACGTGTGTGTGTGCACCCAAAATCCTGACAGGAGAATGCAGGAGAAGGGACTACGGTGTGGCTATCCCCCTGAGGGGTGAATTTTTTATTGCAGTGTGTACATCCCCTCTGGGGGGTGATTTCTTGCTTTCTGTCTGTCTGTCTCTCTCTCTCTGGCAAGCACACATGCCCTATAGTAAAAACAAAAAATCAAAAGAAAACAAAACAAAACACCTCTCAAAAAAAAAATTTTTGTATTTACATTTTTCCCCCCTTTCTACAAATCCGTCCTTGTGAAGGAGCCAAGCGTCAGCTCCCGATGGGAGGGACGTTCTCATGGAGGTACTGCAAGGCCAAGTCTGTCCACTTCATTTCCTGCTCTTTGACGGATTCTGTAGTGCCGCCGTTGTCCTGCTCGGGCTCAGGAAGCTCATTCTGAAAAGGCACAACGGACAATCAGAACAGTATATTCTGCATTAACTCCTTCAAAGCCCAGAGCACTGAAGAGTTGAAAACTCTGGGTTCCTAGGAACGTGCAGCATAACTGCTAGGTGTTTTTGAAGGACTGAAATAGATTGAAGAAAGTGTCAGAAGTACCGCTCCAGCACGGGCCGGTGCCTCTGCAGCAGGGAAGGGGGGCCCTGGCTTTGGCGGCTGGGCAGGAGGCGGTGTGGCAGAAGGGCAAAGGGCTGAGGCTTTGGAAGCCAGCCAAGATCCAAGCCCACGACTCCAGGCCACCACTGCAGGCTTACGTGGGCCGGGTACTCACACCCCGGGCCCTTCGTTTCCTTACAGGCAAGTCATGGGACTGCCATAAGGGTTAAACGGGGTCATTCGGACAATGTGTTCAGCACTGTGGGGCATCCGGTCCTCGAAGAAAAGTCTGCTACGATTACGAGTGGCCAGGAACACTGAAAAGAGCCAACGTCAAACCGTTTTTGGAGGAGTCTGCTTTAACAGAATGCCTGGTTTGTTGGAGCATTCCTTAGGCACACACACAGAACGTACGTGGAAACCACCGTGTACTCAGAGGAAGGGAGGGCGGGACACTGAGAACGGAGCCACGGATGGGCTTCCCCGACAGTCAGGCAGTGCCGGATACAACCCCAGAGGACTGGCTGGCCTCCCACCAGCACTCTTCTTAGGTAAGCCATGGGCCGCGTTTAGGGAGCATCTGGAAACACTTCCTTACGTCTTGCATTTAAATCTATTACTATTAAAGCCGGGCGTTACTCCGGAGGTCACTGACGATACGTTTCTTTTCAATGATCTCAATTTATATTTTGTTTGACCATCAAGAGCCACTTACTATTTCCTGCTAGATTCCCATGTTCAGTACATGAATATATTTTTCCTTTTCAAAATTATGTCCAATATGTATTCCAAGATGTTAACTTAAAATATGCACATCTGAATCACGCATCTCGCTCTGTAAACATGTCTGAAATGTAAACATACTTGCATAGATTGAAAAAAAAAAGATCATTTATTGCAAAGGAGTAATATAGTCTTCTTGAAGTTAAAAAGTAAGTTTGGTCCCAATAATTACTTACAGATGAAAAAAAAAATCATGAGTGATTTAATCCGGATGCAGACAATGTTGCTTAACTTCCTCCGTAGTACGCTTTCTATAATCATGGGTCTTTCGTTTCATGACTACGGTCTCTTGCAATGAGTACCAACTTATAAAAGTGAGTATGTGCCTAGACAACAAAGCCGGAAGTATCATAAACCCAACCATCTATGACGGCATCATGCAAAAGTGGCCTCAGCTCTCTGCAAGTACCCCTATCCATTTCCCCAATCCTGGACTGCGACTAGTCGTGACTGCTTTGCAGAGAGAGTGCAGCTGCAGGCCAGGGGGCCAGTTCTTGGCCTAAGCTCCAGGAGGCCCTACAGCTTCCTCTCATCTCGCTCTTGGACCCAGAGACCGAGAAGTCCCGGTTAGCTGGATCATGAGACCATGGCCTAGCTGCCCATCACCCAGCTGACGGCCTGTAACTGCCAGACGTGTGCGATCACCCCAGACCATGCAGACTCCAGCCGGTCAGCTGTCTGACTACACAGCACAAGCTCGCCTGGGAGTGGTCAGCTGAGCTGGCACAGACAGAAGACCTTCCCAGCTGGGCTGCAAAGCCATGAGATAAATAACTGTTGTTTTAAGCCACTTAGGCTTGGGTGATTTGTTACGCAGCAAAAGCTAACAGATACACACTTTGATCAGGCCCTGCTCCTTTGCCCAGACCAATCCCACAGCTCCCTTGTTGGTCTCGCTTGCCTCTTTCCCCATGTCAGACCCTCTCTAACAAAGCCACTAAACTGACTTTCCACCAGTCAAATCTGAACACGGCAGTCCTGTTTTTACGACTCTTTATTCCTGGATCTTCCAAGGGTGATGTCTAGGAGTGGCATCAAGTACCTCTCTCAGCATCTGGTCCAAGCCCAATGCTTCTGCCTGCTTCCCTGACAAATGCATTCTCTGTCCATACCAAATGTCTCACCACCTCACAAAGCCTTTCAAAATCCTGGCTCTGTATGTATCTGCCCCTGTGCTGCGGTGGCCTTGTTTACCCCCACTAAGCTTTCGGTCTCTCCTTATCATCCAGTTGAAACATCACGTTCTCTGAGCTTTTCTGATGCCTGCCAGGCAATCGGGCCTTTCCTACACTGTGTGGCTTCTCACTCCCTGACTTAGCGTATTTATTGTAATAGTTTCTGTGTGTCGTCTCTCTAGAACCTGCAGGAGAAGGAACCATATCCTGTGTTCACGGAGTCTCACGGCACACAGTAAGTGCCAGAGGAATGCTTCTTGAATGAGTGAAGGAACAAAAGCTTAAAAGACGGGGTCTGGAGCTTTGGACCTAGGTACGAAGTCCAACTTTATCAGCTACTAGCCTTTAGGTAAGTTCTTTCCTCTGATCCTAGTCTTTCCTGGAAAACAAGGATTACACCACTGACCCTGAAGGGTTATTTTAGAGATAAAATACGTCTCCAGCCTCAGTCCATGGTAGTCACTAAATGACGGCTATAATTCTTACGTTCTCTTTTGACTATTTTCCTCAACTTGAACTGAGTGGTAACTGGCCATTTGATATTGCATCACTCACGGGACATATTTCTACCTTATTCTTAAATGACAGTGTGGACGAACAGAGTATTTTATCTCTGTAAACAACAGCAGCAATCTACCTGTAAGTTACATTTTACTAACCCATCTTTTTTTTTTTTTTTTTGCTATAGGGCTTGTGTGCTCAC
>NW_006159792.1:9476-12851 GCF_000334495.1 Tupaia belangeri chinensis
GTGGGAGTCCAGCGACGTAGCCATTACGCTAACTGCTGGTCCCTACTAACCGATCTTCTCAGGGCAGTTGGCGTGCTTTGAAGCAAAACTGTCCCCAGGTCCTATTCTCTTTGTTCTTCGTAAGGCCTCTGGGACGTAAATAGGATTTTTAACAGACATTTATATAAGCAAGACTTTCGGATTATTTATTACATGAGGTTCAACAAACTCCTTGCGGGAGAGTTTTCCAGAGATCAAAAAAGGAAAAGAAACATTCAAGGAGTCTGTCAGGCAAAGCACAGAAGAAAAGGAGAAAAGGCAGGTATCTTCAGGGACCTCGGTAAGTTGGGGCCCACAGTGTGACTTTCTGAAACTGTCAAAGCCTGCCGAGCCATAGGCGGGGAAGCAGGAACTCCTGCTCACAGCCTCTGCTGCTTGCTCCTCCCTCTCCTCCCCTGCAAACTCTCTGCCCTCGCTGTAGAGGACAGAACGTGGCTCAGAAGAGCTGGGCTGCTGGCCTGGCGTGACCCTGAAATGAGTGGGCCTCGCTGGCTCCAGAACCACAGAAGCTTCTAGGGCCAGGACGCACACAGCTTCGCTCTCCTTGCCACACCTGCCCATCTCCCCTTGGCAGCCCACCTCCACCAGGTCCTGCCAGGGCAGATGGTAACCCGCCGTCCCCCCATCCCTCCTACCAGTGGGATGGCCACATCCTCGTAGGGCAGCTTGTCTTCGCGCCACGCATCGTCGATCAGATCCAGGATTCGGCCGTCTCTCTGCACCTCGCTGTCCATTGTCCCGCAGCTTCGACCTCGACCTTGTCAGGTCTGTAAGTCAGAGGTCATCTCCTGAACATTAGGCTGAGATGGGGTGACCCTGTGGGGCTCTCTAGGCTTTCAGCCTGGAGCTGTCTATTAGCACAGCACCCTGGGAAAGGCTTATTTTCTTACACGGGTCAGGTGACAGCTTATTGTTGCAACTACAGTCGCTCTTTCCTGTCCTCAGCTGATTCTTTATAGCACTGAGGGCACACAGTCCCCACGCGGGATCAGTGTCACGGTGACGGGGAGGCAGCATATCCCCAAACGCGGCCCTCCAACACGCTGCTCTTAAATGTAGCTCTCCTCTCCTAATTTGCCCCTTCACCTCTCCCTGTTCCCGGTGGCTTTGCTGGGTCTCTGATTGTAACTGCTCGCTAAGTCTTCTCTCCAGCCCCTCTAACCTCTCCCTGTGCCTTGGTGGACTCCGGCCTCGGCATCCCTGGGCACAAGAGCTGCATGAACGAGCCCAGAGAACACTGAGGGGAGGGGAGGCCCGCCGCCATCCTCAGGGCAAGAACGCCAGCTGCTGAGCTAGTAAAGGAAATGGTTTCCTTTCTTACAACAGCGCCCAGGCTGAGCTCTGGAAGGAGCGCTTCCAGGACCACTTGGTGGAACCGTGAACCATTTCAGTCTCTGCTTCCCTCGGGGTTCCTTCCCCTGACTCTTAAGCTGCAGCCTCTTAGGGCTAGTAGGTGATATGGTGGTTAAGGAGCTGGATTCCCACATGGCCACCTACAGTTCGAGTCCTGGACCCTGCAGCTTGAGAATCATGCCAGGTACATGTGTGTGCATGCCCAAGACCCTGCAAGGAGAATGGAGAAGGGATTATGGTGTGGCCATCCCGTCTGGGGGTCATTTCTCCCTCTCCCTCTCTGTCTCTCTCTGATGGGCAAATGCACCCTATGGCAAAAACAAAACAAACAAAGCTATGCTCTCTTCAGAGCCCAGCCCAAGTGCCTGGCATGAGAATACTTATCTCTGACCATGGCCAACTCCCCTTTATCCCTGCAGGCCAGCTTGGAGGGTACCTCTGGATCTTCTATGACCAGTTTTGGGCATCCCCCCACGGTGTTTTCTGCGACACAGTGGCAATCCTGAAGACTTGAAAGCCACGAGCACCAAAGGGACTCTTAGTCATTCCTAACAGCTGACATTTTGGAGACTCATGTAACGGTCTCTGGGGTGGGATCCAAGGGCATCATACAGGTCTGCGGTCCCAGGAGTGCACCTGCAGTCAGCCCTGATCCCGGGAACAATTACACCGGGTTTACAGCAGGGGAGGGTGTTTGACCCCCACCATAAGGATTCAAAGAAGCAAAAGGTGCCCAGCTGCTGCTGCGGCCAGGGGAAGAGGGGAGGCCCCACTGTCACTCAGGAACTGACACAATTCCTGGGTAACTCCGGGCCAGCAGGATCCTGTCTTTGGGAAACGGTAGGAAGGAGCCATCATCCTGGGCTGCAGTTACGTCCTACAGGGACTCCTCTTCCCTGCTGCACCCCTTTGTCCTTGCTGCCCTGTCCCCGAGGGTGCCCTTGTCCCTTTTCTCCGCTGATTTCCTTTCCCACACGGCCCCTTGGTCGCGTTACCCATTTGGCACTTCCCGTCCTTGAGTGCCAGGGCGGCCGTGACCGACCCTGCCCCTCGCCCTCCCCAAATCCTCCCACAGCCGCCTCCACCTTCCCCAGCCGCCTGCCGTCACCCCTCTCCGCAGCCCTGCTGCCTCCTCTTCCTCGAAAACGAGGCGGGACCTGCTGGGAGTCACGAGCCGTTTCCCAGTGCAGGGCGCTCCGCGCGAGTGCGGTTCCCCATGGGGCGCCTGGGGCTCGGCCACCGCCCGGCCCCTGCGTGACCACGGTTTCCCTGACGGCCTCTCCCGCACCGACAGCCCTTGTCTCCTCCCGCCCTCCCTGGCACCCTACCGCCACTAAACTCGGTCCAGGGCGCCTCGGGTCGGTCGGAGGCCTCCTCCCAACGCGCAAGTCCCAGGCTCGGCGCAGCGCACAACTGGGGGCGACAAGTGTCTCCCCAAGCACGCGATCCCGGGACAGGGGCACGTCTTAACCCCTTCTGAATTCCTCAACTTCACACACATGCACTTAGAAAGCCACCGTGGAAAGGCCTCTTCCTTGGCTAGAATTGACCCTCGCAGGCCACCGCCGGCCGTACCTGCGAAGACGCCCGCAGCCGCAGCTTCCGGCCCGCAGCGGGACATACCAAGTGCGGCCGCGGAGAGGGGAGGCCGCGGCTGCCGCCGAGTCCCTTCGCACGGCGTGCAGGCAGGGGATGGCTGAGGGAGCTGTCGCCGACGGAGGAGGGACAGTCGGACACTGAGAGGCGGAAGCGTCCCCGCCCCTGCCACTGGGAGGCCAAGGTCAAGGAACCCTTCCCCGGCCTCGCCCCCCGCGGCGCCCACTGTCTCCGGGCCGCGCTCTGGGCCTCACGTGACCCTCAGGTGCCCGGATGTGGGCGAGCCCATTCGCCGGCGCGGAGGGGAGGTCGGAGCGGAGGGTGCGTCCCTGAAAGTACCGGCCCCTGGGCGGGACGGGCGTGCGGCCGGCGGAGGCTGCCCGGGTC
>NW_006159792.1:13209-40239 GCF_000334495.1 Tupaia belangeri chinensis
CCCGACGCTCACAGGCCGTGCCGGATGTGCTAGGCTGGTCCGCCTTTGACACCTTGCAGGCACCTGCCCTTTGGGCTCAGCAGCCCACCTGCCCTAGGGGTACCGCACTTCCCGGGGGGCTGCGCGCGTGGGGAGCAGGAGCAGGCCACACCCAGGGCGAGTGAACTTAGAGAGGGTCCTCCATGGTCGCGCACAGCACACTGACTTGCACCAAGTGGCTTTTCCTGAGCCGTGCGTGGGATTCATTGTCCTCAAAACATGTCCCCCGGCCGGCAGGTGGCTGGTGGCTGAGGCGCTGGACTCCCCTGTGGCCAGCCGCGGCGTCCCCCACCTGGTGGCTTGCTTTCTCACTTTCTCACATGGTGAGCGCCTGTGCCTTATAGCAAATTAGAAAAAAGTAATAATAAAATTAAATAATTCTTAAAACTATATTCTAGAAGAGCAGCAGGAGGCTGGCCCACCACACATGACCGTCACATATTCACACTGGCACGTAATAGCTGTAACTGAACAGTACAGGGGTGTCAGCGTCGGAATGTGGCGCAGTCTTCAGATCGGTGTTCCTGTGACCCGCTTGCCTTTTGATTATTAGTGGTCTGTGTAGTGAAGGCTCGAACCGAGATGGGGCAGAGATTTATGAGCACTCAGGCACACTGCCTTTTAAAATGTGTGTAGATTCCGATTTAAAACTACCTGTGAAACCGCACGTGGATACACTGACCCTTCCTCCCTTTAAGGGGTGGGAGGCCTCTGTTGGTCCTTCTTGTGACCACTCACACTGTGGCCGCCCTTGTGGGCCCCACTGTAGTCCACTCAGTCAGAGCCGTTTTTTTAAAGCGAATTTTGCCATAGGATAGGCTTGCTGGAGAGACAGAGAGAGAGAGGAATCACCCCCCAGTAGGAGAGAGACAGAGACAGTGAGAAATCACCCTAGTGCAGATGGTTATGTGGCAATCCCTTTCTTCTCCATTATCCTCCTGGGGTCTTGGGCAGAGAAGCATCTGCCTGATCTTCAAGCCTCCAGGCCTGAGACTTGAACCGCAGTCACCCATGTGGGAGTCCAGAGAGGTAACCACTACACTATCTGTTGCCCCTCCCCCCCCAGCTTCCTTCTTTTAAAGATGTCAACTGGACTTGAGATCCAGCTAGGCTGTATTCACTGATACGGTCCAGGAACCGAGGTCTGGGTACTTAGGTTACAGGAGCTCGGTTTGCTCCTTACAGAGGTACAGTTCTGTCGTTAAACCTGTACAGGTCAATGAAATCCCGTAAGACCGGTTGAGTCAGAGTCTAGAGTTCCTTAACAGTCCCATGGGTTTGTTTTTACAGTGAGCTTGTTTGAACCAGAGTCCCACAGGAAGCCGCCCGGTGGGCTTGGCTGACCCATTTTACATCTTTTTCTCTCGCGTTTGCCCCAGTGATGTCTTTGGTTATGACATGCTCCTCTCCTCTCTGAGAGTCCTCTGCAGTAGGGGCTAGGGCCGGAACTGTGGAACCGTGGAAGCGGCCGCTAGCTGTGGTCACTTACGCTGGTTAAGCCAAGCGAGGAGAGTCCAGCTCCCCAGCTGCCGCAGCCACTCGTAGCCACATGCAGCCACACGTAGCCACACGTAGCTACACGCAGCCACATGCCCAGTGCTCCGCAGCCCCAGGGCATCTCCCGGCTGCTGTTCTCACACTGCAGATATAACCATTTCCATGTTGCAGAAAGTTCCTACTTAAAAAATGAAGTTTCCTAGAGGGCACATGTGCTCCCCAGGGAGGGGGAGAGGGAGAAAGCACCCCCATGGGCACGGTCCTGCGGCAGCCCCTTTTGCTCCATCTCTCCACTCCAGGATTTGGGGCATGCACGGGCACCGCTGAGTTCAGGACTTGGAGCCGTGGTTGCCATGTGGAATCTGGCTGCCTTAACCACCAGGCAGATGGAGGCTGCCCAGTAACCGCAGAAAGTTCTGTTGGACAGTACTGGCCTAGAAACGAGATACTGAACCTCGGGGTGCGCGGCAGCCCCTTTTGCTCCATCTCTCCACTCCAGGATTTGGGGCATGCACGGGCACCGCTGAGTTCAGGACTTGGAGCCGTGGTTGCCATGTGGAATCTGGCTGCCTTAACCACCAGGCAGATGGAGGCTGCCCAGTAACCGCAGAAAGTTCTGTTGGACAGTACTGGCCTAGAAACGAGATACTGAACCTCGGGGTGCGTGTGGGGCGAACAGTACTGGCCTAGAAACGAGATACTGAGCCTCGGGGTGCGTGTGGGGCGGGGTGGGGAGAAGGTAGTGCAGTGACCTTCCCGTTTCATCGCTGGGGAGGCAGTTAGTGTTTAAGATGTCTGCCCTTTTCGGTGTTAAGATTGAGCCCTAGAGCGGGTTTGGGTGTCAGTACGAATTCCCTAGAGCCTGTCGCCTAGTGGTGAAATGCTTTCACGAACTCCGGTTGTCAGTATCCAGGACTGCATCACAGGTTTCAGAGTGATCTTCTAGTTCTTCATTCCTGTAGTATTTATTCACTGGGAATCTTACCAGCTATTTGACTACCGTAAGACAATAGGTTGTCAGGGAAGTCACGTAGTCTGTTGTCCCGTGCAAAGATGCGTCTAGACTTTCCTGACCACCCAGTAGTTTGTACAGCAAAGGCAAATAAAATGCATAATTCTTTCCATTTTCAGACTACAGTAATGAGTTCATGGCCTAACAACCTCCAAAGGTAACTATGAGGGGTTTTGCCTTTAGAAAAAGTTATAGTAAAATGTACCGAATTAATATATTTAAACTGTTTTAATAAATTACAATCTCGTTCTTTTTTGGCACTCATATTTTTCTATCTTTGGCCTATGAGAACTCCTTTAATTGCCTCCTATTCCGTTTGATCTGACCCGTAGTTTTGGTAATTTCCTTATTCTCTGGTGGAACGTGATCCTGACTCACTTTTGCATTTCTGGCCTCCAAAGAGCCCTGGTTCTCTTGAGTGGGAGGGATGGTACTTATAGAGACCACAGAGTAGCAGAGATGTTCTTGCTATTAACTTGCTCCCTGGTATTAGGACTTAGGGAGTTTGGAAATACATTTATTATTTTTTTTAATTGTCAAAGGGCACATGCAGTTGCCAGAAAAGGGGACAGAGAGCAGTAGTGCATGGTAACCACAGTCTCTCCTCTTCTTCATCCTGTAGGGATTTGCGGCATGTGTGTACCCAGAGTGCTTTCAAGCTGCCGGGGCTGGGATTTGAACTGTGGTCATGCTTTTAATTTTCAGCTAACATGATAAAGTAGAAAGGGTAACTAAGTGTAGCTTTAATTTGTATTTCTCTCACTATTATTTTTTTAAAGATTTTTTTAAAAGAATTATTTTTATTTAACTTTATTTATTATTATTATCATTATTATTTTCCAGTTTGATCCGAGAGAGACAGAGAGAGAGAGAGGAAGGGAGGAAGCAAGCCATCAGGTCCGAGACTTGAACCATGGTCGGCCATGTGGGAGTCCAGTGCCTTTAACCACCATGCCACTTGCCAGACCCTCTGATGCATTTTCTAAGGCTGCTGTCACCCTATGAACGTACTGCATGCAGGACAATTCTATTTTATCTATGGGAATGTCTAAAATGTGAACCTTAAATAATAATCTACTTCCAAAATTAAACTTGTTTATTATTGCTAGTTTTACAATTGTTCCCAAAGCTAGTAAATTTGTATTCTGATACTTAGGGTTTAGAGGGAAATCCTATTATTTGATCTAACATGGGCCAGCTTGGACATAGCCATTACGCTAACTGTTGGTCCCCTCCTTTTTTAAGATTTTTTGCCATAGGGTGTGTGTACTTGCCAGAGAGACAGAGACAGAGAGATACAGAATGTGAGAAATCGCCACCCAGAAGGAATGGCCATACTGCAATTGCTTCTTTGTCCATTCTCCTCTCAGGATTTTGGGTACACATGTCCGGTGTGAATTTTAAGCCACTAGGTCCGAACCGCAAACCCAAGCCGACTTCGTGGGAGTCCAGCAATGTAACCATTACACCATCTGCTGGTCCCCATATTTCTCCTCGTGTGAGTGAGGCTGAGCGTCTTTCCATAGGTGAAGGTCGTTTGCATCTCTCATTCTGTAAGCTGCTTGTTCTAATTTCTTGCACTTTTTAAAAAATTTGCCAGAGAATGTTTGTGCTGGCCAGAGAGAAAGCATCTTCTCGTGAGGGATGGGCATGCCACAGTCCTTTTCCTTCACCTTCCCATCCCCTCAGGATTTAGGGGTACCCACGCCTGACCACTGGGGCCGGGATTCAGACAGCGTTCAGCCGCGTGGGATCCAGCCCATGCACGGTTCTGTTCCTTGCCCAATGGGTGGGCTCATTTCGACTCACTTCTGCAGGTTCCTTTTTTCTCCTCTGATATACATATATATTTTTTTGGGAGGTTTTTGCTATAGGGTGCGTGCGCTCGCCAGAAAGACAGAGACAGAGAGATAGAAAGCAAGAAATCACCCCCCAGGGCGGATGGCCACGCCGCAGTCCCCTCCTCCATTCTCCTCTCGGGATCTTGGGCACACAGGCACACGCGCCTGGCATGAGTTTTAAGCCGCCGGGTCCAGGACTTGAACTGCGGTCGGCTACATGGGAGTCCAGCGACATAGCCATTACACTAACTGCTGGTCCCTCTCCTCTGATTTTTTTATAAGCATGCTATATATTTGGGCATTTAACCTTCAAATACTATTGTCATTTGTCTTTCAATTTATGGCATTTTCAGTAAAATTTTATTTTTACGTGCTTTCATTTCTGTTTTTACTGTTCTTCCTGGATTTTGAGTCATAAAGAGAAGTGGTTAGGGCCAACCCTGTAGCCGAGAGGTTAAAGGAGCCAGATCCCTCCCACATTGCCAACCATAGTTCAAGCCGTGGCCCTGGAGGCTTGAGAAACCCGCTGGGCATATGTGCAGGTGTGCCCCAAATCCTGGCAGGCTGGAGAAATGGGGAAGGGATTGCGGCATGACCGTGCTCCACTGGGGGGCGCCTTTCCTTCTGCTTGCTGTGGGGAATGCCTCTGCCCTGCTGCAATTCATTTTCTTTTGTAATCTTTATTTTGAAAGGTTTCTGTAATGCCGTGTATTCCGATTTTTATTTTCCCCTTAAGTTTAGATAGGAGCCTTTCTGGGAAATGGTCAATATATTGATTATTCCTTGGAACAGCTGCAGTTGACCAACTATGGATATCCGATAGGGCCATAGCCCTGTGTAATTGCCGGGTCACCAAGGCAGGTCAGGAGGAGCGTGTCACGACCTGCTTCAGACCTGCAGGTTAAGCATATCCCTTCATAGCTCTGTCTGGGCCCCACGTTGTGAGTAATTTGACCTTGGGCATATTTGATATTTTTTCTGATCTATAAGATAAAGATTAGAGGCCTAAGTACTCCTCACTTCTGAAGTTCGTGGATTTCAAAGATTTCACCTGTTCTCAAACATTTGCATTCTTTTTACTCACATGTACTGTGTGTTTTCCCTGCTTCTCAGATTTGATGAGAAGCCTGTGTTTAACTATCAAATTCTGATCTCACTGACTTAAAACTGGCCTCATTCCGAAAGAGTCAGAGTTAATGAGTTCTCTCTGTTGTTGCGGGCTCCACCTGCAGCAAGACTAACACCGCACCCGGGAAAGCGGCCCGGTTCGGTCCACTCCATGACACTGCCTGCCCGTGGCCACATGCAGCAGATTATCAGACAGTATACCTACACTCTCTTTGTGCTCTGAGAGCATGTCTTACCTTTGCGTAGTTGTCACATGGCACAGTACAGGGTGGGCTAGGAGAGGGGTCAGTGATGGCGCTGTGAGAAAACCTGACCGAAGTCCACAGAAAATCGAAGCCCTTGGTACTGACCTGATCCTGAGGAGTGAGAACTGAGGGGCCTTTGGTGGCCACTCAGGCAGATGGTGAAGAGCCACGTTACACACTGTCCACAGAGAACCTGCTAGTCCCCTCACCCCGCCCTTTTCTAACCCTTAGACCATTGTTTGATTTCTGAAATGGCAATTTTCCTTACGTAGTGTTTCATTGTTTTGCTACTGCCACCTGGTGGCCATGGTGGTGGTGTCATACTCTTGTTGCGGACACTGTAAAACCAGATGCCCTGATAGAAACCTCTGCCACATTTGTGTGTACGTACCGGGTCGTTGGAAAAGTCATGACACATTTTTGCATAGGAACACAGAAATATCCATGACTTTCCCGACGATCCAGTGGTTGAATACTCCGTGTTAGTACCTTTTGAAATAGACACGAGTGATGCAGTGGCTGTATTTTCCAGTCTCCGCCTCCTGTCTCTCCAGAGCACACTGTGCACGCCGGTGTCTTTACACTTGTTACACCAGGGGAATATTTTTGGTTAATATTTCTTTTAGAGGTTTTTGCCTTAGGGCATGTGTGTTCACTGGACAGAGACAGTGACAATGAGAAGGAAAGTGAGAAATCACCCCCCACGGGGGATGGCTGAGCCGCAATCCCTGCTCCGTTCCCCTCCCAGGATCTTGGGTGCGTGCACATGCACCTGGTGTGACAGGTCCTGAACTGCCGTCGGCCGTGTGGGAGTCCAGCCAGGTACCTGCTATGCCATCTGCTAGTCCCAGTTTATTTACTTATTTTCTTCTGTTCTCAACCGTACTCTAAATGACTTGAAAAAGGAGTATATGTATATATAGTGAATGGCAATCTATTTTTCTCAATATATATTTCTCACTGTATAAACACACACAAATATATATAAATATATATATATATGCACACATATATAAACACATACACATATATACACACACGTGTTTGACATGGCCTTTTGAAGGAATATATACATACTATATGTATATGTATATATATATAAATATAAACATATTCACACATACATGTACAGATATGTATATGTTAGTACAAAGAATCTGCCTCTTTGAACAACGTAATTTGAGATGAAACAGTAGGACAAAGGGGTAGAAACTCCACCCTGTAGTTTTTGGTTTTATCTAAAGGTTTAAAGAAAAAGAGCAGTTTCTCGGGAGTGAAAATGCTTCGACATTTTGGAGGTTTGTGATAAGAGGTGACAGACTGACAGCACATCCTGCTCATGGGCAGTGTTCCACTGAAGGGCCTTTTTTCCATCCTCACTCTCCCTCTCTTTCTTCACGCGTGTCTCTCTTATGGCATTCCATTCTGCCGCCCTTCCCTCGCACTGCTAGATCCTTCTCTGAGTCCAGCTAAAACCAGTTTGCCTAGGGCAGTAGGTAAAAGAGGGAGGGCAGCTGAGGTAAGTTTAGCCAGAAGCATGCCCTGTTGAGATGCTATATGAAACATTACTTTTTTTTTTTAAAGACAAATAAAAAGAAATGCTTTACTGGGCATAGTGTGGCAGAGATGAATAAAACTGGTTTTCTGCCCCGAAGGGGCAGAAGTCTCGTAAGGAAAAATGGTGTGTAAAAAGCCCCACTCTCAAGCGGCCTGTACCTTCAGTGGAACAGCCTGTTAAGGACCAGGGGTGACGAGTGCAGAGGAGAGGGCCTTTCAGGGGAGGAGGTCGTGGGAAATGCCACGTGGGTGAGTAGGACCTCCTGTGAGGCCAGCGAGTTCAACTGCAGTGCAGTTCTTACCTTTATAAATCTCCGAAGGGAAAATAATACGCGTTTCCTCTGACATGTAAGACCTCAGTTTCTCTCTGTCATTTAGTAAGGGAGTTGTCAGGGTTGCTGTGCTAGAAAAACCCCCATGACCACTTCGGACCACCTGTAAGACCACCTTACATTAGGAACTAGACGTATCAATAGAATGCTGAGGTATTTGACATTTATATGGGGAGCGTTTTGACAGTAATTCAGATAGCTTTATTTTCCTATGAAATGTATTTGGTCCTAATATTTCTTGAAATATCCTTCAGCCGTTTCTAGACACATCTTAAGTACTGCATTTTTAAAATTGTTATTTGTCCGCCTTTATTCACATTTTTCAGTTGTAAGGTGGGTTGTTAGAACTTAAAAAAAAATGAGTTTTCTCGTGAGTGTGATTTTTATTTTGTTATTTTTTACTTTTCAGTTGCCAAAGCAAAGGAGATTTGGCGATGGAGGCTTTGTTGGAAGGAATGCAAAATCGGGGGCATGATGGGTAAGTTTGCTTCTCTCTGCAGTTTACAAAGCAGATCCAGATTGTGCTTCTGATCGTATTGTGCTTTGGGCTCAGAAGCAAAAGTATGATCCAGACAGCATGTGTGTTCGCCTCCTGCAGCGGCGTGACGCTCGGTGCTTGCCTTCCTCCCGCCTTGAGCTTTCCACTCCTGCAGCGTGGAAGTGGAAGTGGAGGTTCAGAGGTTCTGTGACTCTCAGAACCTTACTGGTTACAGCTCCCCCTGGCCGTTCCTGAAAATGTTCCTTACTACATCTATGTCCACCTTCATTTCCACTTCTGGAGTTTCCTGAAACTTATAAGGATACCAGTAAGTTTACAGCGATAAGGGAGGTTACAGTAAGTTTCTACCAATAAGGTGAGAAAAAATAGCTCAAATAGCTCTGGCTCAAGGACGGATTTCTGGAAGTAATTTTTTTTTTGAGAAGTTTTTTCGCTATAGGGCGTGTGCGCTCGCCAGACAGACAGAGACAGAGAGACAGAAAGCAAGAAATCACCCCCCTGGGGGATGGTCACGCTGCAATCCCTTCTCCATTCTCCTCTCAGGATCCTGGGCACGCACGCATGCACACGCCCCTGGCGTGAGTTTTAAGCCACCGGGTCCGGGACGCGAACCGCGGTCGACTACGTGCAGCCATTATGCTAACTGCTGGTTCCCTGGAAGTAATTCTTAAAATTGTATCAGTATTTTTATATGATAGCCTGGTAGCTTCCAAGCCTTTTTATTTCGATAGGTGAGAGTCTGACTGACAGGTTTGTCTGCATTCTCCCTGGAAGTGTCCCTAAAATACCACAAAAGCACTGGCCGTTAGTTGAGGAAGTTTCATCCACAGGCCAGGCTTAAGATGTGCGTCTTTCGATCAGATGACTTGGGCTTTACGTTGGCCGGTAGAAGTATACAAAATGTTATGTGGAGCAAGAATAATCTCAAAAGGAGCACTAAAAGCAGGGGTAGTGACGTGCACCTGTGATCCCACTGACGTGGGAGGCTGAGGCTGCAGGGTTGTGAGTTTGAGACCAGCCTGGGCAAAATAGTGAGACCCTGTCTCTTAAAAAGTAAAGTAAAATAAATAAGATAAAATAAAAACAGAAGTTTAGAAACTCTGTGTTTTGCTTCTCGTAATTTATTAACATTTTCTACCTTAGGTAGGTTTACATCTACTATACTTTTACACATGAAAGAGTTTTAAAAAACCCACTTGGTCATGTGTTCTGTGCTCTTCATGATCTGATTTTATTTATAGGGGTTTTCTGACATCCTGTGAAGCAGAGCTACAGGAGCTCATGAAGCAGATTGATATAATGGTGGCTCATAAGAAATCCGAGTGGGAAGGGCAGACGCATGCTCTGGAGACTTGTCTGGATATCCGCGAGCAGGAACTCAAGACTCTCAGGAGTCAGTTGGACATGAAGCACAAAGAGGTGAAGCAGTTGGTTCTTAATATTTGACCTTGCCTTTTAATTTTTTTTTTTTGAGAGGTTTTTGCTATAGGGCGCGTACGCTCGCCAGACAGACAGAGAAAGACAGAGAGACAGAAAGTGAGAAATCACCCCCAGGGGGGATGGCCACGCCGCAATCCCTTCTCCTCCATTCTCCTCTCAGGATCTTGGGCACACACACACACGTGCCTGGCATGAGGTTAAGCCACCGGGTCCGGGATGTGAACCGTGGTCGACTATGTGGGAGTCCAGCAACATAGCCATTACGCTAACTGCTGGTCCCAATCTTGCCTTTTTTATTAGACATGTTTCCCAAACATTTATGAAGAAAGCATTGTGTATCAAGTTAGTTTCATAATTATTATTATTTTTTAAAAAAGAATTATTTTATTTAACTTTATTTACTTACTTAATTTGAACAGAGGGGGACAGAGTGAGAGAGAGAGAGAGAAAGTGAGAAAGCAAGCCTCCAGGTCCAGGACTTGAACCATGGTTGGCCACGTGGGAGTCTAGTGCCCCTAACCACCATGCCACTCGCTGGTCCCAATAATTATTTTTAAATCATAATTCTGATGGGTTCTTCTTAGAAAAAAATTAATTGTGCAAATGTAAAATATTAATATTTATTTCAAAGAGTACATTATCTTGGTCTATGATAGTAAGTTCTTCAAGAAAATGTAAGAGTACATGATCTCTTTATAACCCTTCTATGTTCATATTAACATTCACTAAGTTTTATGAAAGCGTTTTTGGCCCCATAGTACAGCTGGTTTAAAAAAAACCAAATATATACTGTGGAATACTACTCAGCTATAGAAACAATGAGACCCAGGCATTTGATAGAAAATGGGTGAATATGGAAGATTTGCTGCTAAGCGAGGCAGCCAGACTGTGAAAAGAGGCATTGCATGGCCCACTCAGTTTATACCAAATGTCTGCACTCTCCGGCAGCAACGGAAAGACTGGAAGGCATAAAAGCATGGAGAGCAACTGTGGATGCTAGAGACAGAGTGGGAGCCGGGTGGAAATGGGGGAGGCTGAGAGGGAGGGAATTAAGGGGAAAAGAAAGAAAACATTCAAGGGACACAAAAATGGAAAATTATGGGAACCAGCAGTTAGCGTAATGGCTATGTCGCTGGACTCCCACATAGTCGACCGCGGTTCGAGTCCAGGACCCAGTGGCTTAAAACTCAACGCCGGGCACGTGTGCGTGTGTGCCCAAGATCCCGAGAGGAGAATGGAGGAGAAGGGATTGCGGTGTGACCATCCCCCCTGGGGGGTGATTTCTTGGTTTCTGTCTCTATGTCTCTGTCTGGCGAGCGCATGCGCCCTATAGCAAAAAACCTCTCCAAAAAAAAAAGGAAAATTATCTGTTGTTGATAATGTCTATGATAATACCTTTAACACAGGGAGGGGGAAAGGAGGGCTGCAGGTGGCATAGTGGGTGGGGCTCTGGGCTCCCACGGTTCAAGTCGGCTTGTTTTATCATTTTCTCTTTCTCTCTGTCTCCTTCTGACCAAATTAAAAAATAATAATAAATAAAAGAAATAGTTAAAACATCTTTAACTGGACTAATATACAGTGTATTTATGCTGGGAAAACTCGTTTTGTATGCTGTAATGATATACAGTGATTAAATGTATAAAAAATAATAAAGTATATAAAAGCTATATATAAAACCCAATTTCAACAATTCACCTCTTTTGGTGAGGTTTAAAACCAAAATAAAATTAAGAAACCCTAAATTGTATTACGGTTATTGAAAATGAGGAGAAAAGAAAAGAGGAAATGAAACTTACTTGCAATTCTACCGTTCATTGATACTGATAATTTGAGGGAAAAGTTTAGTAACATTTGATTTATCATTCATAATTTAGCTGCATAGTAGGAGGAAGTTCAGTGAACATTGAAAGGGAAGCAGAAAGTTTTTACAAGCACGTGAGTTGCCTCTAAATCGCTGGTGTGAACGTCAACCTCAGAAGCACTGGACGAGATGAGATCGGGCGAGTTCAGGGTGGTATGGCCGTATGGTAGAGACGAAAGACTGGAAAACATGAAAGTGTTAAAAATTGTAATGGACACTAGAGACAAAGTGGAAAGATAGGGTGAGAGGGGAAGATAGGAAAGTTGGGGGGAAATGGAGAGGTAAGACACTCGTGGGACACAGATAAGGTTTATTATCTGTTGACGGGGTTATGTGTGGTCATCTCAATTGGGCTGGACTGAGGTGTATATCATGCTGGGTGAAGTCTCTTCACAATCTAAATGACGTATAGCGATTTAATGTATGATTAATAAAATAAATAAATAATAAAGAAGGAAGTAAATAAATAAAAGTTAAATAAAATAACTTAAAGAAAAAAAAATCATGGGATATACTCCCATGTTTTTACATTCTTTTCAACATTTTTTGTTTTTTTAAAGATTTTCATAGTTTTTTGTAAAGATCTTTGACTTCCTTAGTTAGGTTTATCCCTAGGTATCTTAGACATTTTATGGCTATGGTGCAAGGGATTCCTTTCTTCAGCTCTACTTCATTCAACTTGTTGTTCATATGGAGAAATGCTATAGATTTTTGGATGTTAATCGTGTATCCTGCCCTTTACTGTATTCATTTGTTACTTCAAGCAGTTTTTTCATGGAAATCTTTGGGTCTCCTACGTATACCATCATGTCATCTGTGAATAAAGATATTTTCGACTCTTAAAAAAAAAAAAGAAAGGAAGCAGCAGCATTGGACGAGCTGCGGGGAAACACTGGTCCCCGCTCACGCTCCGGAGGCCTTTCCTGCCAGCAGGATGGGCACTCATCGAAGCTGTCATCAGCTTATTCAACTACATTTCTGTGAGTGGTACAGAAGCGTGGTTGGTAACAGTAAGAGTAGCTCAGAAAGGCTTCACGGAACAAGGAAAGAGCTAGATTTAAAAAAAAAATGATTTCATGCTTATCAGGAGACTCTCAGTGGTTAGCTATGTGTGTCAAAGCAGTACCCAAATACCAGCCATACTGGAATGTTTCCTGTGAATGCCATTTGTTAACTGGAATTCATTTTGAAATTTGGGTAGGGCTTTGAGAATGTATTCTGAAATCAGACCTTATGTAAAGAGAGAGAAGACAATGAAAAAGTATACTGATGATAATTATGTTTGAATTTTTAAAAGAAATCATAATTTAGGGAGGGTCAGAGCTCCTTTTCTGGTAAGCTATATTACCAATTTTTAAAAAAGAATTATTTATTTAATTTCATTTATTCATTCATTTATTTTAATTTGACCAGAAAGAAACACACACACACAGAAAGAGAGAGAGAGAGAGAGAAAGTGAGAAAGCAAGCCACCAGGTCTGGGACTTGAACTGTGGCCGGCCATGTGGGAGTGTCCAGCGCCTTAGCCATCACATCACCTGCTGGTCCCCATAAAATCTCTTTATTTCTTCTAAGACAAAACAGTGTTTTCCAGGTACTAAGTTAGAGTGATAGTTAAGAAAGCCTCGCTATATACAGATATTTAGGTTGTTTTGTTAGAAACTCATTAAAGAAATTGCCGTGTTTGTGATTATGAGACTCTTCAGTCACTCTCACGTTAAGTTTGAACATGCTCTTTTGGCCTAGTTTTGAAGTCAAGGGTATTGCTACCGTTATTTATTGCCTTGAAGACAAATTAAGAGGTTGAATGGGTAGGTTCCATAGTAAGGAGTTGAAGATTACCCATTTGGCCTGGGGACGTATAAGAAATTTGGAATTGCAGCTCTCTGGTGAGCTTGCTGCTTCATTGATCGGGCTGCTGAGAGTTGATTACGTTTCTGGAAGTAGTGCCCTTTTACCAAGCACTCGTAAGGACAGCCTATTATAGCATTTGTGAAATCATATTGCATTAAAATACTTCTTTTGGGCCATTCCCTGACCTGGAGGTTAAGGTGGCTGGATCTCACATGGTTAACCACGTGATTAAAGTCTTGGACCTGGCAGGTTGAAAAACATCCCAGGTGCTGTGCCTATGTGCCCAAAATCCTGAAAGGAAGGCGAAATGGAGAAGGGATTGAACTGGTGTGATCATGTTCCATTGCGAGTGCTTTCTCACTTTCTCTCTGTTTCTCTCTGGCAAATGCATGTGCCTTATGAAAAAAAAAAAAGTTTATGTCTTGCTTTAGAAAATAGGGCTTTTAAGTTTTTACTCATTTGAAAGGTATAAGCCTCAAATGACAGGTCCACAGCAAGATGAATGTAGATCAGTGTAACGAGCCCCCACTGGGAAAGCTTTGCACTGAGCGGCGTTTGCTGTGTGTGTCAGGCTCCTCACCCGGGCGGGACTGCTGTGTGGGCAGCCCCAGCCGCAGGTTAGGGCCAGAGCAGCGCTGTGGACAGCTCACTGTGCACGTCCATGCTTGGTGTGTTGTCGTGATTACAGGTTTGGGGCTCCGTTGGTTTTAATGGATGTTCCGCTGCTGTTACCTTGCCACTCCCCATAGAGCAGGCTGAATTAACTAAATGAATGGGAAACGTAGAGTTCTGGCTCTGCCTTTTTCAGTTTAATGGCCTCGGACTAATAATCTAACCTTCTGATCCTGTTTCATCATGTGAAACTAGGATATAATCCCTGTGTCCCAGTATTGCTGTGAAGATTGAGCTATTTTGTAAGAAACCACTTTGAGGGAACCAGCAGTTGGCGTAATGGCTATGTTGCTGGACTCCCACGTAGTCGACCGCGGTTCGCGTGCTGGACCCGGTGGCTTAGAACTCACGCCGGGCACTTGTGCGTGTGTGCCCAAGATCCCGAGAGGAGAATGGAGGAGGAGGGATTGTGGCGTGGCCATTCCCCCTGGGGGGTGATTTCTTGCATTCTGTCTCTCTGTCTCTCTCGCAAGCGCACGCGCCCTATAGCAAAAACCTCTCCCCCCCCAAAAAAAAGAAAAGAAACCACTTTGAAAAGTATACATGTTTGAAATGATTAGTTACTTCAGTTCTTTTTCCTGTCACCATACTGATGGTTTCAAACCTTGACTTTCATTTCTCTACCATGTCACTCCCTCAGTCTCGGCATTTATTTTTTCTTTCAGAAACTTAAATATTATTGTGTGTACATTGTGAATCAGACACTGCTACATAAATAAATCTTTATTTCACATTTAATATATATATTTGTTACATACAGGAAATACAGAGAAAAAAAGTTCTATGAAATTCATAAGAAAGAACAGTAATCTTCTATCTCACCCCGTTGAACCTAAGGTTCCTGCCTTGAGGCAGTAATGCCAGTATCTTTCACTCTTAATTTTGGTGTTTTCCCCAGGTTGCTGTGTAGTATCTTACACTGCTGCTGCTTTTTCTTTTTCTTTTTTCCAGTTTGCAGAGGGTGTGCACGCCAGCTCGAGTGAAACAGAGAGCCAGAGGGAGAGAGAGGGAGAGCGAGAAACAGCCCTTCTCCATTTCTTCCTCTTGGAGTTCCGAGTGTTCGTACACGCGCACCTGGCGTATTTTTTCAACTTGCTGGTTGTGGGACCCTAACTTACTGTGTGGTCAGCCATGTGGGATCCAGCTCCCTTAACCACCATGTCACTGGCTGGCCCTATACTGCTAATTTTTTTAAAAAGAGTTTTGCTATCGGATTCTCACTTTCTCTTTCTCTCTCTTCCTCACTCTGTCCCTCCCTGGTCAAATAAATAAACAAACAAACAAACAAACAAAGTTAAATAAAATAATTCTTTAAAGAAAAAGATTTTTGCTATAGGGCACACGCACTTACAGGAGAGAGACAGAAAGAGAAGGAAAGTGAGAAATCACCCTCCCCAGAAGGGATGGCCACACCGAAGTCTTTTCTCTGTTCTCTCAGGATTTAGGGCACGTACACTCACACCTGGTGTGATTTTCAAGCCACTGGGTCCAGGACTCGATCTATTGTCAGCTATGTGGGAATCCAGTGGTTTAACTACCATGCCACCTGGCCCTATACTGCTATTCCTGAATTTTTAGTTTAAGCTATTTCTCTGATGACTTGCTACTACAGATAATGAGAGTCCTGCTCTGTGCAAATAATTTATATCTCCTTCTCCTGCCAGGAGTGTGCATCTTAATTTTTTGTTAGATTAGTATTCAGTATTTACTTAATTAAGGTGGGTAACTATTTACAGCTAAGTCAGAAGAACTATAATCTTCTTGTAGTGTTTTGAAATTTTTCTTAGGAATTAATAATTGTCTCATTTTTATTTGCTTTTTAAAAACATATATACCATCGATTCTTCCCAGACTCTCTGACACAGTGAACTCTCGTCTCAGTGCGTTTAGATACATCAGGTGATTTATCTATTTCTTTTCTTTTTCCTTCTCTGAAGACATCTTTCCAGGATCTTGCCAGTCTCAAGTATGGATTGATTACTTCTGAGGCTGGTTGGATAGCTGCCATCTTCCTTCACCATTATTCTGAAGATCTTCTTTGTATTCTCTTTCAACTTCTTTATAAGTTTACTTTTCTATCTTGGTAGCACATACTTTCGAAATCTCATGTTCTGAAATCACGTTCTTTCAAGCCTGAGTAAAAGTTTGATTGGCTCTAGAATTATGCTTCAGGAGTACATCTCTCTCAGGCTGTCTGTAGTTAAATGTGGTAAGGGTAGATTACATAATTTGTGCCAGTCTACCCACTGAACACAAAGCCAGGTAAATTAGATTGTTTTTTAGTTTTTGCTGTAGGGTGCTTGTGCTTGCCACAGACAGAGACAGAAAGAGAAGGGGTAAGAGAAAAAGTTAGAAATACCCACCTGGGGATGGCCACACTATAGTGCCTCCTCCTGTATTCTCTTCTTGGGACTTTGGGCACGCTCACACATGCTCCTGGTGTGGTTTCTGAAGCCGCCAGGTCCAGGACCCAGATCGTGCAGCCGCCTATGTGGCCCCCAGTGTCTTAGTGCCACTCCCCCTCCCACCCTTAACCCCTTATTCTTACAGGAATTTTCCTTCTAGGTTTTTCCAAAAATTAGTATTCTGTCTTGTGACTGCAATTCCTCTTTCCTATTCCCCATTTTTCCTCTGTCTCCTCACTTACCAGTAGATGAAGTCCTTACTGGTTATTAAGGGAATCCCTGCTGGTTTCTACGGAGATAGGGCAATGCATGAAACAGTGTGATTGGCATCCAGTCGTTGACAGTGGATTAGGATGACTCGCTTCCTCTGGTTGGCGAACTGTTTCTCACATTGGCTAACTGGTAAAGCCGGTAATCGCCCATTGTCTTTCTGTCTGATGTTACTATTCTGCACTCTGATTTATAGAAATTATTCTTGAAGCCTTTTTTTTTTTTGTATTCTTTGTTTCCAAAGTTCTTAAAACTTAATATCTCTTAATTTTTTCATGAGCTTTTTTTTTTTTTTTTTTTTTTAATGAAAATGATTGGAGAGAATAAATTAGAGCAAGTTTTCCTCCAAACCTAGAAATTCTGGAGCAGATGTTTGCCTTCCGATTTTTGGCAGTGTTATGGATTATTAAATGACTAGATATTTGACTTCCTGAGATATTCCCGTATATGTGCACGTTTAAGAATTAGGAGTTTGCAAATAAGTACAAAGGCTATTTCCTACGCTTACGTTTCCGGGATGTTGTTTCAGTGTAATAATGAGAAATGCCACCTCCCATCTGCTTTTAGGTTGGAATGTTGCATCAGCAGTTAGAAGAACATGAGAAAATCAAGCAAGAGATGGCCATGGAGTATAAGCAGGAGCTAAAGAAACTACAGGAGGAAGTGAGATTCGCGCTCTGTTGCTTTAACATCGCTAACGTATAGTTAATGAGAGCCATTTTCAACTTCGTATAGTGGGAAATGCATATTCTGTGGGAGGTGCTTTTTCTGTTCTTTAATTCAGACAGAGATACTGTTTCATTACATGTTTGATACTATCTATTGATAGAATGGGGATCCCACAGCATGTCTCTGGGCTGGATACCTGAAAGAAATATTGCTGTTTTCATGTAACAGTACTAAATATTGATACCAAAAAATACTTAATTTAATTTTTGACTTAAATCAATTACTTAATTTTAAATAATGGAGATTACAAGGATTTAAGAAGCATTTCAGGATAAATAAGAAAAGTAAAAAATTCTATGCAATTTTATTGTTCAGATTTGGGAAAAAAAAAAAAAAAACCAACTTGCTTTTGGTTTAGTTCCCAAGTACTCCTCTCCTGCTTACTGAATATCAGTGTCCCACGAGAGCATGGCTTGAGAACCACGGGCCTAGAGGAAAGAAAAGGAGGTTTTCTTATTAAAAGAAATGTTTTTTTAATGCTTTTACTGTGAGGGTGAGTGATGGGGTGCCTAAGTACATGACTTTTATGATAAAAGTCAAAGTTTTACTGAAAAAGCATTTTTCAGCCTATTTTTTCTTTGATTTAATGTGTTGCTTTACTTGTATTGTTTTTCCATATGGAATTTTGTAGTTTTGTATTTTAGTTCGTAGGCCTAACATGCGGTCTCTCAATCTGTTGTCTCTAGTTAACACTGCTTTTGCTTTTCTTATGCCAATTTAGCCCACCACTGTGTACACATTCTTACATTTTAAATAGAAATAACTGTCTCTACAGTTAGGCAGACTGAAGAGAAGCTATGAGAAGCTGCAGAAAAAGCAAATAAGGGAATTCAGAGGAAATACCAGAAATCACAGGGAGGATCGGTCTGAAATCGAGAGGTTAACCGGAAAAATAGAGGTATGTTTGTGGTAATAATTTGCTCATAGTGCTTGCCAGCCTTCGTGTAGGAAAATGCTATTTCTAACGGTGCTGTTTCCTGACAGCAATTTTCCGCTGTCTCCAGGACTGCCACTGAGCTATTTCGAAGGTGATCCCTGTGCATCCTATCATCATCTGGTTCCCTGTGGGTAATGGGGTTACTAGCTATCAGTAATTCTCCACAGGGCAGTACCTTCCTCAGAGGGCATTTGAAAGTGTGTGGAGACATTGTTTCCGTTGTCAAAATGTATTTGAAACTGGTGTACAGGGGACGGGGACCAGATAGTAAACCTGCCTGGGACTGTTACACCTGGAGGATTATGGTACCTACAACGCCAGTCTCTCCCCACTGAGAGTACTGAGCACCAGTTCCGTCTAGTCCTTCATGGACAGTGCCCTCGTCTTACCTGTCATCATATCTCCAGCACCTAAGAGCGTGGGCTTGGTCAATACTGACAGCCCATGGCTTTTTTTGTACAGAATACTCTGCATATCAGATTGCTTATCTTCAGTTCTCATTTAAATATAGTAAGCCATGCGCCTCCCTCTTTCCCGATTGTTTTTTTCAGTCAGACCGAATAATTGCAGATTATTATATATGTTGATTTTTCTAGAGGACTTACAGGAGTGTGATGGGCCGGCCTTACCCAGAGGAAGGAGCAGTGCGAGGCGGTCGCTCTCTGCACTCCCCTTCTGTAGCTTAGCGGTTAGCCCTTTGGTGCACATAAAAGTCACCCAGGATGCTGTTTAGACGCTCAGAGATTCTGCTGCAGGCACGGGGCCTCGGCATCTGCATTTCTTTAGCTCCCATAAGTGATTCTAATTTGAGAAACATTGTTCAACATCTTCGTATGATTATTTACACTTTTATACTGTGGGAAGCCTATCATCTGCAAATACCAATATATTATTTGTTGATAGAATTGTAATTTCAGTATTCAATATTCTTTCATATCTCAGTATTTTTTATGTTTTCAGTTTTTGCAATAGGGCAGACAGAGATAGAGAGAGAGAAATGGAAAGTGAGAAATCACCCCCAGAGGGGATGGCCACACTGCAGTCCTTTCCCCTCTAGTCTCCACTTGGGATTTTGGTGCTTGCTCAGCATGATTTTCTTTTCTTTTCTTTTTTTTTTTTTTTTTTTTTTTTTTTTTTTGGGGTGTTTTTTTTTTTTTTTTTTTTTTTTTTGCTATAGGGCTGTGCACTCGCCAGAGAGACAGAGACAAAGAGACAGTGAGAAATCATCCCCCAGGGGGATGGCCATGCTGCAGTCCCCTCTCCTTCCTTCTCCATGCATGCACATGCTCCCAGTGTGAGTTTTAACTCTCAGCATGACTTTCAAGCCACCAAGTCTGGGGGTCGAACTGTGTAGCCAGCCACATGGGATCTAGCACCTCAACCTCCATGTTACCTGCTGGCTCCACACTCAGTGTTTGCACATTTGATGAGGTTAGAATTGGAGTACTACATAGATACTGCTTCCATTCCAACCTTCTTAAGTGATTCCTTCTTTCTTTCTTTCTTTCCTTTTTTTTTGAGAGGTTTTTGCTATAGGGTGCATATGCTCGCCAGAACAGAAAGACAGAGAGAGACAGAGAGACAGAAAGTGAGAAGTCAGCCCCCAGAGGGGATGGCCATGCTGCAATCCCTTCTCCTCCATTCTCCTCTCGAGATTTTGGGCACACACGTACATGTGCCCATTGTGAGTTTAAGCCACTAGGTCTGGTATTCGAAATGCGGTCAATAACGTGGGAGTCCAGCGACATAGCCGTTACTCCAACTGCCAGTCCCTTTTTTTTTTTTAACCCAAACCCCCTTTGTCCTTCTTGCTCTTCATTGCCATTTCCTGATCATTGTCTTTTCTTCCTACTTGAAAACCCCATTGTTGATTTTCATGTCATCAGCCCTATACCTTCAACCAATGTACATAGGATCAAAGCAGTCACTTCTTTTTTTTTTTGGAGAGGCTTTGCTACAGGGCACGTGTACTCACCAGACAGACAGAGAGACAGAAAGTGAGGAATCAACCCCTGGGGGGATGGCCACGCCGCAATCCCTTCTCCTCCATTCTCTGCTCGGGATCTTGGGCACGCACACACATGCGCCTGGCGTGAGTTTTAAGCCACTGGGTCTGGGACGCGAACCGCAGTCGACTACATGGGAGTCCAGCGACATAGCCATTATGCTAACTGCTGGTCCCCAAAGCAGTCACTTCTAATCTTTGGGTGACTCCCCTGCCTCACAGATTTCAACTCACAGTACACTGTCTCTCGCTCCAGCATTACTCCTCATAACCCTGAAAGATTTCAGTATTCACAGGTAAGGCCTTTGAGCTCCTTGGCATTCTTTCCTCCATAGATATTTTGATGCCTTCCCTGTCTTATCCATTTATTCCTATTGCTATTCCTTTGGTCTTGTCATCACCAATATTTGCAACCGCTCTAGAACCTCATTTTTAAACATATCCCTGATTTCATCCCTATCTTTTCAGCTCACTCCCTCTAATCCTTTGACTCTTGACAGTCATGAATAATCCCTTCAGGTTATGGAATTCCGCCACCTCCTCACTACTCCATGTCTCCCTGTGTCCCCACCTGCCAGTCCTTATCCGGCTGCGTTCCTCATCTGTGCTCCTCTCGCTTCATCATCTTTGCTTGGAAAATCCATAATGCTTGTTAAGTCCACTTTTCTCTGCATTCTCTTCCTGCTATGGGTGACTGAAAATGGTTGGAGAAAAACATGACCTTGCTGGCTGGTCTCATTTTAAATTCATGGTCACTAACCTCAAATGGTAACCAAAATCATGCTGTATTTCTTCTCATTCTCCCACTTTCCACGATGATGGTTTCATACTTGCTCTTGTCTTCAAACTTGCAAACTTCTCTCCACATCCTCACCTGGGCTGTTACCTTCTTTTCTGTTCATGGACTTCCAGCACTGCGTCCGTGCCATGCGCCCTGCCTTTCCTCCTGAGGGGCTATTCCTGTCCTCATCCTTCCCCACCCAAGACCGGGCTCTAGGATTGGCTTCTTTTTCTGCATCCTCCTTCCTAGATATTTTCTTCTAGCATTGCAATATCGTCTCTTGTATCAGCCTCTAGCCTAGTGGTTAAGGGAGCTGGATTCCACATGACTGACTATGGTTTGAATTCCAGCCCCAGTGATTTGAAAAATGTACTGGGCAGGTGTGTGTGTGTGTGTGTGTGTGTGTGTGTGTGTGCACGTGCGCGCATGTGCGCGCCTAAACTTCTGACAGGATGAAGAAATGGAGAGGAAGGGATTGCGGGGTGACTGTGGCCCATTGGGGGTGCTTTCTCCCTCTCTCTGTGGTTAGTGCATGTGCCTTCTGGCAACTAGAAACAATGCAAAAAGGAATAAAGTATCCTCTCCTCACCCCTCTCTTCCTCTACTTCCCAGTTTTTCTACTTCATGCACCTAAAATGACCTCCAGTTCCTTTCCTCCCATTTTTCTTGCATGCACTCAGTTGTGTCCTCTCACACCCCGAATCACTTCCATGGTCACGGTCACCTGCACATTCCTAACGCCTCTGACCAGTCTTTATCTTCCTCATCCTCTCTGCAGCATCAGACTCAGCCGGTCTCTTCCTCCGCCTTGAAACACTGTCTTAACTTGGTTGTGAGAAAAACCGTATTTTCCTGGTTTAACCCTATTTTAGTAACGCCCCTTTCTCAGCCTCCCTGTTCCTTAGCTTTTTAACACTGGGTTCCCTAGACATCATTGAATGTCTTCCCCACCAGCCTCTTTCTATTTTTTTCTGTGTATGCTCACTTCTCTGGTAACCTTATTCAATCTTATAGCTTTACCACTGTGTATGTGTTGACATTTCCCAAATTTGTATATCTAGCTATGACTTCTCTTTCACTACAGAGTAACTTTCAACTGCCCGTTTTATATCTTAAACTGTGTTAAATTTCACAGGTCCAAAATAAAGGTCTTGCCTTTTTCTTCCCCCTCTCCAGCACCAGTTCCTGTATAAGTTGAAGGCAACTCCATTCCCCTAAATCCTCAGAATCTTCTTTGACTTCTCTTTTCTCAGCAAGACAGCCAGAATGATTCCATCGTAAGTTGAATCATGTCACTGCCTGTAAACAAGTACCAGTAGCTTCTCTTCAAAGCCTACGCTATCCTCAAGCCCCGCACGGCCTCACTCCTCGCTAACTCTCCCACACTGTCTGCTCCCGCCGGCCCTTCGGCTCATTTCCTTCCAGCCGCAGCAGCCCCCTCGCTTACCCTCACTCATCAGGGTACGCCGCTTCAAGGCTGTCCCACCTGCTCAGGACAGTACACCTTCACCCCATCTCCGTAGGTGTGAAATGCTTACTCCATCTGCCAGTCGCTCTTAAAAACTGCCGTCGCCTACTCTGAGCCTTCCACGTTCTGTTCAGTGAGGGCGTGCTGTCTATTGCCTTCCCACTGGCAGAGTTAGGCCTTGGTTTGTTCTCTTGAATATTGGACCCTGGCACCTAAAGCAGTACCAGGCACTTACAGCAGAATGACTGAGCGAGTGCACAAGCAGATATCGGAAACCTGCATGGTAATTATCCTAAGGATCCTGAGACTTCTGGAGCTGAAGGTCCTGGAGAATAGGGACTGGAAGGCCGAGTTCCCTTCTCCTTTGATTTGCCCCTTTTCATAAACACTAGGCTTGGTTTTTGACCACACAATTGGATGTATTAATTTTGAACTGTTTGGCTTTGGGTTAAAATACCGTAAAATTTAGTACTAATTTCACTTGTTACTCAGGTGTTCGCGCTTCCTCTGTTGAGGTAATAAAAATGTGGATGTCACAGGATATTACGTCACCTGAATCTGCGGTTTCTGAGTTATACCTATTGAGAAGTAGGAATTAGGCTACCAAGGGACTTTAAAATTTTAGTTGAATCTCTTCACTTTCTGGGTCTGGATATAAAAAATTTGGATTAACAAGATTTATTTGTTTTTGAAATTTTAGTTATCTTAGAATCAGTTTGCTAAACAAAAAGAAAAATCACTCAAAAATTCTAACGACCCTTAGGTGGCAGCAAATCTACAAAATCGCCCCGAACACAGTGCAGCGCCTCTGCGATTGGCACTCTCCACCGTTAGGGTTAGGGTTAGGGTTAGGGTTAGGGTTAGGGTTAGGGAGACAGCTGCCCCGGGCGCGGAGTAACAGCGTCTGCTGTGGAAAAGGGGCGAGTGTACCCAGGGAGCCAGCCGGGAGCGGGCACAGCTAGCAGAAGCCCTGAGAAACTAAGGACCTAACTGCCTCCTTAGGAGTTCCGTCAGAAGTCGCTGGACTGGGAGAAGCAGCGCCTTGTCTATCAGCAGCAGGTGTCTTCCCTGGAGGCGCAGAGGAAGGCCCTGGCCGAGCAGTCGGAGATCATCCAGGTAGGCTGAGCCCTTGGGAGATGGGGTGAATCCGGAGGCCGCACTCCGCCGCCCAGCCTCGGGGCCTCTGCTGGCCCTGCCCTGCACACCGAGCTGCCCTCGGTGGTGTCCAGACCTGCGGGTCCCGCCCTGCTGCCCGCGCGTGCCCGCCCCACGCCCTCCGTCCACACTGGGCCCTCGTGCCCCGCGCTCTGGGCCGCATCTCAGGCTCGCGCCGTGGTCCTCTCCTGGTCCTTCCACCTCCTCGCTCGCTCTCGCTGTCTCGCCCTTGGTCTCTGGCACGGGGTCTCCTGGCCTTACTGCGTCCCGGATCTCTGCGGGGCTGAGCCTGCCTGAGCCGCACTGGGGGCGCGACTGCGGAGAGAGGGGTCTGCACCCGCGCACGCGGCAGCCGGAGCAGCACTGCGCGGCCTCGCACCCCTTCCGTAGGCCCCGAGGAAACCTGTGCAAAACCGGAGCACAGACGCCTGTTTTAGGGGTGTGTCTCCTTAGAGCAGATTGAGCTCACTTCTATTAAATGAAAATCAGGAGCACAGATGTAGCGGGCCGAGTGTTCGTGACCGTGCAAGTGCACGCTGATGTCCCAGCGCTTCTTCCAGACGCGTTTCTGTGATGCACTCACATCCTGACAGTCCATGGAAACGGGCAGGTTTCGGCTTTGCAGAATAAGGGGGACTGGAGGGATTTTTACTTTGAATAACCTGTACTTACTTGCTGCTCTAAGTTCCAGTAATTTACCGCTGGTTTAACAACCTAGCCCTGGTTCCTCTGACTAGGTCGTTCAAGCACATTGTTCTGTACATGAGAAACTGAAAGGCAGCTCTCTTGTGTGTCCTGGTACCACAGGGCATGTCTTTTCAATAGATAGCACACGACACCACACTAGGAGAACGTAACTCCACCACACGCAAAGCGACAGGACACACCACAGCGCAGGGATGATTTTACTTACTCCGAACACCGCTGTGGGAGTGCAGTAAAGTGCAGATTTGTAAAGGAGACGTCATCCCGAGAGGCTGCAGGTGCTTCCTGGAGTGCGTATAACCGAGCGTGGGAATGAGGTGGACGGAGAAAGGGGTCCCCTGTGTTGGAGAATGGGTCCAAGTGTGCTGTCATTTACACAGGGAGGCTGCTAAGTGAGAAGTTGCTGTATTGGCTTCTTGTTCGTCCCCCTGAAATGCCAGCTGTCTGACAAACGAACAAGAATGGCTCACCTTGAGGGACTGTGCTCGGAGTGCAGGAGGCCCACAGCAGCCCCCAGGAAGAGAGGGGTTTTCTAGGCTGCAGCGAGGTGTGCAGCCAGGACCAGCCGGTGAAGCTGTGTCTAGACCAGTGCTTCTTGACATGACTGCTAAAGCAGTAGACAGACTTGATAGTGGGCTGTGCATTGTGCATAGGGAACTGGAACCCGAACGGTTGATCGTGGTTCAAATCCTAGCCCTGGTAGTTTGGGAAACGTGTTGGGTGTGTACACATGAGAGCCTCAAACCCTGACAAGGTGGAGAACTGGAGGAGGAAGGACGTGGCATGCCGCGTTCTAGTGGGAGTGCTTGCTCTTTCTCTGTCTGGCAAGGGCATGCACCTTCTGACAATTAAAACAAATTTTAATTCCTATAAGATATGATTATATTCTAATCGTAGCCTTCAGATTAGTAGAAAGGAACAGACTGAGCCTTAATTTTTTACTAATTTTTTTTTTCTACAGGTTGCGTGAGCTTGATAGAGACAGAGAGAAAATGAGAAAGCACCCCTGGGTGTGTGGGGGGGCATGGCCGTGCTGCATTCCCTTCTCTCTTTGGTCCTCAGGACTTTGGGCATGCATACACATGTGCCCAGCGTGTTTTTTAAGCTACTGGGTCCAGCACTCGAACTGGATAATCAACTATGCGGGATCCAGCCCCTTCACCACCACACCACTGCTGGCCTGGTGGCTATTAATTATTTAGCCATGGAGTGTGCTTATTAATGATCGCAGCTCCTTTTTTTCCCCCAAAATACTGCTATACTTATCTGTATGAGTAAAACTGAACTGTTAATAAAAATGAGATTTTTATTTCCCCTAATTCAGTTAAGAATTAGAATAAGGCTTTAAAGACTGAACATTTGTATTTGAATTGTTCTTCTGATAGTTTTTAAGCTAAGATAGTCTAATTGTCTCACCCAAATATTATCTATAAATGTATTACTTAGACTGTCCCCACAGCCTGGTGGTTAAAGGAACCAGAGCTCATGTGGTTAACTGCAGTTTGAAAAATATGCCGGGCGTGGGCGCGTGTGCATGCATGCCCCAGATCTCAGCAGGATGGGGAAGGGAGAAGGGATTGTGGCGTGACCGTACAGGAGGCAGGGGGGGCGGGGGTAGGGGGTGGTTCTTCCTCCTCTCTCTGTTTCTCTCTGGTGATTGTATGCACCTTCTGGCAATGAAAAGAAAAACATGTTTCTTTTTCTCCCTTAGCAAATGAAGCAAACTAAGTTTTCTTTAGTATGTACTGGTGATTTCAAAATGATCATCATTAAAAAAAATTTAAATAAGCTTCTGTAGACCCATTACCTAGCATTAATAGTCATCATTATTTTGCAAATCTTTTTTTGCATGTGGCAAAAAAAATACATAGCAGGGTTTGGTGCCTTCCCTTAAATGTGCAGTGCAAGTGATGTCGACTGTATGCACACTGCCGTACGACAGGTCTCGCCCTTTCACCCTGGAAAACGGAAATGCTATCTTTCCTTTTTATTTTCGGATGGAATATATTACAAAGCAAATCCCAGCCAGTAAAGACTTTAAAAAACAAAGACTGAAATAGTAACAGAATTAATAACAACTTTTTAGTAGAGCTTGATATGCAGGCTGTTTAAATTTCCCCAGTTGTCTTTAACAAGCGTTAAAGCTGGATGTAAAGCTTACGGCCAGATGTTTGAATCAGAAGGCAGCCAGGGTTGCTGCGTCACGTGTGCATGATAATTGTTGTAGATGTTTGTTTTGAACTGTAAGAGTTTTTATATGGAGAACTGAAATTAAATTTTAGTAGATTTTGTAAGGAGTGGCTGAGTATTGTTCAGAGGGCGGAGTCTAGTTTATAGGTTTTATAAGACATTTGTTTTATTGACTGATTAAAATTTTAGTTGGAGAATGTAATTTTAATTTAAATTTTTTTAGTTAGGCTTTTTGATTATTTAATTAAGGGCAGAGTTTAGTTGGGAAGATGCCTAACTAGAGAGTAATAGGAGTATAAGAAGGCAGGAAGGGAGGAGGCAGTTAGGAGTTTTAGTTTAATTTGTCTTACTTATTTTTTGAGGTTTTTTTTTTTTTTTTTTTTTTTTTTGTATAGGGTGCGGGGCCCC
>NW_006159792.1:40376-69409 GCF_000334495.1 Tupaia belangeri chinensis
CATTTCGTGGCGAGAGTTTAAGCCACTGAGGCCGGGACTCGAACCGCAGTCGACTACATGAGAGTCCAGCAACATAGCCATTATACTAACTGCTGGTCCCTGTCTTATTTTATTTTTTGAGACTTTCATTAAGTTTTTGGATAAGAATTTTTAGTTTTTGTTTTTGATATATAGGCTCATTTTTTATTAATTGCTTGTGTTTTTATTTTGGAAAGTTTGATATTTTTTGGAGGAGTTATTAAGTTTATAATAATAGAATGATGTATATTTATATATATTAACTGGGAGTTTAGGAACATGTGTAAACAACAATAACAAAACTTGTTTTAACAACTTTTTAAATGTAAAACTGAACATCTTTATTAATAGACTTTTAAAACTTTATAAAATTTAAAGACCAACAATAGGAATAACTGAAGTATGTTAACTTAATAACAAGAATTATGAAGAGGACCCAGAGAGAACTAGGCAGCAATGTCTTTATGAATCTATGTTTAATATTAGTTTTATTTTATTTTTTATTTTATTTTTTTTTGGAGAGTTTTTTGCTATAGGGCACGTGAGCTCGCCAGATAGACAGAGAGAGAAAGAGAGAGAAAGAAAGCGAGAAATCACCCCCCCAGGGAGGATGGCCATGCCACAATCTCTTCTCCTCCATTCTTCTCTTGGAATCTTGGGCATGCACACACATGCACCCGGTCTGAGTCGGCGTGAGTTTAAGTCACTGGGTCCGGGACTTGAACCATGGTCGACTACATGGGAGTCCAGCAACATAGCCATTACACTAACTGCTGATCCCTAGTTTTATATTTTTTATATTTTATTTTTATAACTTAGGTGATTGTATTGGCTATTTAATATGTAATTTTGTCAAACATTTATAAAAATTTTGGGGGGTTAATTTTGGCTTAACAGTTTAGAAAACTAATTAGTTTATATAGAAAAATAAAATTTTATTTAGTTAAATGATTAGATTTTTAGAAACTGGTATTTGTTTATTTATTTATTTTTTTTGGAGAGGTTTTGCTATAGGGTGTGTGTGCTTGCCAGAGACACAGACAGAAAGTGAGAAATCACCCCCCAGGGGGGATGGCCATGCTGCAATCCCCTCTCCTCCAATCTCCTCTTGGGATCTTGG
Source organism: Tupaia belangeri chinensis (assembly GCF_000334495.1). Lineage (NCBI taxonomy): Eukaryota > Metazoa > Chordata > Mammalia > Scandentia > Tupaiidae > Tupaia > Tupaia belangeri. Next base: position 41,515 of record NW_006159792.1, read on the forward strand.
GCACGCATGCACATGCACCCGGTGTGAATTTAAGCCACCAGGTCCAGGACTTGAACCACAGTCGTCTACATGGGAATCCAGCGACATAACCATTACGCCAACTGCTGGTCCCTAGAAACTGGTGTTTGTAAGAGTACTATTTTTTGTGAATTTTTTTCACAGACATGACATGAGAATTACAGTCATAGTTAATGTTTTGACAAAAATTTGACAAAGAAATTTGGCTAGATATTAGTTTAACATAATAACTTATTATATGACTGATAAGTATTTTATTATAAATTTTGGGGAATTTTAAATTATTTTGGAACACAATATATATAGACATTTAAGTAGATACCATACTTTTGTATATAACTTAAGTATAATTTCAAGAAAATTAGAATTATTTAATTTGACAATGTTTTTTATTTTTATTTAGCATATAAAGAACAAGTTTGATCCGTTTAATTTTTTTTTTTTTGGATATTTTAGGGACCCTTTGTAAACATGTAAGAGTTATTTTGAGGTCAAAGATTTTTTGTTAGTACTAAAACTAACCAGCAGTTAGCATAATGGCTATGTCGCTGGACTCCCACATAGGCGACCGCGGTTCACCTCCCGGACCTGGTGGCTTAAAACTCACGCCAGACGCGTGTGCGTGTGTGCCCAAGATCCCGAGAGGAGAATGGAGGAGAAGGGATTGCGGCGTGACCATCTCCCCTGGGGGGTGATTTCTCGCTTTCTGTCTCTATGTCTGTCTCTGTCTGGCGAGTGCACGCGCCCTATAGCGAAAACCTCTCCAAAAAAAAAAAAACTAAAATCAGAAAACGTAATATATAACACATAAATATTAGTTGTTTTATTAAACTAACCATATTAAGATAAATATGATGTTGTTTGATTAATAAAAACTTAGAGAAACTATATGTTGGAAACTGTGAAGACTTTTATTTATTAATTTTTTAAATTATATTTGAAGGTAGATTGTTTATTAAAGTTATATGTACTTGAAAAGTATTTAAACCAATTTTTATGAGTTTATTTTTATAAACTAAATAGAATAGAAATTTTTAAGGTCTTTTTTATATAGATATATAAAATATAGTATGTAACATGACATATATGTATGGATGTACACACATATCAGGACTATAAGAGTCAATTTTTGGGGGGTTATTTACACCGTAACTTTTGGCATGGTTTCGAAAGTCTTGAAAGTGATTTTGAAAAGTTAAGGGGAGCGCATTTTGATGAACAGACTGACAACTGGCCCTGTCTTATTTTGACAAAGATGAGGGTGATAAAGACAAGACAAATAAGACAGTGTACTCAGAAATCACTATCACCAGAGCACTTGAAGTGTCACTGTACTCGAACCCAGGGACCTGGAGGTTTTGTTGTGTTTAGTCCTTTTAAAGTCTCACTAGGAGAGCTCTCAAACTAAGATAACTAGAATTTTACCAGATTTAGGCATCACTAGTGACACTAAATATTTTTTGATTTACATTTGTGAGACCTCTTTACCCCTCTTGGAACTCAGGACAGGGTGTAAGGAGTGTCTTTGTTGGGGCATTATTTGGCCACTCTTAGGTTTTTAGATCTTGCTGGGGCCTCAAAATGTTGTAGAATGTCACCGAATCAACAACCACCAAAGTCAAATTAAGTTTAAAGAGAGTCGCCGTTACCAAGAGACCAGAACTTGAAAGAAGAGGAACAGTCTCTGTCCACTCATTAAAATATGTTTATCCTCACCCACTAAGCTGATTTTTGAGAGTTCAATGGGTGGGTATTACAGTTGGAAAACTGTTCAAGTGTATATATAAGATATCAGAATTAAAGATTCCTCATGGCTCCTGCAAACTAGTGATCTCAGGATCACCTCTCTCTGCTTGCTCCTGAACGTTCAGATTGAACTTCAAGAGTTAGGAAGAAACGCACCATCTATCAGATGACTAGAAATCACTGCAAGACCACAAGAAATATGGGAAAGCAAGAAAATACCTCTCCTCCATGGGAAAAGAATAGCTCCTCTTCATCCACAGGGAGTTCAATGGAAATCATGGAAATGTTTGTTAAAGAATTTAGAACATTCATAATGGCGAAGCTAACAGAGATGGAAGAGAAGAGAGACAATGAACTGCAGAAGAGAAAGGAGAAAGGAGCTGATGAATTCCAGGAGGTGAGGAAATTCTTACAAGATCTAAAAGAGGAATTACACACTTTAAAAAAGAATCAAACGGAACTGTTAGAGATGAAGGCTATAATATAGGAAGTCAAAATCTCCCTTGAAATTATTAAAAGCAGACTAGATCACACAGAAAATAGAATCTCAGACATAGAAAAGAAAATTGCTGGCCTAGAAAAATCCACCACGAAGACGGAGAAAATTGCTCCCAGAGGTGAGAATAATATAAGAGAAGTACTAGATATCATCAAACGTCCAAACATCCGGATAATTGGCATTCCAGAAGGCTAAGAGACTCAAGGGCATTGGTAATACAGTCCATGAAATCCTGCAAGAAAACTTTCCAAACCTAGAGAGACACTCAAAGATCCAGTCTCAAGAAATACAAAGGACCTCAAATAGAATCAACCCAAGAAGATCTTCTCCAAGACACATTATAGCCAGGTTGACCAAAACCACAGATAAAGACAAGATACTAAGATTGGCAAAAGAAAAATGGCACGTTACCTGCAAAGCATAGCCCATCAGGCTAAGAGCAGACCTCTCATCAGAAACAATGTGAGCGAGGAAAGAATGGGAAAATTTATTCAAAGTGTTAAGGGAAAAGCAATTTCAACCAAGAATACTGTACCCGGCAAAATTATCTTTCATGTGGGAAGAAAAGACAGGAACATTCTCAGATAAACAAAACTTGAAAAAATTTACCAGCACCAGACCAGATCTCCAAGAAGTTCTCAAGGGAGTGCTTTATCAGGACAATTACATACAGACACACGGAAATCAGAGTTCAAAAACTAAGAAAATGGCTAACTTAATCACAGGGACAAGTCTAGAGTTGAATATTATATCTCAGAATTCAATCGGGAAGATCGAACCACAACAGAAGATAAAGTACATGAGAATGAACTGGTGAAATAGCATTTTATGACTTTTGACTAAGACATTGCTGAGTTTCTTCTAGGCTTTGTTGTCCACTTTTAAAGATTTTTGTCCTGTCTTGAGCTGTTGATAGGTTCAAGTACCTACTATTTGAACAGAATCCTAACCTGTTTCCTGGCTTTAAGTTTTAAGCAAAGTTCCTTAGCATTTTTTTTTTTTTATTTAAGTTAAAACTGGTTTTCTTAGTAGTACCTAGTGACCTTGCTATTGAAAGTAGTTAGATTATTTAAGAAATTGTGTGATCAATACAATGTAGGGGGAAAGGAATGGAAGACAACTGTAGACACCAGAGATAGTGTGGGAAGAGGGTGGGAAAGGATAGAGGGTCAGAAATAGGGGTAAAAAATAATACTAGAAACTAGAAATGGAAAATGTTTTATAATAACATGAATGATTAAGCCACTATGCAGTATATTTTGGATGGGAAATCACATTTTGTATGCTGTGATGATGCTTAGGGAATGAATGTAAATTAAAGTTAAAAAAGAAAAGAAAAGGTTAAAAAAAAACCTAATACTTTTTCTTGAAATAAAAAAAGAAATGCATTGGGAACCAGCAGTTAGCGTAATGGCTATGTCGCTGGACTCCCACGTAGTCGACCACGGTTCGCATCCCGGACCCGGTGGCTTAAAACTCACGCTGGGTGCGTGTGCGTGCGTGCCCAAGATCCCGAGAGGAGAATGGAGGAGAAGGGATTGCGGCGTGACCATCCTCTCTTGGGGGTGATTTCTTGCTTTCTGTCTCTATGTCTCTCTCTGTCTGTCTGGTGAACACATGTGCCCTATAGCGATAAACCTCTCCCCCCCCAAAAAAAAGCATTAAAAATACCTATTTGATGACTGCAGTAAGATATATAGCCCCAGCCAGGTGCTACTTTATAGGATGTTCATTCTACTCACTGAGGCTTATGCCTAAAGTTGGACTTGTGTTCATGGAAATGTATGTATCAGCTGTGCTTGCTATGAAAACATTTAATTAAGATCTTTAGTGACTCACTAAAATATGGGGGTAGAAAAAGGTTAGAAAGCAAACATAGATACCAGAGACAGTGAGGGAGGAGAGTGGGGGATGGCAGAAGGTGAGAGATAGGGAATCAAGGATGGGGAAAAAAAGCAAAACATACAGGAAATAAGAAATGGAAAATTATTTGTTGACGATAACACGTCTGTTGATTGAGCCTATATACAGTGTACTCTGGATGGAAAATCTCATTTTGTTTGCTGTATTGATGTACAGTGAATGAATGTAAATAAAGAAATTAAAAAAAATACTTCTCAGACCAAAAAAAAAAAAAAGTTTAAAGAGAGTCTTTATTAGCTGGCCAATGACTATAGCCTGAAGCTGAGAGTTAGAACCTCAAAACTACAGCCACAACTAAAGTTTAAAGTCTTTTTGTAGGGGGTCAATTACCAAGGGTTTTTATACAAACAGAGAAGTTAAATAAAATAAATGAATTATTTTAAAAAGAGGGCCAACGGAACAGAGTAGAGACTCCAGAAATAAACCCCAGAACATACAGCCAACTCATCTTTGACAAAGGGTACCAGTCAATCCAGTGAGCAAATGGTGTTGGAATAACTGGGTATCTACCTGCAGAAAGATAAATTTGAACCCCTGTCTGTCACCATTAACAAAAATCAACTCAAAGTGGATCAAAGATCTAAACCTAAGACCACAAACTATAAAACACTGCTGGAAAACACTGGGGAAACTCTGGGAGACATTGGGGTAGGCAAAGACTTCTTAAGCAAGACCCCCCAAAGCACAGACAATAATCCCCCAAATAGACAGGGGGATTACATCAGATTAAGGAGTTTCTGCACAGCAAAGGACACTATGATTAGCTTAAATTGACAACCCTCGGAAAGGGAGAGAAGTTTTGTTAACTGTGCCTCAGATAAGGGACTGATAACCAGAATACACAGGGAACTCAAGCAGCTTACCTGGAAGAAAATGATTAACTCAATTAAAAGATGGGAAAATGAGCTGAATAAACAACTCTCTAAGGAAGACATACAAACAGCCAAAAAGCATATAAAAAAAATGCTCAGCATCCCTCATTGCAAGGGAGATGCAGGTCAAAACCACAAACCTAACCCCAGTCAGAATGGCGAAGATTAAAAAAACAAATAATGATAAGTGCTGGAGAGGACATGGTGAAAGGGGGACACTCCTACACTGTTGGTGGGAATGTAACTTGGTCCAGCCACTGTGGAGAATGATATGGAGGTTCCTCAAAGACCTTCAAATAGAACTACCATATGATCCAGGAATTCCACTCCTGGGTATCTACCCAAAGGACAGGAGAACACTCAGTTGGAAAGGTGCTTGCACAACTATTTTCATTGCAACATTATTCACGATTGCTGAAACATGGAACCAACCCAAATGTCCACAAACAGATGAATGGATTGAAAAATTGTGGCACATGTACTGCATGGAATATTATTCAGCCATAAAAAAACAAGGCTTTGGAATTTAGTAGAAAGTGGATGAATATGGAAGATTGGTTGCTGAGTGCAGCAAGTCAGGCTGTGAAAGAGAGAGATTGCATGTCTCCACTTAACATATACCGCTGTCCACACTCTATGGTAGAGACTGAAAAACTGGAGGTCATAAAAGCATTAAAAGTTGTAATGGACACTAGAGATAAAGTGGAAAGAGAGTGTGGGAGGGGAAGATCATAGGAAAGAAAATTGGGGGAGAAAATGGAGAAGTAAGACACTTGTGGGACACAGATAAGGTTTGTTATCTGTTGACGAGGATGTGTATAATAGTCCCAACTGGGCTGGACTGAAGTGTGTATCATGCTGGGTAAAGTCTCTTCACAATCTAAATGATGGATAGTGATTTATGTATGAATAATAAAAAAAAATAAAAATATAAAAAGAAAATGAATGAATGAATAAGTAAAGTTAAACTTTAAAAAAAAGAGTGAATGCACAGGCCTTAAGGCAAAAACTTCTTAAAAAAAAAAAGAAAAAGAAAATCTGGGAGATTGCATAGATATAATATCTTTCTACCCATTAAAAAATTCTCAATATCAATTTTTTCTTAGATGTTTTTAATATTTTAAAGTGGAATTCAGAAGTACTTCTCACTCTCAGTCACTTATTTGCTTGAGTTCTTTCAGTCAGCTATTAAAATTACATCGTACAGGGACCAGCAGTTAGCGTAATGGCTATATCGCTGGACTCCCACGTAGGTGACCGCGGTTCGCTCCTCGGACCCGGTGGCTTAAAACTCACGCCGGGCGCATGTGCATGCGTGCCCAAGATCCCGAGAGGAGAAAAGAGGAGAAGGGGTTGTGGTGTAGCCATCCCCCCTGGGGGTTGATTCGCTGCTTTCTGTCTCTCTCTGTCTCTCTCTGTCTGGTGAGCGCACGCGCCCTATAGCAAAAACCTCTCCAAAAAAAAAAAAAAATTACATCGTACATGTTCTTTTTAGAAAAATGGGAAAATGTAGAAAAAAGTGAGAATTAAGTAAAATCACTCATAATAAAATAACTCGTAATAGAGATCTCCCAAGATTAATATTTTGGTGTAAATTTTTTAAACTTTTTGCCATGATTAATAATATTTTGGTGTAAATTTTTTAAACTTTTTTATAAATTATATACAGCAAACCCTTCATTTATATACTTTTGATAGGTAATACTGTATACATTATGTGTGGAAAGAGAGGAGTAATTACAGACTTTTAAAAATGCCAATAGCCGTGTTGATAAATTTTGAAGCTAAATAGTGAATGTGAGGGATCATCACTTTTTTCTGTCTGTATTTGTGGGTGTTTGAAATTTCCCATGGGACATAATTTAAAAATGCATAGAGTACTTAGTATGTGATAGGTACTATGGTCAGTACTGTATAGTACAATATTTTACTTCATTTTCACAATTCTCAGATTTTCCTTTTAAAGTATGACGTGTTAACAAATGTATAGTTACAATAATTGCATGGAAGCCCACTATCATTACATGTATCGTAATTTGTGCTAACCAATCCCTTATTGTAGAACATTTGTTTTTTTACTTTTTATTCTTGTTAGTAGTGCTTAAATGACCTTCCTTATATAGACATGTAGGAGTATTTGCCTATGTCTTGTCTCAGGAAATTATTCTAGAAATGCAATTGCTGCATCAGAGCAGCTTTTATTCTTAAAAGATTTTAGTATGTATTGCTGAGTGCTCTTTAAAGATAGCCGGGTCTAGACTTTTACAAACAGTGTGTCGTGAGGACCGTTTCCTCGCACTGTCCCCAAATCAGCAGCACTGTTTTTTCCCCCTTACTTTTAGCCTTGTCTTTGCCAACTGTACAGGTGAAAAAAAGGTATCCGATTATTTGTTTTAATTTGCAGTTCTTTACTAATGATGAGGTTGATTCATTCGTATGTGGCCATTTTCCTTCTTTTGTAAATTGCGTCCTTTAGGCTCGCTTCTCTTTTTAGATGTTTATATTTTATTCTTTTGACAGAGCTCTTCATTCATCAAGGTATTTGCCTTTTGCTGTTACATTGCGGTTGTGTGTATTTACTTAGTCTACCTCAATTTTGCTGAGTAGTTTTTATGGACACACACAGTTTTATAAATATTTAAAATTAATTCTATCAGTTTTTTCTTTTGGGTTATTCTCTTTGTCATCAGACTATGAAGTCTTACCTAAACCAAAATTTGTTCATATTATGCATTATAATTTAATTTTTATGTATTTTATCTGAAAATTAGCTTAGTATAAGACATTTAATAGGAATTTTTCCCAAATAAATAACTACATAATTTATTTACTATTTTGTGGATTTGATGGAATGATCCTAAAAGTCATATGAGATGATAAGTGAATGATATACTAGCTGGCATTTTTTTTATTTTTTGGAGAGATTTTCACTATAGGGCGCATGCGCTCGCCAGACAGACAGAGAGAGACATAGAGACAGAAAGCGAGAAATCACCCCCCAGGGGGGATGGCCATGCCGTAATCCCTTCCCCTCCATTCTCCTCTCAGGATCTTGGGCACGCACGCACACGAGCCCGGCATGAGTTTTAAGCCACCGGGTCCGGGCCGCGAACCGTGGTCGACTACGTGGGAGTCCAGCGACATAGCCATTACGCCAACTGCTGGTTCCCCTAGCTGGCATTTTTTAAAAGAAGAATAATGGAGAATGATTATGCTATCGAGTATTAAAATGTATTTTGTTAAGTACAATGAGAAACCGTGTGCTATTATTAGATACAGTGACAGAATGTTGGCTGGGTAAGAACAGGAAAAGGATCAGTACAATCTAAAACACAAGTCACTTCACCTGCTACTTCCTCCCTGCCTAAATATTATAGTTGTGAAAAGGAAATAAATGTTCAGGGAAATTTTAGAGAACATTAAGAACACTTGAAAAAATTAAAATATTAAGCCAATATAAAGTTTAAAATATTTAACTAGTATGTGGTATGTGAGAAAAGTACAGGCGATATTATGTGTGTTTTCCTTTTGAAATAGTTAGATGAGCTGTAAGATATTCAATTTATTTTAAACCCACCGTTCTGTGATAAGTGTAATGAGGGGAATCTTCAGAAAGTTCATGGGAGATGCACATGCATGGAGCTCATTCTTTATTATTGGTTCTGGTTGATTGCTCGAGAGTACGTGTGCTCGCCAGAGAGAGGCAGACAGGTAGGAAGTGAGCATCGCTCCAGGGGGATGGCCACCACATCCACTTCTCCTCCATTCTCCTTTCAGGACTTTGGGCATGCACACATGCCCTGTGTGACTTCCCAGCTACTGGACCAGAGACTCAAACCACGTAGTCAGTCATGTGGGATCCAGTACCTTAAGCTCCATGCTACCTGTTGACCCTAAACTCAAACATTAATTCTATTTTCCACAAACCAGTCGAACTACCCTCATATATAAATAAGTCTATAGATAATTTTTTAAAAAGTTTTTGCCATACAGCATGTGTGCTTGCCAGAAAGGCAGAGACAGTGAGAGGGAAAGAAAAAAAAAATGAGAAATCATCCCCCGGGGGATGGCCATGCTGCAATCCCCTCTCCTCTGTTCCCCTTCTGGGATTTTGGGCATTTATGTATGCACACCTGTTGTGAGTTTCAGTTTCTGGTTCCAGGACTTGAACTGTGGTCAACCATGTGGGAGTCCAGTGCCTTATCACCACACCACCTGCTGGCCCCTACATTATATTTATAAAAGCATCATTTTCCTGTACAATTTATGAAGAAAAGGTAATCTTAAATGCTACTCTGTTGTCTTGGTATAATGACCGGAGCTAACTGAATTGGCTCAGACCCACTGTTTAAAAATTTATAGTGATGGTGCCAGTAGGTGCCCTTATGGTTATGGTACCAGACTCTCACATGGTAACTGTGTATCAAGTCCCAGATCTGGTGGCTTGAAAATCATGCCAGGCACACATGAATATGTCCCCAAAATCCTAAGAGGAGAGAAGAGGTGAAGGGGTTGTAGCATAGCCATCCCCTCTGAGGGACGATTTCTCACTTTCTGTCTCTCTGTCTCTCTGGCGAGTGCCCTATGGCAGAAACCTAAAATAATAAATAAATAAAATAAATAAATAAATAAAGACATAAATATTGGCTTGTTGGAAAAGTCATGGATGTATTTTTTCTTTGTTTTTCTATACAAAAATGTGTCATGACTTTTCTGACAACCCAATACGACAGAGGTAAGAGGACCTTACTGGGAGCTCTTCGTAGAGTTTGCTCTAGAGTGCATGGGCTTGCCAGGGAGAGAGAGAGAGGTGAAGGCAAAGTGAGAAATCTGTAACCCCTTCTCCTTTTTTTCTTCTCTCAGAATTTTGGGCACGCACACATACGTACCTGGCGTATTTTTCAAGCTTCCAGATCTGGGACTTGAACTGTGCAGTTGTCTATGTGAGGCTTTGCCCCCTTACACCATGCAACTTGCTGGCTGGCCCCAGAACTATATTCTTTTTTTTCTTTTTTTTCCTTTTATTATTATTATTTTTTCATTTCATTTCCTTCCAGAACTATATTCTGAATAGGCTTCCCGAGGTGCTGCCCAGTGGAGGTTGCCAGGCTGTGCTCTGCACACTTGGAACTGATCCTGGTGGAAGCTGATGCCTGAAGTGGCCGTACCTCTATACCGGGGAAATAAGTGCTGTTGCTTCCCGTCACGTTTTTCTCAGTCATCTCACTATCTGGGAAAGGCATCTCTGAACCACAGGAAGTCCAGACCGCAGGGCCAGAGAGGATTTGAATTCTACGCCCACCCCGAGTCCTTGCCCCTTCTCTCTCACGCGTTAGCTGCCCACCCTTGGCTTTTGCAGGAAAGCTGAGATGAAATAGCCTAAGAGTCAGTACTGATATGTTCCTTCGGTCCATGAGACGCCTGTCAGTGTGGTTTTATTTGAACGTACCTCAGTAGGTGACATCACTGACAGGAATTAATTTGGGATGCAGTGTATCTGGTTAAATCCCTTAGCTCAGGAAATGCCCAGAACTGTTGACAGAACCTGCTTCTTCTCCCTTCCGAGCACCTTTTTCCTCAGTGAGCAAAATTCAATTCCCTCATCTCTCAGAATTCAAACAGTATTTTGTGATCAGTTCGCATAATTTGAATATGTGTGTCTCTAATGTATCTGAAAAGAATGTTAAAACCGAATAATTATTGTACATGCAACTTGCTATGGATGAGTAGGGAGAGGAATATTTGAACTGCAAATTTTAAAAGTTCGGCAAATTTTAAAATGTTCATTTCTGAACTTCTGTAAGAGACAGAATAATGCATTATAGCTCCTACTGTTCATGTTTAACGAGCAGATGACCCCGGTTTTCCTGTATGACAACTCATGGCCGCAGTGAAGTTTTGCACAAGTAGCTAGAATAACGTAGCTGTCTTTTTCGTCTGGTAGAAGGGCATCTCTTCTGAGGAATCTTTTTTCCTTCTGTTTTTCTTAGCCCTTGTCAAGATATTTATTTTACAATTTCTAGTGAGCTAATGCTTTATGTTTTTAACGGAAGTGAAACTCAGTTTCATTTTAGCCTTGGTTATTTATTGAGTATCTTTTTGTCATGTCTTTTTTACCAATTGATAATCTGCGTGTTTCTAGGCTCAGCTTGCCAATCGGAAACAGAAATTAGAGTCTGTGGAGCTGTCCAGCCAGTCGGAAATTCAGCATCTGTCCAGTAAGCTGCAGCGGGCCAGCGACACCATCTGTGCCAACGAGCTGGAGATAGAGCGCCTCACCATGAGGGTCAACGACCTGGTGGGGGCCAACGTGGCCGTTCTGCAGGAGCAGCGGCAAAAGGAGGAGAAGTTACGAGAGTCTGAAAAACTATTAGAGGTGTGTTCTAGGATTACTGCAACTGGAGGAGACTCGCGTGTGTGTTTAAAGAGAGAATTAACGTAAATCTAGGTTTTAATATCTGGTTTCTTCCCTACTCTGCCTGATAGCTTTGTTCATATTGTACGTGCTCCATAACCTACAATCTGGCTCCTTGGCTTCCTTTTCACATGAAATAGATAAATTACAATAATATCTGACTTTTTTTCCTGGGTATTTTATTTTGTACATTCTTCAGGAAGAAAAAAGAGAATTGAAGGAAAATTGTAATATCTGATTTTTTTTTCCCTGAGTGTTTTGCAGGCTCTGAAAGAAGAAAAGAGAGAATTGATGGGAGCTCTTCAGGCCCAAGAAAATTTCATCCATGAGGCAAAGATGCAGAAAGAGAAGCTACAAGCAAAATTAAAGGCAGCTGACACTCAACACACAGTCGAAGCCATACGGTATATTTAATCTGAACTATTATTCATCTTACCTCCTTGTTGGTGTGGTTTTCAGGACCAGTTTTATTATAGTAGTCCTCCTTATTTTCTGTTTTGCTATCTGTTGTTTCAGTTACCCATAGTCAGCCATGGTCCAAAAAGATGAAGTCGCAGTTTGTAGAAATAAATAATCCGTAAGTTTTAGGTTGTGTGCCATTCGGAATAGCATATGCAGTCTTGCCTGTTCAGTCTGTCCCACCGGACCGTGGTGCACTCATCTGTCCAGCACGACCACGCTGTGGACTTAGTGGCCCTCTCAGTTGCCAGTCTGGACTGCTGCGTACTGCAGTGCTCACGTTCCTGTAATTTACGTTACTGAATGGTTCCTGAGCACCAATGGAGTTACGCTGGTAATTCAAATATGCCAAAGAGAAGATGTAAGATGCTCCTTTTAAGTGAAAAGATAGTTTTCAATTTACAAAGGAAAGAAAAAACTCCTATGCTGAGGTTATTAACATCTATAGTACAATAAGATATTTTGAGAGAGACAAATAATATTCACATAACTTTTATTACAGTATATTGTAATTATTCTATTTTATTATTAGCTATCATTGGTCTCTGACTGTGCCTATTTTTTAAATTAAATTTTATCTTAGATATGTATATGTAGGAAAAATCAGTATTCATGGGGTTTGGTACTCTCTCTAGTTTCAGGCACGTACTAGGGGTCTTGGGATGTATCCCCCACACAAATGGAGGGGCACTACTGTATTGCATGTTCATAATTCTGTGTGACCATATTGTGGATTTCCTTACTCATTTTAATTTCTGAGTTAGGTTTTACTATGTTAGAAATTTTTTTTCTGCCTCCAGTTTGAGTCTCTGTTTTGAAAGGTACAGACCCTATGGTTAGTCTGCACCCTTGGTGAAACTCCACATGTGAAGGGGATTGGAGTCCAAGTGTCCTGAAAACCTTTCTTTGATAGATTAGGTTATGATTACTAGTTGTCGATCATCAATAACACCAGCCATTGAGCTTGCTCTTTAAAATAGCTCTCTGGGACAGCAGGTGGTGAGGAGGTTAGGGTGGCTGATCCCACATGGCTGACTGCATGGCTTGAGTCCTGAACCCCGTTGCTTGAAAATCACTCTGGGCACGTGTGCATGTGTGCCCCAAATCCTAAGAGGACCATGGAGGAGAAGGGCTTGCAATGTGGCTGTCCTCCCTGGGAGAGGATTTCTTGCTTGATTTCTCTCTCTCTCTACAGGAAGTGCACACACTCCAGCAAAGCTTAAAACACACACACACACACACACACACACACACACACACACACACACAAAACATCCTAAGACTAATTTTATTTTTATGTAGGAATTACTGCCGTGAGAAGTTTGTAGTGGAAAGTAATAGAATGAGTTACACTGCTTTTGCTTGACTTAGGTCTGGTGTGCACTCACCATCTTGCCAGAACTCTCCTGTAACTTTTCTGTTTCTTTGGCTCAAAGTATCAAGTGTCAGCAAAGTGATTTGCCATTTTGTCTGTCTTCCTCCCTTGTAAAACAGACCAAATCCTAATTTAAGAAAGAGTAAATTGCTACTAAGTTTTTTGAGAAACAGCCTTTCTCGACTTTTTACTCTTTCTTTCAGTGTTCTTTTCGTAAAGTAGGAGTCAGACTGGAGAGTTCCATAGAGTTTTAGTTATCAAGAGGAGGTGGGAAATCCAAACTGTGCATTGTTTTTGTTTGTAAACATAAAAGGCCTTAACGATCCATTCTCATTTCCTTTTGTAGGCTGCTGGATGAGGCTCAGACAGAGAGGAAGTACATGTCCCAAGGGCAGGGGGACATAGACAGTGTGCTCTCCCAGTTGGATTTTTCCCACACGAGTGAAGAACTTTTGCGAGCAGAGGTGACTCGTCTTGAAGGCAGGTAGATAATTATATACATAATGGATTTCAAAAAGTCAGAGTTGTTAAAATGAACTGTTCAGAGTTTTTTCTTTATTTATGAGAGAGAGTGAGGCGGTGCCCTCACCAGAGTCTCCTGCTGTGGCCTCGCCAGCCTTTCCCAGCCTCTTGGGTTCAGAGCACACACAGGCGTGCCTGACGTGTACAGGGTCAGGAGCCGAACGTGTGGCTTCCCGCATTGCAGAGGACTGTGTTCATGGTGTGCCACTGTGTCCACGACATACCATGAAGTTGTGTTTGTCATACTGATAAAGCCAACTAATGGCGTAGTGGAAAATAAGTGCTTTGCTCCAGCATCCTCACATGGCCTAGCTTCTTACTTGATTGAGAAAGCAGAAGCAATTAAAGGTAAACTTTCTAATCTTGTCCCGACAAATCCACCAGCCGGCTTGCCTCTGTGCCCATAAGCTGTTGCTGTGGGTGAAGTTCTGGATGAAATGCCTGGGCTCCGAAGACTGACCCCTCCTGTGCATCTAGTTCTGCAGTTACTTCCTTTCTATTTTATATCAACAAGTTCTTTTCTGCTGAATCATTTCTGTAGGACTAAAGTATATGTTGGGGGAAAAAACAATGAAAATCTTCCTTTTAATTCTATATCCTCATCACGTTACTTCCACATTTTCCTGCTCTCTTTCACAATAAAATTATTTTAAAGAGTTGCCTACACTGATTGTCTCTTCCTCTTCACTTGTCGCCTGTGGAGAACCCCTGCATCAGCTTTCCTTCCACCTCACTGCGCTGCTCTTGGAGACGTCAGTTGACACCTGGTGCTCCTTTTCTTCCTCTGTTTTTTCTTTTTTTTAATTGCTGGAGAGTTCATACACTCTGAGAGAAAGCAGCCCTCCAGTGGGGTGTGGCCATACGGCAGTCCTTTTTCCTCCACTTCTCTATCTCATCAGGGCTTAGGGCACATAGCCAGTGTTCTTTTCTTTTCGCTCTCTTTTTTTAATTTTTTAATTTCAGGTTCTTTTATACATTTAGCTTGCAAAGTGAATATTCCAACATATATACATTTCTCACCAGTCCAGTTGATAATACTATAAAGTTATCTTCAACAGATAATACCCCATTTCTTTGTCCCATTAATGCTTTGCCTCTCTATTTTTCTCCTTATTGTCCTTCCTCAGACTATACTCCTTCACCCACTCCCTTACCACACTATATCTGGTATTCAAACCATTTACTATGTTTCTATATCCTTTAGTCATTCAGTTTCGGTCATAGAGTGTGGACACTCAGTATATATTAAGTGGAGACATACAGTGTCTCTCCTTAGTAGCCTGGCTTGCTTCACTCAGCAGTAAGTCTTCCATATTCATCTACTTTCTGTCAAAAGCCAAGATTGTCTTTTTTTCTTTTTTTAAATGGCTGAATGGTATTCCATAGAGTATATGTGCCACAGTTTTTCAATCCATTTATCTGTTCATGGGCATTTGGGTTGATTCCATGTCTTAGCAATTGTGAATAATGCTGCAATAAATATCGATGTGTAAGCACTTTTCTGATTAAGAATTCTTCTGTCCTTTGGGAAGATACCAAGGAGTGGGATTGCTGGATCATATGGTAGTTCTATTTGTAGATTTTTGAGGAACAATTCTCCAAATTGTTCTCCACAGTGGCTAGACCAATTTACATTCCCACCAGCAGTGTAAGAGACATTTAACAGATACAAAAAAGAAAAGATAATTCTCACCAGCAGTGTAAGAGAGTTCCCCTTTCACCATACCCTGGCCAGCATTTATCATTTTTTTTAGTTTTAGTCATTCTGACTGGGGTTAGGTGGTATCTCATTGTTTTGATCTGAGTTTCCCTTTCAATGAGGGATGTTGAGCACTTTTTCATATGCCTTTTAGCTATTCGTATGTCATCCTTGGAGAGTGGTTTTTTCAGCTCATTCTCCCATCTTTAAATAGGATTGATCATCATTTTTTGGGACAGCTGCTTGAGTTTCTTGTGTATTCTGGTTATCAATCCCTTATCTGACACGTAGTTTACAAAAATATTTTCCCATTCTGAGGGCTGTCGATTCACACTAATTACTGTGTCTTTTGCCATGCAAAAACTTCTTAGTCTGATGTCTATTTGAGGGATTACTGACTGAGCTTTGGGGGTCTTATTTAAGAAGTCTTTGCCTACCCTAATGTCTCCCAGAGTTTCCCCAGTGTTTTCCAAAGCAGTTTTATAGTTTGAGGTCTTAGATTTAGATCTTTGATCCACCTTGACTTGATTTTTGTCAAAGGTGAGAGGTAGGGGTTCAGATTCATCTTTCTGCAGGTGGATATCCAGTTTTTCCAGCACCATTTGCTGAAGAGGTTTTCCTTTTCCCATTGGATTGACTAGCACCCTTTGTCAAAAATCAATTGGTATATGTTTGGGAATTTATTTCTGGGGACTCTATTCTGTTCCATTGGTCCACATGTCTGTTTCTGTGTCAGTACCATGCCGTTTTAATTACCACAGTTTTGTAGTATATATTTGGGTCTGGGAGTGAGATGGCACCCACTCCACTCTTTGTGCAGGATTGCTTTGGCCATACGAGGTCTTTTATGATTCCAGACAAATTTTATGATTGTCTATTCTAGATCTGTGAAGAATGTGTCTGGTACGTTGATTGGGGTTGCTTTATATATGTAGATTAATTTATGTAGAATTGTCATTTTGATTATGTTAATTCTTCCAATCCAGGAACATGGGATGTCCTTCCACTTTTTTGTGTGTCATTTTTAATTTATTTTTTTAGCTTCTCATAGTTTTCCTTGTGGAAGTCTTTAACTTCTTTGGTTAGATTTATTCCTAGGTATCTTATACTTTTTGTGGCTATCGTAAATGGAATTACTTTTTTCAGTTTTCTCTCAGTCTGCCTTTTGTCGTATATAGACGTTCTATAGGTTTCTGTATGTTGATTTTATATCCTGCAACTTTACTACCAGTGTTCTTTTCAAGCCACCAGGACTAGGATTTGAACAGCAACTGGCCATGTGGGATCCAACTCCTTCAATTGCTATGCTATGGGCCGACACCTACATGGGGCTCCTTCTTTCTGTTAATCAGTAGTGCTGTTATTTCCTTGGGTGTTAATTGAATTCTGACTAAGGCTAACCCATATCATTGTCATAGTTACAAACTTTAAAAAAAAATTTATCATCCTTCTATACTTTTTGAAAATGAAGAGTTTGATATTTTATTTAAAACCATGAATCAAGGGACCAGCAGATGGTGTAGTGGTTACGTTGCTGGACGTCCATATGTTCAACCATGGTTTCAGTCTTGGACCTGGTGACTTAAAAGTCATACTGGGCAGGCCTTTCCAAGATCCTGGGAGGAGAATGGAGAAGAAGGGATTGCAGAGTGGCCATCCCCTTTAGGGGTTGATTTCTCACTTTCCCTCTCATTGTCTCTTTCTCTCTCCATGGTGAGCGTACATGTTCTAGGGCAAAAGCCTCTCAAAAAAAAAAAAAAACAATGAAACGAAACACATTAATCATTATCATTTGTACACTTGACATTTTCTTTATATAAAAAAGATAGTAGTTTGTAAATTAAGAGGGGATTTCAAATAGCTTATGGGAAAATGTAATTAAAGTACAATTTTATTTTGGTGAAAAAAATTTTTTTGAAATCATTTAGTTTTTTCTTAGTAGTCATTTTCCTTGAAATTTTGAAGACATTTCAGATTAACCTTTAGGCAAACAAATAACCAAAAATATCATCAGTTGACACTTTTTAGGATATCTTTAGTATATTTTGTTTGTTTGGGGATGTCTTTAATAAAAATAGTTTGTTTTCACTTTTATTTCTGCTTTTGGAAACCTCTAATTATTTTTGTTTTTCTACATAATGTCCACACACACACACACACACACACACACACACACACACACTTTTTTGCTTTATTTCTTTTGGAATGTTTATGATATTCCTATCATTACGGAGGTATGATTTTTCACTGATTGGCTCCTTTAGTGATCTTTTAAATACATTGGGTTGTCTGAGAAGTCATGACGCATTTTGTATAGAAAACCAGAAAGTATTAGACTGTTTCCCGATTACCTAGTATTTAGGATCGTTGGAAAAGTCATGATGTATTTTTGCATAGACAAATGTGCCATGACTTTTCTGATGACCCAGTATATGTTTTGCTGCTCAGTCATCGGCTCTGAGACTTACGTCTTGTTTCTGACTTGCAGTGTGACCTTGGACTCCTGAGCCTCCTTCGTCCCTAAAACTCCCATCTGTAGGTAGGGCAAGACCATCTCTGATTTTCCTTCTCTCTCTACATCAGTATTTGGCACATCATAATCACATACTCAATCCTAAAAAAAAAATGAGCATTCTGAGAATTTTAGATAAAGGTTAAATTAGAATAAATTGATATAAACACTAGTAGTCAATAATAAACCAATGGCTTAAAGTTTTTTCATTCAAAAAACAAGTAGAAAAGGAGCTGTTTTAGGTAGTTTATGTTGTTTAGTTTGAACAGAATATTCCCTAAAACAAAAAGGCAGGAATTCATTCATTCATTCATTCATTTACTTATTTATGGGAGAGGTTTTCGCTATAGGCCATGTGTGTTCGCCAGAAAGATAGAGAGAGACAGAGAGACAGAAAGCGAGAAATCGCCCCCCAGTGGGGATGGCCACGCTGCAATCCCTTCTCTTCCATTCTCCTCTCGGGATCTTGGGCACGCACGCACACGTGCTCAGCATGAGTTTAAGCCACCGGGTCCACAACTCGAACTGCGGTCAACTACGTGGGAGTCCAGTGACGTAGCCATTACGCCAACTGCTGGTCCCAAAGGCAGTAATTTAAATAATTGTTTTTGTGGTGGTGTATTGCAGAGATATTTTGTGATGATAGCTTATCTGGTAACTTATAGTCTTCTGTAGATCAGGACATCATAGAAGGAAAATTTTGAGATTTGCAACTAAAAAAATAATGACTACATTTATTTTCTTCTCTTTCGTTATGTAGTTTGGAATCTGTGAGTGCGACGTGTAAACAACTGAGCCAAGAACTAATGGAAAAATACGAAGAACTGAAGAAGATGGAAGGACATAACAATGAGTACAGGGCAGAGATTAAGACGGTAAAAATCCTCCTGCCTGGCACGTGACGTCATGTGTATGTGTGGACTCTGCTGGGGGTTAGGTGATAACAAGAGTCATGTTTAATGAGAGAAAAGTGGAGGCCCACTTGACATTCAGCAGCGAGGAGCGCCTGGGGTGTGCGCAGGGAGGGCCTTCTTTCCTTGGGACCCTTGGGGGCTCCATAAAAATAATTTCAAGGTATTTGGAGCCCGTCCCCTTTGAACCCGAAAACTTTTTAAACAATGCTTGATAAAAATCTTTCTAAAAGATAGCTACTTTCTTGCTTGCAAAAAGTTACTGTGAGTTATGATGTAATTTTTTTATTGACTGAAGATGGGTATGGTTATTTATTTTCTTCTGTGTTATGATGTAGTTAGTATCCTCATTGGGGCCCTGTCCATCCTATGTGTTGACTTGTATTTTGTTTTATTACTTCTTTGAGATTACTTCTAGCCCTTTTCTTCCCTTTGTTTTCGTTTATTATCTTCTGTGGACTAGGAGACTAGAGGCAGAATTTTTAGATTTGTAACTAAAAAAAGAGTGAAGGTCACAGGAACTGTCCTCTGAATAACGTGCCTGTCTTGGATGTGGCTCTCAGCACTGGAAGTCTGCGTCTCCTGGTTTGAGAAATGGTAAATGACTGTGAATTTAGCCACTTGCCCTCCAATACAGACACGCGACTTAATAAATGGCTAATTTTCTGAAGGTGTAACTTGGAAAATATTTTAAATCTTGAGGTAAGGTAAACATCGTCTTATTTTTCTGCCTAAGGATTTCCCCTTGAATTTTGGTGCTTTTTTCCCCTGTTTCTTTGTAGCTGAAAGAACAGATTTTACAGGCTGAGCAGAGTTATAGTTCCGCACTAGAAGGAATGAAGAGGGAGATCTCCCAGCTAACTCGGGAGTTACATCAGCGAGATATCACTATTGCTTCAGCCAAAGGTTCTTCCTCAGACATGGAGAAGCGACTACAGGCAGAGATGCAAAAGGCAGAAGAAAAAGCAGTAGAGCATAAGGTGAAGGCTGAGCAAATGCTCTATTAAAGTTTGTTTTTGAAAATTGAATTTATTAAAGGTACAATTTCCATTATATTTAATTCAGTAAACCTTTATTAGACACCTGCTTTGGGCTGAGGGTATGCAGGTCGGCAAGCAGTCTAGTGAGGGTGGCGGGGAGGTGAGAGCAGAAACAGACAAGTAGTCACTGTGTCGGGGAAGGTGGTGAGAGGTTGCTAGAAAGCACAGCTAAGGGGCGCTGGGTCTAGACCACTCCATGCAGAGGCTTCTCAAAGGCATGACAGGTCTGAGCTAAGACTGTTGAATAGGAATGAGCTGGGTGACGGGGGAGGTGGAGTGTCTCAGTAGAAGGAGAAATACACAGAGATCTCTAAGAGAGTGAGAGGTCTCGCTGTGAGTGAAGCTAGAATACAAGGGAGAATGGAAGGGATGAGACTGGAAAGCAGGCCCCACTCCTCAGGGACCTCAGCTGTGGGAAGGAGCTGCAGTGTGATCTTGTAAGGATGGCCGGAAGCAGGAGCAGAGGTCTCTGTGGTTACTGAGTGGAGACTCAGAAGGAGTCAAGGAGATTGCTCAGATGCTGTTAAAGCATGAGGTTGGGCAAGACATAGAGGGAAGAAATTCATCCTGGAAACATTTGGCTGGTAAAACCGATGGGCTTTCTCTGTACTGGACTGAACAGGGAGGATGAAGTAGACGAGATTAAGGAAAGATGTCAGTCAGGATTTAAGACCAGGAAACTGAGTGAAAAGTGAAGCTCTCTAACCAAGTAGAGGAAAGAGTGAGAGACTATGATGAATTTGTGTAAGAGGTCCACACAGTGAGGAAGCTGGTGGAAGGGATGTTGGTTTAGCGCATTTGATTTGAGAGGGCACTTTTGGACTTTTGTATAGAAATATCTAGTTGTCAATTCCACAGGAGATCTAGAGTGCAAGAATAAAATCAGGATTAGGCATTTAGTTATGAGCGTCCTTGCATGAAGTTGGCATTTGAACACCCTGAGAGATTCAGAGATTATGATGAGAAAGCACAGAATATGCAGGGCAGTGGCTTTAACTTAATTTGAATACATCTTATTAGGGTAAAAAAGATGCTGGGAAGGAGTTTAAAGTAGCAGTGAGGAAAGAAGCCGAAGAAGGCAGGAATCTTTCAAGCAGGAATAATCAAGCAGAAAAACTAAAGAGGCTGAGCACTGCAAAGAAGTGGTTTTTTGTTTTTGTTTTTGTTTTTTTTAAGGCTGAGCACTGCAAAGAAGTGTTTTTTTTTGTTTTGTTTTGTTTTCCCGAACCGCTGTTCCAAATGCTGTTGCAGGAAGAAGCTGAACTAGAGGAGGCTCACGTAGGATAGTGGTCAGGGCTGTAGCAATATGCTAAAGCTCCGTCACTTCACTCTTGACTCACCATCTTAGGACAGTATTTAAGGGCTGGCCCTGTGACCTGGTGGTTGAGGGTGCTGGATCCTATATGGCCGAACACATGATTTGAATCCTGGCCCCGGCAGCTGGAGTAAAAACACCAGGTGCATATGTGCACGTGCCCCATAACCACACCTCACTGGAGAAGGTTCTCCTTTTATCTGTGCCAATTTCTGGTGAGCAGGTGCACCCTTTGGCCCACACATACACAAATAATAATTATTACCCTTCATGTTAGTTCATCTTGATAACATCTTTAAAAAACCTTTTTAGAAGTGTGTATGTGTATAAAAATGAAGGATGTAACTTAGTCCAATGAAAATTACATGTGGAAAGATTTTGTTAGATGTATTTGACTGATTTGTTATAGATGTTTATTTGTTCTTTCTGCTTTTACCTTCAGGAGATTTTGGGTCAGCTGGAATCACTCCAATTAGAAAATCGTCGCCTTTCTGAAATGGTGATGAAACTGGAATTGGGTTTACATGAGGTACCTAAACAGAAACTTAAGTTTTTCTACTATCCAAGTTTTTTAAAAACAAAACCCCTTGTAAATATTGATATTTTTTAAAGAGAGAGTGAGATCAAATTATATTTTTAGACGATGTAATTTAATTAAATATTTTGGAAACTTTAATGTTCAAAGTATTTTACCAGGTCCTACTTACAAGGGTAAGTAAGATAGGATGCTTGCCTTTAAGAGATTAGAAAACTCTAGCAGGAAAGACAAAAAATGCATACAAGTGGGACCAGCAGATGGCATAATGGCTATGTTGCTGGACTCCCATATAGTCGACTGTGGTTCAAGTCCTGGACCTGGTGGCTTAAAGTCACGCCGGGCGCGTGCGTGTGCGTGCCCAAGATCCCGAGAGGAGAATGGATGAGAAAGGATTATGACGTGTCCATCCCCGCTGTGGGGTGATTTCTCACTTTCTGTCTCTCTGTCTCTCTCTGTCTTTCTGGCAAGCACATGTGCCCCTTAGTAAAAACCTCCAAAAAAGAAAAAAAAAAGCATACAAGCTTCTATGAAACCAGAGAGAACATGATTAACATTGTGTTATAAATAATGTGGATGCTCTTTTAATTACTTTGTTTTAACATTCTAATAATTTGCAGAATGACTTACTTATTGTACTCATCTTTTCTTGAAGTAGACTAACTGTCTGAAGATTACATTAAACAGTCTTTTGGGTGTACTTCCAGAGAGTAAACAGGGAGGCTTCAAAAGTTCATGGAAAATGGGATCAAAGTATGAATATATTTGAGTGCAAGAAAATTTGAACTCTGGGCATTGTTTTTTTCATATTATCTATTTTCCATGAACTTCTTGGAGACCCATCATGTATCTCCAAAGATATATATGGTCATACAGTGGTTTCTATTTGCTCTCAAATAGTTGCAATTTTGCAGTCATGGACTGTGGAAGCTGGTGTGGAAGAAAATGCAAAAGGATTGAAGAATGCTTTTTTTCCTGCTAGAGAAATGGGGTACTATTTTTATAATCTTCTAGAAGGAAAATATTCCCTAAGCATCATCAAGCCGTAAAGGATTTTATAGTATAAAGATGTAAAATTTGTGGATAGTGAAAAACCCCATGAAAAAACTAGTAAGGAGGAAAAGATTGATAAAGACACACAAAGTTGATATAAAATATTAATATGTAAGGATTCCCTATGAAGATAATGAGGAAAAGATAAACCTGTAGACAAATGAGTAAAGGACATAAGTAGATAATGTCTAGGATACAGATATCCAGTAAAGAAGGAGAGCTGCCCAGCCTCCCTAACGGTCAAAGGAAAGCAAATGATACTCTCTGGCTGATTAGCTTGAAGTGACTTTTAAAAACTACTATGTCGCCAGTTTAGCCAGGAGGTAGGGAAACAGGCGCTCACATGCACTGTTGTTAATACACACAGCTTCTGAACTCCTGGATCGTGCCTTTTCCCTTTTATTATTTTTATTTTCTAAATTGGCAGAGGACATGTGCACTAGCCAGAGAGAGAAAAAGATAGAGGGAGAAGGCACCCCTTAAACGGGATGTGGTCACACTGCATTCCCTTCTCCGCCGTTAGGCAGGCATGCACATGTGCCTGCTCTATTTGTTCAAGCCTCCAGAGCCAGGACTCACACCACAGTCCACCATGTTGGATCCGGCTCCCTTAACCACGATAGGACTGGGCTGCTTTCACATTTCTGTAGTCAGTGCCAGCTCTTTCTTCAGGATGATCTTAACCTGTTTGCATTCCCAAAGAACCCATCTTATAGGAACAAATAAGCAAAACTTGTCATTGCAATATGGTTTTAGATATCTGAAATTTTGAAATAAACCAAGTGTTTGTTTAAGTGGTTACTTTATGGCTCTCTATACTACGAAATACATGCTTCCCTCTAATATGGTAGGTGAAAACATTCGTCACCCAGATCTCTCTCAAACCATAATGAAAGGATTTTTTTTCTTTTTTTAAACACAAAACACAAGGATGGGAAAAATAGGAGCTAAAATAGCAGCTAAACATTTTGTAAGAGGAGAGATGAGTGGATGAATGAGTAAGTGGGTGGGTGGTAAATGACTATATGCCTAGATAAAGCCACTGCTAAGGATCTTGTATCTGTGGACAGATCTAAAAACTAACTTTCTTAACTAATCTTCCAAGGCTCAAGAGTTAGCGATACTTGATTAAAAAAACTTACGTAACAATCACCCGTTCTGTTTAAGGGTTGAGAACTCTCAGGGGAGCGCACAGGGGAGCGCACACCAGGCCACGGCCGCTTGATTTCCCCGAACCCCCAACGGTGGCGGTGCTGTCCGTTCTCCACGTGGCGTCACGTGTGCTGGCTGCTCAGTCTTTAGATCCCCTGTCACATTGATTTATCTGTAACTGACGTCAGTGAGATAACTTTGGAGAAAAGTAAAGGTATCTGGCAAAGGCAAGCATTATCTTTTTAGGAAAAAAAAAAGTTTAATGGCATTATACATAAACTCTTGTTGGTGAAAATCCCGTCAGCAATTTGAGCTTCCTCTGGTTTTGAAATTATTCACAGCATGTGAATATATTGTGCATATTCCTAAGAATAATTGCTAGACGTGTTCTTTCATATTTCACCATCCAGGAAGCTGGAATTACTTTTTCAAGTGATTGTTTGGGCTAAATATTGATTTTAATAAATTACCTAACTATCTCAGTATGAAAGATGGCAGTGCTGAGGAAATCAATTACTCACATATTTTTAGAGCTTGCAGTGGGTCAGCCAGACTGAACAGTGCTGAACCCACACTGGCAGGCCCGTACCACGCCCCGAGGCCAGCCTGCGCACCGGGTGCTTGTGCACATGTCCAGGGTCTGTGCTGACGGAGGCCGGGGGCAGACTGTGGCGTGCAAGCCTTGTTGGAGGACTCTCTCTCTCTCTCGGAAGAAATAAATTCAGTAAGCTGAAAAAACCTGATACTAGTTCACATTTCAATTCATACATCCTATACATGTTCTTTTCTGAGGTTTTATCTGGCATTGACAGCTTGAAAGATAGAAAGATTTTGTAACGCACTGTCACTACTGGTACACAGATAGTCAACAGGTATATTTTAGAATGACATTTTTATTGGACAAATTTTGTTTGCCAGGCTACTCCATTTTTTTTTATTTAAATCTTTCTTTATTTCTCCCATGAGCCAGAGAGAGGGAGAGGGAGAGGGAGAGAGAGAGAGAGAGAGAGAGATGGCACCTCCAACAGGGCCTTGACACTGATCTGCCCCGTGTCAGCCAGCTCACATCATGGTGCGTTCAGGGAGGTTCTGGGCTTGAACTTGAACCTTCCTGTGTGGGAGTGCCCTATACAACATTCCGTTTTCCTGTTTTGCCACCATCTGGCCCCCGTCGAGGTACTCTTGACAGGCACACTTTCAGGCATTAAAAGATGAGGAAAGCCCAAGCTAAACATCATATTAAACTCCAAAGGTGACCATAATTTTGTGGAATGCTAATTAAAAGTTTGTCATTAGAAAAAAATGGTCCCGACAGCCATCTTTTCAGGTGCTGTATTGCTAGAAGTGCCTGGAATTGAAGAGCAGACACTGACAATCACATAGCAGGGCCAGACCAGGGTGCTAGCTTCCACCACCCTGCCGTCCTCCATTCTGCCTCGTCTTGTCCAGTTTACATAGACTAGATGGCAAAGTTATGTCAACGTGTCTACGGTCAGAAAATATTTAGGAGTAGAAGTTATCCTCACTAAGCCCAGATTTCTGTTCAAAACCTTTTGTTCAAATTTCTTTTCTTCCTGTGTCTATTGATTTTCTCCCCCCAGTATTCTATGGCTCTTCAGTCTTCCTGTCTCTTGAGAGAACCGGGCCCCTGTTTTTTCCTCCCAGCCTCCCCGTGCCCATTCCCGATGATCACTGGTAGCTCTCTCTGCCCTGGTTCCACCCTTCCTCCAGCTCCTGGGATGTCCTCAGGCACACGGGAAGCTCACTGTGCTTCTCATTCTCCACTCCCCTTTCCTCTGAGTAACAGAACCCTTTCTCTGTTAGCCTTTGGGGGCTAAAACCGAATCTTTACCTTTTCTAAAGTAAAGTCACAGGTTAGTTAGTTATAACTAAAACAAACAAACAAAAAACTGACTTTTCAGCCAGTACTATCATAGATCACAAGTGTTCTTGTACAGATTAAGTGATTCTAGTGTTCTTTTTTATTAGGCCAAAGAGATTTCACTAGCAGACCTCCAGGAGAATTATATTGAGGCATTAAATAAATTAGTGTCTGAAAATCAACAACTACAGAAAGATTTGATGGATACCAAATCTCAGCTGGAGATTTCTACTCAGATGTGCAAAAAAAAAAATGACAGGATCTTTAAACCAACACACTGCAGAACAGCTGACTTCAAGAATACCGAGTTCAAGTAAACATGTCTGAAACTTTATTTAAAATGTGTATTATTGCAATATAGTTCTCATCGCTTTGAGGACAGTTTCCGACTTGCAGAAACTGAATCTCTGTTAAGGGACTCGTGTGTTGACTGGGAAGTGCGGGATGCACGAGGAAGGCTGACTTGGGCTAAACACGGAGGGCTTGCCCAGCACTCTCATCTGGCCTTGGTTCCACACATGCCGGCCATGGGCACAAATGCAATCTTCATTCCCCTGAGCCTTCCATGGTCTCCCACCTCCTCAACCCCATTGGCTCTGTAAATAGTGGAACTGGCTTTTTATTTTATCTTTTAAATCTCCTATAGGGTGTATACACTTGCCAGAGAGAGCGAGGAAGAGAGAAAGTGAGAAAACACCCCCCAGGGGGAATGACCATGCTGCCTTCCTTCCCCTCTGCTGTACTCTCAGGATTTTGGGTGCACTCATACTTGTGCCCTGTGTGTCCCTCAAGCCTCTGGATCTAGAATTCCCTTTAAATATATATATATATACACACACACACACACACACACACACACATACATATATATACATACACATACTATATATATATATATATATATATGTATATATAAAGCTTCCTATCTTCCTGGTCCATTAATTATAGACTTTTATCATAAGAAATCATTATTCAATGGAAAGCCACCTGATTCTGGTTTATATTATTGGGCTGTCAGTAAAGTCATGATGTATTTTTGCATAGAAAAATATGCCATGACTTTCCCACTAGCCTAATAGATGGTTTACATGTTTTCCCACCCAAAACCTTAGCTGATACCCGCCCTCACCACCACTAGTGCCTCCACCCTGTCCCCTGGTGAGGTTCGCTGCTCAGTCCTTCCCCTTCCTAGCAGTAACCGCACTGCGTGACTCTGGCAGCTTGCTTCTCTCCCTTGCTGTGTTGTAAGAGTGTGAGGGCAGGTGTGGCGGGAGGACAGGCTATTTGGGGTCTAAGTGTGAAATAAACCTGGTCTGAGCAGGCTGCTCATTTTGTAAAGTAAAGTCTTATTCGGTAGCCTGTTCATTTTGAAGCAAATGTCCTACGATATTTCCAGTGGAAAGAAGAAAGTTGCTACAATTTTTTGTTTTCTTTTCTAATCTGCTATCCAGGCCAACCCATGGCCAGCACAGACGTGATGGAATAAAGACTGGGCACTACAAAACAGGTCTTCATTCTCCCAGAGGACACGCATTGGATAGTATAGACCCCATATCCAGGGTCCTCAGCCCCTTGAGTCCTCAAGGCAGCCCTTGCAGCTCCACCGTTTCCTTGCCTTCCTACTTTCTGGATAAAACTCACTTCTTGCCGTCAGTGGTAGATATGAATGAAGCCAACTTTTCTGACACTGTGTCTGAGAGTCTGAATGACCAAGAAGAGTTTATGTCTTCGGTATGGAAACTTCTTGATCTTACTAGTTTGTTAATTAGTTTGACTTTTTTTTTTTTAAATTTAATTTAAGGGTGAAAGGTATGCTTTTCCCCCCCCTTACTAGTTCTCTATCAAAAGTACCCTTTATTATTCTCATGTATTTTTGTCTTACTGTTTTATTCATGAAGGCACATTCAGCCAAGATTACTTTTCAAAATGCATCCTAGTTCTAAATGTAATGTAAGTGGCAGATATTC
>NW_006159792.1:69446-71916 GCF_000334495.1 Tupaia belangeri chinensis
CCTTTTTTTTTTTTTTTTTTTTGACTTTCAAATCCTTACTGTTTTATATTTTTTTCTTGCCTTATTACACTGTAGAAGGCCTTTAATGTAATGTAGACTATAATTAGTAAACATTTTTCATTTTAATTTTTAAAAATATATACTTATTTATTTAGATTATTTTTAAATTTAATTTTATTATAATCTTTTTTATATTACATTGAATCACATATATCTTTACAGTGTATTACATTTATTTTTCTAGCATGATTACTGTGCCTATCAGTCAAGACAAAGACATTACTATTCACATCATCATCATCAAATAGCTTTTCATCATGTTTTTTCAGATTATTATTATTCCCATTATTTCCTTAAACATTTAATCACTATGTAACATTTAGCTTGTATAAAGAATTTAACCAACATGAAATACTTCTCAGACCAGTCCAATTGAGAATACTGTATCTGTTCTCATCAACAGGTAATAAACCCTTCCTGTGTCCCACTAATGTCTTACCTCTCTTTTTTCTCTTGCTCTTTCTCTATAATCTTCGCGTCTCCCGTCTCATACCACACGTCGTTAGCATCCATAACTATTTTCACTGTTTTTATGCCCTCCAATATTTTGAACTCTACAGTAAAGTCCAGATAGTTGGTGTATATTAAGTGGTTACATACAATATCTTTCTTTACATTCAGCAGTAGATCTTCCATATTCAACTACGTTCTATCAAATGCCAGGGTCTTGTATTTTTATTGCTGCATACTATTCCATAAAGTATATGTGCCACACTTTTTCCATCTACTCATCTGTTTGTGGATGTTTGGGTTGGTTCCATGTCTTAGTGATCGTGAATAATGTTGTAATAAACATGGATGTGCAAGTTCTTTTCCGACTGAGTATTCTCATGTCCTTTGGGTAGATACCAAGGAGTGGGATTGCTGAATCTAATGGTAGTTCTATTTGTAGATGTTTGAGAAACCTCCATATTGTTTTCTGCAGTGGCTAAACCAGTTTATATTTCCACCAACAGTGTAAGAGAGTTCCCCTTTTACCACATCCTGCCAACACTTATCACTTTTTGTATTTTTAATCTTCACCATTCTGACAGGGATTAGGTGGTATCTCATTGTGGCTTTAATATGCATTTCCTTTATGATGAGGGATATTGAACATTTCCTCATATGGTTTTTGGCTATTCGTATGTCTTCCTTAGAGAGATTTTGGTTCAGCTCATTTTTTCATCTCTTAATTGGGTTAATTAATTAATTAATTAATTAATTTTTTGAGTAAGGCACTTGAGTTCCCTGTGTATTCTGGTTATCAGTCTCTTGTCTGAGGCATATTTTACAAAAATATTCTCCCATTCTAAGTGTTGTTGGTTTACACTCATTACGTGTCCTTGGCTGTGCAGAAATTTCTTAGTCTGCTATAATCCCACTTGTCTATTTTAGGGATTATTGCCTGTGCTTTGGGAGTCTTGTTTAAGAAATCTTTGTCTACCCCAATGTCTCCCAGAGTTTCCCCAGTGTTTTCTACCAGTAGTTTTATAGTCTGAGGTCTTAGGTTCAGATCTTTGATCCATTTTGAGTTGATTTTTGTTAATGCTGAAAGAAGGGGATTCAATTTCATCTTTCTGCAGGTGGATACCTAGTTTTTCCAGCACCATTTACTAAAGAGGTTTTTCTTTTCCCAGTGGGTTGACTGATATCCTTTGTCAAACTGTAAGCTCTGGGATTTATTTCTGAGGTCTCCATTCTATTACATTGGTCCCCCTCTCTGTTTTTGTACCAACCCCATGCTTTGATTATCACAACTTTATTGTATATCTTGGGGTCAGGGGGTGAGATGCCACCCATTTCTCTCTTCTTGCACAGGATTACTTTGGCAATATAAGATCTTTTATGATTCCAGGCAAATTCAATGATTGTCATTTCTAGATCTGTGAAGAATGTTACTGATATTTTGTTTGGAATTGCATTAAATATGTAGATTAATTTGGGTAAAATTGCCATTTTGATTATGTTAGTTCTTCCAATCCAGGAACATGGCATGTCCTTCCACTTTTTTATGTCCTCTTTAATATCTTTTGTAAGATTTTCAGGGTTTTTTGTAAGGGTTTTTGACTTCCTTAGTTAGGTTTATCCCTAGGTATCTTATACAACTTGTGGCTATGGTGCAAGGGATTCCTTTCTTCAGCTCTACTTCATTTAACTCGTTGTTCATATATAGAAGTGCTATAGATTTTTGGATGTTGATTTTGTATCCTGCCACTTTACTGCATTCATTTATTAGTTCTTAATCATGAAAGGATGTTGTATTTAATCAAATGCTTTCTCTGCATCAATTGAAATGATCATATGCCTTTTATCTTTCTTTCTGTAAATATGGTGTATTATATTTATGGTCTTGCATATGTTGAACCACCCTTGCATCCCTGCGATAAAGCCTACCTGGTCATGATGAATAATCTTTGTTATATGTTGT
>NW_006159792.1:72754-79186 GCF_000334495.1 Tupaia belangeri chinensis
AGGTTTTCGCTATAGGGCGCATGTGCTCGCCAGACAGACAGAGAGACAGAAAGCGAGAAATCACCCCCCAGGGTGGATGGCCACGCCGCAGTCCCTTCTCCTCCATTCTCCTCTTGGGATCTTGGGCACGCACGCACACACGCCCGGCGTGAGTTTTAAGCCACCAGGTCCGGGATGCCAACCGTGGTCGACTACATGGGAGTCCAGTGACAAAGCCATTACGCTAACTGCTGGTCCCCATGTTTGTGTATTTTTGAGGGTATTTCTTGAAATTAATATTGAGTTTAATCCCATCATGGTCAGAGAAGATACTGGATATAGTTTCTACGCTTTTGAATCTGTAAAGGCTTGATTCGTGACCTATTA
The DNA here is from genome assembly GCF_000334495.1 of Tupaia belangeri chinensis. Taxonomy (NCBI): domain Eukaryota; kingdom Metazoa; phylum Chordata; class Mammalia; order Scandentia; family Tupaiidae; genus Tupaia; species Tupaia belangeri. The sequence goes on from NW_006159792.1 coordinate 73,121, forward strand.
TATAGTCAATCTTTGAAAAGGTTCTATGCTGGGGTGAGAAAAATGTCTATTTTGTGGTCTTAGGGTAGAAAGTTCTATAGATGTCAGTCAAGCCCATTCAATTTATAGTATCATTTAGAGCCTGTGTATCTTTCTTTACTTTTTGTCTAGAAGATCTGTCTAAAGGAGATAATGGGATGTTGAGATCCCCAACGATTATAGTGTTGCACCCTATCTCTCCTGTTAGCTCTAGCAGTTTTTCCTTCATGTATTTAGGTGCTGTTGATTTGGGCACATAGATAATTCTAACTGTGATGTCTTCTTGATGAATTAGCCCATTTACTATTATATAATGCCCTTCTTTGTCTCTTCTTACAGCCTTTGTCTTGAAGTCTATTTTGCCTGAAATCAGTATCGCAACTTCAGCCCTCTGATTTCCATTTGTATGGATTATCTTTTTCCAGCCCTTCACTTTTAGCCTATGTATGTCTTTATCCATAAGGTGTGTTTCTTGTAGGCAACAGACAGAGGGTTTCTGATTTTTTTTTAACAATCGATTCAGCCATCTGTGTCTCTTAATTGGAGAATTTAATCTATTAACATTCAATGTTAGTATCGATATTTCTGGACCTGTTCCTATCATTAAATGAGCCATTTTGTTGGTTGTTTTTTGTTCTCGTATAACTGTCCATCCGACTTTTTAGTTTTCCTGGTATAGCACTCCCTTTAGAACTCTTGAAGAGCTGGTCTGGAATTTTGGTACATTCTTTCAGGTTTTGTTTATCTGAGAATGTTTTTATCTTTTTTTTCCCATATGAAGGATAGTCTTGCCGGGTATAGTATTCTTGGTTGAAATTGTTTCTCATTTATTACTTTGGCTATATTTCTCCTTTCTTTCTTTGCCTGCATTGTTTCCAATGAGAGATCTGATGTTAGCCTGATGGGATGACCTTTGTAAGTGACTTGATTTACAAGTTTCCCCCTTGACAATTTTAGTATCTTGTCTTTATCTGCGGTTTTGGCCAGTCTGGCTATAATGTGCCTTGGAGAGGATCTTCTTGGGGTGATTCTATTTGGTGTCCTATGTATTTTTTGGGTCTGAATAGTTGAATGCCTCTCTAGGTTTGGAAAATTTTCTTCCATGATTTCATGAGATAAATTACCAATGTTCTTATTATTTTCTTCCTCTTCTGGGATACTAATTATCTGGATATTGGGGTGCTTCATGTTATCTAGTATTTTTTGTATATTATCCTCATTTTTCTTGGTTGTTTTCTCAACTTTTTAATACTTTTTTCTAGGTTAGAGGTTTTGTCTTCTACATTCGTGATTCGATCTGTGTTCTAATTTACTTTTAACACTTTCAAGGGAAGTCTTAATTTCCTGTATCACATTTTTCATGAAGAATGTGATTCTTTTTTAAGGTGTCTGTTTCTTCTTTCAAATCATGAAAGGACTTCCTCATCTCCTGGAGCTCATTGTCTCTTTTCTCTTGCATCTCAATTAGTTTGGTCACTGCAAATATTCTGAATTGCTTATCTGACATTTCCATGACTTTCATTGTGTTGTCTGTGGATGATGTGGGATTGACAATTTCCCTTGGGGGAGAAACATTTTCTTGGTTGCTCATATTTCTTCTGCCTCTGCGATTGTTGCTAGTCATATGGTGATCTATACGTTCCTTCCTAAATTATTCAAGATATCTCTGAGCGTTAAAGGTGTGCAAGAGTAGAAAATTGGCGATCTGTCTTCTGCTTGGCCTCCCTGTTGCTCACTGGCACCTATACTGTTGTCAGTGGTCCTGGGTGACCCAAAGTTGTTCTCCCTGTATTCTAAAGGACAGGTGCGCCTCAGACTGAGCTGCTGAGCTTCACCTCAGGAGCAAAGAAAAGATCGCTAGCAAGAATACTGAAATGCTGAGAGTTCAAAAGCCAGTGGGGGAGGGTATGAGCCATGGTCCTGGCCATTAGGCCCTGCAGCCACAGGCAGCCTGGCCTGAACTGGTCTCTGGATGGGGTGGGGAGGGGTGTGAGTTCATCTTAAAGTCCCAAGACACAAACTTGAAGTCCAAAGGCAAGTAGGGAAGGGGATGAGCCCCCCTTCCTGCCTTTATCAGAGAGGGTCAGTTTTTTACTGATAGGGTTGGTTCAGAGAGTGTATCCGATGCCAGCATAGTCTGAGTCAGGGCAGGGAAGAAGGGAGAGGAGCTGCTAGGAAGGGGAAGCGGAGAGTGGGGGTGGAGGCCGAGCCCTGGAAGTGTGTGGAGTGTGTCCTGGGTGTTGTGTTGTGGCCCTGGTGGCAGAGGCAGCCCTTGACACTGTACTGGCCCTTGTCTCTCCTCTGTGTGCAGATACTCTCCACTGTGTGCGGGCTCCGTCAGCTTTTTACTTCTACAGTGAAGCAGCTGCTCGGGGCTGTTCACATACCCTCACCCTCTAAGGCTATGTACTGTGAAAGTTCAATCTTTTGGACATTTTAATGTGTTGATATGTGTATGTTGTGTCTATGGGAAGGTTTCCTTTTTTTTTTTTTTTTTTTTTTTTTTTGAGAGGTTTTTGATATGGGTGTGTGCGCTCACCAGAAAGACAGAGAGAGACAAAAAGCGAGAAATCACTCTCAGGGGGGATGGCCACACCACAATCCCTTCTCCATTCTCCTCTTGGGATCTTGGGCACATGTACCCAGCGTGAGTTTAAGCCACTGGGTCTGGGACTGAAACCACGATTGACTACATGGGAGTCCAGTGACATAGCCATTACACCAACTGCTGGTCCCGGGTAGATTTCCTTTTGATTCTCAATATACGTCCTCGCTTATAAGTACTAGGTTGTTGGCATCCTGAGATGGATACCGAATTTGAGCTGTGACATAATGATTTTCTTGACTGAAAAATGAAGATTTTTCTGCTGAGATTTCCCCCTCCAGATTCATTTATATTGGGAAAGGCACAACCCCAGGCCCATCCTGGATACCAAACTTGAGCTGTGAATTACTGGTTTTCTTGACTAAAAATGAAGATTTTTTTTTTTTGGCTGAGACTTCTCCCTCTAGATTCATTTCTACTGGATAGGGCTATCTCTGTCTCCTATCCATTTCTTTCTTCTCTCTGTGTCTCCATGTGACTTTTAATTTTTAATTTTTTTTTAAGGTAAAGTATTCTCTGGGCTCTTAAGCCCCTCCTTTATTGTGCTAATCGGTGTCTTTCCCCATTCCATTTAGGAAAGGTGCACCCTCAGGCCCATCTTGAGATGGATGCCGACCTTGAACTGTGAAATACTGGTTTTGCGTGCTGTGCGGTTTTCATTTTTTTGCTTTTTAAAATTAAAATCTAAAGTTTTTTTTTTACCATATTTTTAAATTTCTCCTTTTCTCTTTTATTTTTTCTTCTTCTTTGCTCTTCTCAAATTTTTTTCCTTTTTTCTATATCTTTATTCATTGGCTGCTCAGCCTCTATGCACTAAGTGTCTAGACAGGTCCAAGTGAGTAGGATCCAAACATCTGAATATGATTAGGGTCAGAATATTTCTCTAATCCCACTGAATGTGAAGCATAGAGTGAAAACGGAATGGAAGAGAGGTCACAGATAACCTCCTTCTGCATGCCCCTGAACATTCAGATTGAACTTCAAGAATTAGGATGAAATGCATTATCCATCAGATGACTAGAAATCACTGCAGGGTCACAAGAAATATGAGAAAGGAAGAAAATACCTCTCCTCCAAGGGAAAAGAAGAACTCTTTTTCATCCTCAGACAGTACAGTGAAACTAATGGAAATGTCAGATAAAGAATTGGGACTATTCATAGTGACAAAACTAGCAGAGATGGAAGAGATGAACTACAGAAGAGGCAGGAGAAAGAAGCTGACGAGCTCCAGGAAGTGAGAAAATTCTTGCAAGATCTAAAAGAGGAAATACATACTATAAAAAAGAAGCAAATGGACCTGTTAGAGATGAAAATATGATACAGGAAGTCAAAACCTCCCTTGAAAGTATTAGAAGCAGACTAGATCATACAGAAAATCAAATCTCAGATGTAGAAGATAGAATCACTGGTCTGGAAAAATCCACCATAAAGACTGAGAAAATTGCCCCCATAATGAAAATAAGATATGAGAAATACTAGATACTGTCAAACATCCAAACATCGTATAATTGCTATCTCAGAAGGTGAAGAGATTCATAAGGGCATTGATAATCTATTCCATGAAATCCTGCAAGGAAACTTTCCAAACCTAGAGAGGCATTCAAAGATCCAGTCCCAAGAAATACAGAGGACCCCAAATAGAATCAACCCAAGAAGATCTTCTCTAAGACACATTATAGCCAGGTTGACTAAAACCACAGACAAAGACAAGAAACTAAGATTGGCAAGAGGGAAACATCAAGTTACTTGCAAAGGACATCCCATCAGGCTAACAGCAGACTTGTCATCAGAAACAATGCAAGCAAGGAAAGAATGGGAAAATATATCCAAAGTGTTAAGGGAAAAGCAATTTCAGCCAAGAATACTGTACCCAGCAAGATTATCCTTCACATGGGAAGAAAAGACAAGAACATTCTCAGATAAACAAAACCTGAAAGAATTTGCCAACACCAGACCAAATCTCTAAGAAGTTCTGAAGGGAGTGCTATACCAGGAACATTAAATACAGACACACAGAAATAAGAGTTCAAAAACTAAGATAAGGGCCAACTTAATGGTAGGGACATGTCTGTAGTTTAATATTATATCCCAGAATTTAATCAGGGAGATTGAACCACAACAGAAGATAGATTAAGTACATGAGACTGAACTGGTGAAATAGCATTTTATGACTTTTGACTAAAACATTGCTGATTTTCTTCTAGGCTTTGTTTTCCAGTTTTAAGGATTTTTGTCCTGTCTTGAGCTGTCGATAGGTTCATGGACCTACTATTTGAACAGAATCCTAACCTGTTTCCTGGTTTTGTGTTTTGCCATAGGGTGGGTGCCACCCCACCCCTCTTGACTTTAAGTTTTAAGCAAAGTTCCTTAGCATTTCTTTGATTTATTAAAGCTAAATCTGCTTTTCTTGAAATTAAAAAATATATTAAAAAATACCTATTTAATGACTGTAGTAAGCTATATAGCATCAGCTAGGTGCTACTTTATACTATATTCATTCTACTCAGAGTTTCATGCCTAAAGTCAGAATATATTCACAGATATGTATATACCAGCTGAACTTGCTATTGAAAATAGTTATATTATTTAAGAAATTTTGTAAATCAATTAAATGTGGGGGGAAAAAAGAAATGAAAAATAACTGTAGACACCTGAGTTAGTGTGGGAGGAGGGTGGAAAATGGCAGAGGGTAAGAAATCGGAGGAAATATATGTATGTATATTTATATACACATACACGCATATATACACATATATGTATACATACATATGTATATATACACACATATATAAACATACATATATAAACATATATTTTTATTTCTAGTTTCATATATATATGTATGTATGTAAATGTAATGTAAATTAATTAATTAATTAATTAAAAATTAAAATAACAAGTACTAGGTTGTTGGAAAAGTCATGATGTTTTTCTATGAAAAAATGCATCATGAAATACAAACACACCTTGAAAACTAACATTCTTCCTAAGTTCAGCAGCAAGATGTTTTGACCACCAGCCTTCCTTGACCTGAACTGATGTGATAATATGTGTAGACTTTGTCTCAGTGTGAGTATCTGTGCGTTCTGTGTCAGAAATGTCCATGTGTCTGATTATGGGATGTTACCTCTGACTCCACTAGGCACAGTGGGTCTTCATTTTACATGGATTCTGTATTGCAGATTTGCTTACTCCCTAAAGGTTGTTTGTAACCCCCAAGTCAAACTTGTGCAGAGTGATGGCTGTTTGACTCATTAACTTGCATGTTCCTAGCTGGGGTTAAACAAGGTGACACTCTGACCTCTGACTGACTCAGGTGTGCATGTGGAGGTGACCTGAGAGTGGGGAAGATGGGGCAGTGCAGTGCAGTGCAGTGCAGTGGAGTACAGAGGTGATGAGAGTGGGGGGGGCGGTGCGGTGCAGTGCAGTGGAGTACAGTACAG
>NW_006159792.1:81295-89536 GCF_000334495.1 Tupaia belangeri chinensis
TGGGGCAGTGCAGTGCAGTGCAGTGGAGTACAGAGGTGACCTGAGAGTGGGGAAGATGGGGCAGTGCAGGACAGTGCACACAGCTCAGCCCTGCGCCAGCTGGATGGGGTCAGAATCCTGCCCCACCAGTTAGTGGAGTGGCCTGGAGCAAGTCCTTTTCTACCTGCAACCTTTGTTTGCTTTTTCAAAGTAAATAAATGGGATCTACTAGGACGACTTGTTTCTAGAATTTAGGATTGTGCTCTGTGTGAGGTATATTTTACCTGGAGTCGTGATTCCGTATTTGCACTTCAGTGTTTGTGTGACTGGAAGAGCACAGCTACTGTGCTCGGGGTGTATGTGGCATCTCACCTTTCTAAAGTCTGCATTCAGGGACACCGTTGTCCCAAGGGCTTCAGGTGAGACTTTGTGGACTAATTTTGGAGGAGGAAAAATAATGATTTGAACTGGTCGCTAATTGATTTTTTTTTTCTGTGTTTTAAAATGAAAGCAGTATATTCAGATTTCTGGAATATAGAAATATACGTAAATCTAAATTAAGATATTTGTTAGACCAATAGCTGATGTCTTCTTATATATACTTACATTGATATAACTTGGATCAAAACGGGAAATAACTGTGTTAATTTTAACAGAACTTAACTGATTTTTTTTTTTAACCATTATTATCACTAGGAGGAAAAGAAGTATCTCTTAAAGGAAAAAAAAAATCACCTTTAATATCACTAGTTAGGAAACAGGAATAGTGCGCCGTAGAGAGATAATATTCTACTTACTGACACGTCAACGTTTGTTCTTCTTCTAGTGTTCCTTGCCTGTGTCTCCCCTTGGTTCAGTAGCCACCAGATTTTTGGAAGAAGAGGAAGTGAGGTCTCATCATATTCTAGAGCGCCTGGATGCCCATATTGAAGAGCTAAAAAGAGAGAGTGAAAAGACAGTGAGACAGTTCACAGCCCTAAAGTAGCTGCTTTAAAGATCACAAATGTGGAAATAAAAATAAACACTGAAGAGCTACTGTCATCTGAAGTAGCAGCTCTTTACAAACACGACCATATAAATTATAAAGATGATGCACCCTAAAGTAGCAGTGAAGAAGTCTGAGAAGCCGGTCCTCCGCCCAGGCGTGTTTTCTGAACTGGTTGGTTTGAAGGACTTCTTCCAGTGATATCTTGTGAGAATAAACCACTTTGCTAGATTTTTTTTTTTCTCACATGAATATTTATTACCATAGAATGATACTTTTTCTTGGTGATGTAAATGCGAATAGCTAATACTAACTAAAATAACGATTTTATAAAACATGTTGAAAATAAAGTAACTGCAGGAACTCCCTGTAAGGGGAGCGTGTAGTCCAGGCAGGTTTTCGAGCCAGACTGGTCTGCATGGATGCACTGCAGGGGGTCTTCCACGTACCGGCCAGTCGAGCTGGTCGCCGACTGGGCTGGTGTGTGCAAAGCCCGACTGGAGGTGGATAAAGAGGGTCACACTGAAGGACCTTGCAGGGCCCTCTCTTGCCCAAACCTCTAGTAGAAGAGAGGCGGGCTGACAGGGGCGGGGCCAGCGCGGCTGCCCGTGGCACACCCGGAGCAGGCCAATGCCTCTGCACAGCTTCAAGGGGCTCAGACAGGGTGGAGGTCTGCATGTCAGTGTGCAGGGAGCAGCCAATACACGGGATCGATGCGGTCTCCTAAGGAAGACGTGGAGTGGGAGGAGAGCAGGAGACCGAGCGGGGTCCCTGAGAGATGCAGGCATCTGAGGGTGCCGGAGGCAGATCCAGCCACGGAACTAGAATGCAGAGAGGGGACCGAGTGTAGGGCTGCTTGCCAGCTCAGGGGCGGGGCTCCTGAAAGCCTGTCAGCATGTACTGTCCTGTTCATCTCCATCAGAAACAGACCTCAGTCTCAGTCCTCCCACCCACTCCGGATCTGCCCGCCTCCCTGCACGTGTTTTATGGGGAGTTCCTGCAGTGACTGTCCAGTTCTTCACCTCGTGCCCTTCCCCGTCCCCTGCCCCACTCCCAACTGTGCAACTGCTCTCTGGCTCTCAAGTTCACTGTGCCCTTGGACACATGGCCTCCCTCTCCTGGTCGACTCCCACGACCTGGCACTCCACTTCATTCAGCCTTGCTGCCTTTTACTTTTCTAACCTGGGCCCTCTCGGGCTTTGACAAGGGTTTGCTCACTCAGCACACTCTTCCCTAGACTTTTCCATTCCATTTTTAAGCTTTGAATACTGTCTACAGGTCACTGACCCGTACCTGCGTAATTAATGTTGCCCTCTTTCCACAGCCAGTATCTCAGGTACCTAGAGTTATAGCTGCTTATATTTTTTCACTTGAGTGTCTGGTTAGCATGTTGCGTTCAACAGTTTCTTCTTTTTGAGAGAGATTTTTACAATAGGGCACATGCACTTGCCAGAGAGAAAGTGAGAAATCATCCCCCAGGGAAATGGCCATGTTGCAACCCGTTCTCCATTCTCCTCTTGGGATTTTGGGCGCGTGCACACAGAGACACACAGACACACACACACACACACACACACACACACACACATGCCTGGCATGAGTTTCAAGGTGCTGTGTCCGGGACTTGAACTGCAGTTGGCCGTATGGGAGTCCAGCAACATAGCTGTTACACCACCTGCTGGTCCTGGTCCCATGTTCTACATTTGCCAGAGAAAACTCTTGCTTTCTTTTGTGCTGTGAGTCTGTCTCCCGACCTAGCATCAGATTTGGCAGTTCCTCAGAGCTGTCCTTGTCTCCTTCCATACCTACATTTCCATAGCCAACCCACTGGGAGGTCCTTCTGGTCTACCTCCAGATCTAGCTCAGATGCAAGTGTTTCTCCTCTCCTGTCACCACCCTGACTCACATGACCCCAGTCTTCCTCCTGAATTCTGCCCGTAGCCTCCTCGCTGGTATTACTCCTACTCCTGACACCACTAATTTATTCAGAGCTTCCAGGCTTGTCCTTTAGAACTGTAAATGAATCAGCGTCACTGCTATTTTTTTAGAATGTTTCCAAGGCTTCTTATTGCACTCGGAATAAAACCCAAATTACTTACAGCCCAGGGGCCTCGGTGATCTGCCTGCCTCCATCACTCACCGTTCATCCTTCATCGTACTCCGCTCACGCCGGCCGGCCTTCTGTTGCTTGTTTCTGAGTAGAGCCAGCTTTACTGTGTTAGTGTCTTTCACTTGCTGTTTATCTGGATTCCCTTCCTCTCCCTTCTCCCGTGAGTGGCATGTGCGCCCTCCCAGACCTGCATGCTAACACCCCCTCTGAAGCAAGCCTTCCATGGCCACACCCCAAACCTGGTCCTCCTGCTCCTGCAGCTCACCACCCTGAGTTATTTCCTCCATAGCACTTGCTACTGTCTGAAATCAGTTTACCACTTGATTTCCATTTTTACTGTCTATTTGGAATTAAACTCCTCGAGGGCAAAGACTTAGCCTGTCTGCTTCATGGTAGGCTCCTCATCACCCAGCCCTGCCTAGGAGAGAACTCGGATAGTGTGGCCAGAGGATGGGTGTCCTCCGGTGCGCCACCATGTTGCCTGTGCGCCAGCCTTTGCGTCTGCCTCCTCGCCCCACACTGCCACGTGCCGGTGACATACTTACTCGGCTACTCCAACCTTGCTAGGCAAGGCTTTTCCACACTGCTGACCAGCCTTGGGGCTGTGCTGCTCATTCTCGCACACCCCCATGCGTGCCCCTCTCAGGCAGTGACCACACTGTGCTGTCTGTCCTCTTTAGTGTCTGTCCTGCCCACATCTTGGGCTGGGGTGCTGCCTCACACATGCTCGGTACTAGGCTAACGCTGGGTGGTAGAAATCTCTAACGCTCTGGACTTCGGTGTACTTGTCTGTAAAGTGGGAATACGAGCCAATGGGGCTGAGAGGATTTACTGCAGACCCTAACGGTACTGTGTCCAGTACTCCGGATTGGTACGCAGGCGGTTCTGAGTTTCAGAACGTCCCGAGTTTCTGCTAAAAACATGAAGGCTGCAACCCCTCTTCTGAAACTGTCGTCGTGTGTGCTGACCAGGAAGAGCAGGGCAGACCCCGTACTCACTGGAAGTGGTTAGGGCTCACCGGGCTCTGTGTTTTCTTAAACTGACAGTTTTCTGAAATTGAAGTACTTACCTGATTGTCTAAATCTGTCAGAACATCTGATTGTAACGTGATCTCGTGACTTCATTTTTCCAAGAGGTATGCCAAATATTAAACTGTCAAAACCAAGTTCGAGTTAGTTTCTTCATATGTATTTTACAAACCTCTCAGCGATCGGGGCGCCCAAGTGGGGTGGAGGTCTGGGCCGACCTTGGTGTCTGCGGTGGGCGATGCGGGGCGGGCTGTCACTGCTCTTGCCTACACTCCCAGCGGGGTGTGCAGTGGGCGATGTGGGCTGGGCTGTCGCTGCTCTCCCTACACTCCCAGCGGGGTCTGCGGTGGGCCATGTGGGGCGGGCTGTCACTGCTCTCGCCTACACTCTCAGCGGGGTCTGCAGTTGGCCATGCAGGGTGGGCTGTCGCTGCTCTCACCTACATTCCCAACGGCTTTTTCCGGGATTGCTGTGCAGTGCTCACTGCAGAGGGCAAAGCCGCATCCCCGCTGCAGGTCGGGCACAGCTCTCCCAGGGAGCCTCGTTGCTGCACAGTTCAGGAGGCAGTGAGGCCCGTGTCCCCGTTCCGTGAGGAGGGTCAGCGTTTGTGAAGGGCCTCGCGCTCTGGCTCTAGCAGCGTCCAGAGGAGCTCTGCCCCTCAGTAGCCGTGTGACCCAGGACAGGCTGGTTTGCCTCCCCGTGCCTCACTTTCTCATCTTTAAAAGGGAGGTGAGAAAATAGCACCTCCTTGATAGAGTTTCTGTGAAAGTGAGATTAGTAGCGTTTGTAGAGCACTTCCAGCTCTGCTTGGCATCGTGTGGATGACAGTTACTATGTTGAATAGGAAAAATGCTGCAGCACTTGGTCTTTCTGTACCTGCCTAACTCCAAACAATTCCTCCTCCCCTCATGCACTCATGTCTCGTAAACGAGGGGTGACGGTTTTCTGTTTGCAGAACACCCTGGAATCTATCGTAGGGCCTGACAGTTTCAGCTGAGAACAGTAACTGTAAATCGAGCTCCGTGCCGTTGAAGACCTGGGGTAAATGTCGTAAGCAGAACTGAAGTGCAGAACAGAGGTTAGAGAGAGGATGCTGTCACCTGGGCCAGAAGCAGTTGGAAACAGCATACAGAATGTCAGAAAGAAACCGCCAATGCAGTCAGGGCAGGGGAGCAAGGGCCACACGCGCTGACAGCAGGCCCTGGTGCCCAGTCCCGTTGGTGGAGGAAGCAGCATATTTCTGAGCTCCTCAGGAACAAGTGCAGGTAGCCGGCGCTATGGCCGAGTGTCAAAAGATGCTCAGAAGCGTTCCAAGTAGAGCCCGGGCTCAGGAGAAGCGCAGTTCCTTCTGACTGTGCACTTGGTGAGGCGCACGAGCATCCAGAGAGGCCCGCCCGGTCGTGCCAAGATGCCAGTAAGAATGAGTGCAGCTCAGGTGTGCTGCAGGGCGGGCTGATGGCGTAGGCCTCAATGCGGTTCAGAGGTTCCCGAGGACGGTAGAAAGCTCTCATGCTCTGGCTTGATCAAAGGGGAAATCGAAAGCAGCGTGAACCGTAGGCCTTAAAGGAATCCTCTGTGAACGCCGTTTCCCCAAAGTGCAGCTTTGATTATTCACACAACATAGTTCAGACATTCTGTCCTCTGTGGGAATCGGGGCCTTTGAGGTTGCCCATTAAGGCCAAGTTCAGTGATCTGACGATCATCCAGTCAAGCGGGTTACGGAGGACGTAATCAAGGCCGTGTCTAAATGCTAAGAGCAAAGTAAATAAACGCGCACACATGCGTTTCTTCTGCGGAGAGGGTTCATGGCTTTCGTTATAGAGTTTTTAAAAAGAATTCTTTTTTATTTTAACTTTATTTCATTTTATATTATTTGACTTGGGTGGGGAGAGAGCGAGAGAAGGTGAGAAAGCAAGCCACTGGGTCCGGGACTTACACCGTGGTTGGCCTTGTGGGAGTCCAGTGCCCTTCACCACGCCACCTGCTGGCTCTGTTTTCAGGATAGTTTTGAAGATTTCCGTGAGCCAGAAGAGATTAAGAACTACAATGTCAAGGGAAAGCATTCTCCCAGAATGGCACGCTGTTTCCTGGAGAGACACGAAAAGTTAGAGGAGCCAACCTCTTCCTACTGCGGCTGAGTTTTAAAGTGCACTTGAGCGCCAGGGGTTGGTTCAGTTGTGACACAACTGGAACCACATGCGGAAGGCCCTGGGTTCACATCCTGGGACCTCTGAATGTGCCAGGCATACATGTACCCGTGCCCCGCATCAGCTGAGTCCGAGGGCAGACCCTGGTGTGGAGACCCTGTTGAGGCTCCTGCTCTCAGAAGGAACAAGCTTCCAGAGAAGTTTTATTGGCAGTTGAATCATTCACAATGAAAGGTTTCGGTAAGAAAAGGGCAACTGAACTTAAAAAGAGCAAAAGATCTGTCTGAATAGACATTTCTCTAAAAGCATAAAAGCAAGAACAGGAAGCGAGAGGCAGCATCCTTAGTCCTCAGGGAAATGCAAATGAAACCTGAAACGAGGGGCCACCAGACCCACCGCAGTAAAAGACGGCCGGTAACCAGCTCGAGAAGGCGTGGAGAGCCGCCGTCCTGCTGCCAGCGCCAGGGGAGAAGAGTGTCGTCGCTTTGGAGAGATTTCACCTTAGATTTCCCTTATCACTCAGAAATAGCAACCCCAGGTGTTCCCCAAGTGAAACGGAAACAGGCTCACACGGAGAGTTGTGTGCAAATGTCACAGCATTGTCCACGACAGCCCCGAAGTGCGAACAGCCTCCACGTCCGCTCCGATGAGTGGATACAGGAAACGTGGGCCAGCCATGAATGGGAAGTTGGTCAGAAGAACAGGGAATAAGCTACCAATGCCCCAACGTGGGAGAGCCTTGAAAATACTATGCTAGGGACCAGCAGTTAGCATAATGCCTATGTCGCTGGACTCCCATGTAGTCAACCGTGGTTCGAGTCCCTGTGACTTAAACTCACGCTGGGCGCATGTGCGTGTGTGCCCAAGATCCTGAGAGGAGAATGGAGGAGAAGGGATTGCGGCATGGCCATCCCCCCAGGGGGGGGGATTCCTCACTTTCTCTCTGTCTCTCTCTGTCTTTCTGGTGAGCACATGCGCCCTATAGTGAAAAACTTCTCAAAAAAACCCCAAAAACCAAAAACACTAGGGTAGGTGAAAGGAGTCCCAAAGCGATTACATGTCGTATGATTCCATTTATAGACAATGTCCCATCGGCCAGATCCACACAGACAGAAAGTAGGTATCGGCGGCTAGTGGGTATTACAAAAACGTGCTGAACCTGGGGGCCAGGCGATGGCGTAACAGTGACTGGATTCCCACGTAGTCGACTGTGGTTCAAGTCCCGTACCCGGTGGCTTAAAACTCAGGCCAGGCACATGTGTGTATGTGCCCAAGATCCTGAGAGGAGAGTGGAAGAGAAGGGATTGCAGTGTGGCCGTCCCCCTGGGGGGGGGTGTTTCTCGCTGTCTCTGTCTCTCTGGCAAGTGCCGGTGCACAGGCCTCGCTCCCACAGGAGCATGTTCGCCAAATGTGCAAGGCCCCACGTGACCCAACAGAGCCTTGGCTATGCACGAGTGCACCTGCCCTGTAGCAAAAACCTCTCCAAAAAATTAAAAGTTGAAAACACGTGCCGAACCCGATCGTGGTGGTGATCGCGCAATTCTGAGTGTAACGAGAAACGTGTACCTTCAATGGGGAAGTCACGGGATGCATGCAGTGTACCAAGAAACCTGTTACTAAAGAAAACCCCCCTGATGCATGACAGCATGAAAAGCCAAGGTTGTATTCAGAAAGCATCAACACACGTAGCAATGGTGGCCTGCCATTTTCTACCCCACTCAGCTCACACCCCGAGGGACGGGTGGGCCCTCTGAGTCGCAGTCTGTGAGTAAAGGCTTGTGGTGTGGGCAGTGCAGCAGGTAAGATACCCTCGATCAAAGGGCTTTGCCTGCGCCCTCACCCTGCAGAGCCCCGGCCCTCCGGGGTGGGGTGGGGAGTACATCTCCTTGCTGCTGTCTGAGAGGGGAGCGGTTGCCATGGTTACCGAGGGCGCTGGAGGCAAGGCCCGTGATCCTAAGCCAGGCAGTTTCTTGGCAGAGTGGATTGTACGGA